>NC_137118.1:20899981-21264981 GCF_949357685.1 Gobio gobio
TGTCCATCTGGTGATGCTCTTCTGAGAAGAAAGGCACAGACAATTTGTATAAATAATTTTCCAGAGTCTAAATATTCCCCAACATACTTGAGAGTATATATATACATATAAGTATATTAGTGCTGTTAAATCGATTATAAAAATAAAAGTCCAAAATAAAAGTTTGTGTTTACATATGTGTCTGTAGGCTACTGTGTATAATTATTATGCATATATAAATACACACACATGCATGTATATATTTAAGAAATATTTTCCTGTATATACTGTATATATATATTTTATACTTTTTTTTCTTAAATATAGCCTATACATGTATGTGTGTGTATTTATATATACATAATAATTATACACAGTACACACACATATATTATGTAAACTCAAACTTTTATTTTGGATGTGATTAATCGTTTGCCCAGCACTAATATATATATATATATATATATATATATATATATATATATATATATATATATATATATATATATATATATATATATATATATATATATATATATATATATATATATATATATTCACTTAAATGCACCTCTTTTGTATGAGCATGTTTTTAATGTCAAACAACATTATTTTAAGTAGTTGAACCTGATATTTGAAGGTTATTACTTAGAAAAAATATTTAATATTTAATAAATAAATAAATATAAACAAACAAGTAAAAAAAAAAATGCTTCACTTCAAAAGCTTGTAAAATAAAAAAAATCTGAGTCATGTGGTACGATCAACACGCAGATATATGGAAGAAAAAAATGAGAGATCATATCATATATAGATGAGAAGGCAATGTTAGTTCTGCACTGCAAAATATGCTTTTTTTACTTAGTATTTTTGTCTTGTTTCCAGTCCAAATATCTAAAAATTCTTAAATCAAGATGAAGATATTATGTCTTGTTTTCTGAAAGAGAAAAAAACTAAATTAAGTGAGTTTTTGCTTAAAACAAGCAAAATGATCTGCCAATGGGGTACGAAAAAGAATCTTAAATACTGAATACATTTTTTTGTGGTGTGGTTTCAAAATGATCAACAATGAACAACGCTTCCACTACAGAATTTATTAATCTTAGTTAATAATTTACTAATACATTTGTAAGATCAAATGTTGAATATAGGGTCACAATTAACTAACATTAACAAAGATTAATTCATGCTTTAAAAATATATTGCTCATTGTTTCATGCTAGTTAATTGTGACCCTGGAACACAAAATTGCACGGGTGTATTTGTGACAATAGTCAACAATACTTTGTATGGGTCAAAATGATCTTTATTTTCTTTTCGCCAAAAATCATTAGGATAAGTAAAGATCATGTTCCATGAAGATATTTTGTACATTTCCTACAGTAAATATATCAAAAATGGACTTTATTTGGACAACTTTAAAGGCGATTTTCTCAATTTTTTTGCACCCTTCAAATAGTTGTATACAGCCAAATATTGTCCTATCCTAACAAACCATACATCAATGGAAAGCTTATTTATTCAAATCTCAATAAAAAAAATGTACCCTTATGACTGGTTTTGTGGTCCAGGGTCACAATTCATTCATTAATCTCAACAAATGAAACTTGTAAAGTGTTACCGATTTTTAATTCTAAATGTTTAGGCTAGTTATGACATTCCTGCTGCTTTGGTCCTCTCACATATTATGTGGTTTAAATTCTCACATATGTGGGTAAAAACTAAGTTGCTTCAGTTACAGAATGCGGTTGTCGTTCTGTTGTATAACTGGACTGTGCATGAACACAAATGTATTTAGCCTCATGAATTCTGTGCGGTATAGCTCAACAAAACACCAAAGCAGACACAGAGGTTCTCAGTAATGAGAGTAGAAGACACTTACTGGAACGAGGGTCTGTTGAGCTTAGGTTTGTTTGGTAATGGAGGCTTGGGTATGTGGACTGTCCTGTTATTTGGAGCGGAAGACAGGTGAGGCGAGACAGGCCTTTGCTCAGGCGTAGGCTTCACTCCCAGGTGCTGGCTAGAAATCGATGCTTTAGAGTCCAGAATCACTTTCTGTAAGTTCGCAACGATGGGTAAAGTAGCCGAGGTATTCCCAAAGGGTTTCGGCTTCTTCTCGCAAACAGGCATTGTAGAAAATGGGCCTGACGTGGGCTTCATGCTGTTTGGTGGGGGTAAAGGAGGCATGGGACAAATGGGGCCTCTGGTTGACAGGTGCGAGTCTGGTTTCCCTAGATGTGGGGCGTACGGTAGGGGCGGAGGAGGACCTTTGGATGAACACGAAGGTTTTTTGAATGGAGGGGGTAGTGGAGGTGGAGGTCCTTTCGTGTGGCGGGTTTCTTTAAACGGCTGAAAAGGAACTGGGGGTGGTGGGTACGGTGGAGGTGGAACCGTGGGTCGACCTGGAAAAAAACATCAAAAAGTAATTCCACTGAGTGGGTGTTGTCAAAGGTAGATATTCTCAGCCAATCTCAACACAACTAAAGTGCTGTATGGAAATGTGACAATCGCTAATATATGCCAAGAATGACAAAGCATTTACCTGCTATTATTGGTGATCCGTCCTCTTCATCACTGTCTTCATCTTGTGTCATATAATCTAAATAAAATAAAATAAAATTAGAGTACACCTCTTCTGTAATAAGCATGTTTTTCAAAATGAACATTATTTTAAGTAGTTGAACCTGATCTTTTATTATTATTTCTTAGTAAAAAAATAAATATGTACAAAAATTAATAAACAAAAGTATAAGAAAAGTCATGTGGTACTACCAACTTGCAGATATATGGAAGAAAAAAAAGGGAGATCATATATATAGATGAGGAGGCAATGTTAGTTAAATTAAATTAAATAAAAAAATTACATTAAAATTAAATACGCTTAAATTAATTTCTCATGCATGATTTTGCCATTTATTTCCTTACAGACTGTAAAAATATTGTGTAAAAGATGATTTGTTAATACTGTTAAATAAAATGTAATTAAATACTATCAGTATAATACTACTTTTTTACAGCATTTGTTAATCTTTGGTAAAGTAAGTTAATAAAAATATAGTTCATTGTTTGTTCATTGTAGTTCACAGTGCATTTACTAATATTAACAGATACTTTTAATTTTAAAAATGTATTACAAAATGTTGAAAAAAGGTTCACTGGGGTTCTATATATTTTATGCCAAACGGATTCTATATAAGGAGAAATGTCTTAAACGACTACTTAATGCTTTCATGTTTAACCGTTTTTTTTTTTCTAGTGATAAAGTTTGTTACGAGCTGCTTAATTCATAAAATTGACTTAAAATTAGAAATGAATCAAAACAAAATTAATTCATTAAAACTAAATCCATTTGAAGCGCCTGACAAAAACCTTTAAGGTAAAGAGAATTAAAGGGTTAGTTCACCCAAAAATTTAAATTCTGTCATTAATTACTCACCCTCATGTCGTTCCAAACATGTAAGACCTTCGTTCATCTTCAGAACACAAATGAAGATATTTGAAATGATGAAATCCGAGAGCTCTCTGACCCCTCCATAGAAAGCTATTTTATTACCACTTTCAATGCCCAGAAAGGTATAAGAATAGTCCACGTGACTACTGTGGTTTAACCTTTATTTTATAAAGTTTTGTGCACAAAAAAACAAACAAAAGTAAGGATTTATTCAACAATTTCTTCTAGTCTGTGTCAGACTCTTACGCTGTTGACGTAGTGTAAACAGTGCAGCACTTCCTTTGTCTGGCTATCACCAGATCAAGCTCAATCTTTTAAGATTGAACATTGGTCTGGGGAGTCTGCTCTGTATTTTCTACTGCACAAGAGGTGTGATCAACGGGCATAGTTCAAATGACTCTGTACGCAATTGGATAGTCCTTCAACCAATCAGACCAACGATCCATCGCTTCTCTATCCGTCATTGTGTTAAACCCACCAATAGCGTACCAGGTGGATAAGCCGGTTTGTGATTGGTCACCGCAAACGGAAGCAGGATAGAAAAATGTACAGGTTTCCAGCCTGAGCTCCAGGGTGAAAGAGCGCAAGAGCCTGACATAGGCTTGAAGAAATTGTTGAATAAAGTCCTTATTTTTGTTTGTTTTTTGGGCACAAAATTATTCTCGTCACTTCATAAAATTTAGGTTAAACCACTGGAGTCACATGGACTATTTTAACAATGTTTTTCCTACCTTTCTGGGCCTTGAAAGTGGTAATTAAATAGCTGTTTATATGGATGGGTCAGAAAGCTCTCAGATTCCATCAAAAATATCTTCATTTGTGTTCCAAAGATGAACGAAGGTCTTACGGGTTTGGAACGACATGAGGGTGGGTAATTAATGACATCATTTTAATTTTGGGAGGAACTAACACTTTAACTGCTGTGGAAATATTGTTCATTGTACGTTTATGTAAATGCAATTGTAATTCATATGAACAAATGATAACTTATTGTAAAGTGCATGTTACCAAACTTTAATATTTATAAATAAAACACATTTTAGTAGACATATAATTTGCTATATAGTTAAGTGAAATGAAACTATGAAATACTTAATCAATATTTTTTTTAATCAAGTGAAAAAACTAAGTTTTTATATGTATTATAAATCATTTTATATAAACATTGGTTATGCTTTATTTTAAGGTGTCCATACTGTATAACAATTAATGACATGTATTTACTAAAGGGTTAGGGTTAGGAAAAGGGTGCGATTTAGGGTTAGTTGCATGTAATTAATTAGAATTAATAGTTATTACTATAGTGAACACATAACGTGTAATGTCTCCAATTGAAAATTTTCTAGTGACTGATCACATCTACATTTTTCAGTAGGCCAAATTTAATTTCTGTGAATTGATGCAATTTAATTCACAGAAATTCAATTTGGCCAACAAAAAAATGTAGATGTGATCGGTCACTAGAACATTTTCAATTGGAGACCTGAATTTTTTTTTACAGCGTGTAAACATTATATAATAGGTAGCCTATGTATAAGGGTTACAGTCAGTAGAAAAACATAGTGATTTTAAATGCCACTCATACCTGCTTCAGGGTCATCTTCAATAGGATTGATATCCAGCGGTTCCTCTAACGGCCCATATATGCTCTCAGAATCCAGGTCATCACTATTAAAACACAAGAAATTCTTGAGAAATGTGAACATGCAGATGAAGAATTACATTCACAAGCAGTGATTGAAAGAAAGAGGAAGAGATGTCATGTGAAAAAAAAAATCCTTAGAAAAGGAAGCTAAAAATGAGGGGGGTAAAACCCTGTTGTGTAAGCATAATGTGTGATATGTGCAACATGACATCAGTGATTGAGATATTCAATGGTGTGAGCAGATGGTAGTTTTACCTTGGAAGCGGCAAATCTCTTTTATCATTATAATAGTTGATTTCTTTTCTTAAGTGCCTCATCCATTTCTGTCAAAATGTAAAACAAATACACATTTAAGTGGAATTTAGTCTTGCATTTTATTTTAATTGATCAAACAAACAAACACATTTTCACAGTTGTGCAATGCATGCTGACGTGATCTGACCTTTCGCTCATCCTCACTCGCTGCTGAGAAATACCATGTACGGTGTCTTTTACTGAAGTGGACGATCTTGAAAGGGAAAACGTTGCTAGATGTCGTCTCCTCTGCCGCCCGCAGAACTCTGCAGAGTATACAAAGCATTGTTGGGAAGCTAAATTGATGGTGACTAATAAGAATCATTCATTTTTCTTTTTAATTTAAATGTACACTAGCGTTCAAAAGTGGCTTTTGTTCACATTAAATTGATCAGAAGTGACAGAAAAGATATTTATAATGTTGCGAAAGATTTCAGGATTTAAAATAAATGTTCTAAATGTACTTTTAAACTCAAAGAATCCTGATAAGAAAAGTATCACCATTTCCACAAACACATTAAAGGGTTAGTTCACCCAAAAATTAAAATTCTGTCATTAATTACTTAAGTTACCCTCATGTCGGTAGACGTCGTTACAAAGTCCATCTCACTACAGTGGTTCTAAAATAGCTTTATGAATCGGCGAGAATAGTTTTTGTGCGCAAAAAACCCCTAAATAACGACTTACATAGTGATGACGATTTCAAAACAAGGCATCATGAAGCTTCGGAGCGTTATGAATCAGCGAGCCGAATCATGATTCGGATCGCGTGTCAAACCGCCAAACTGCTGAAATTTGGCGATTCAAACCGCTGATTCGACTCGCTGATTCATAACACTGATTCATAACGCTTCGAAGCTTCATGATGCCTTGTTTTGAAATCGTCATCACTATGTAAGTCGTAATTTAGGGTTTTTTTGCGCACAAAAACTATTCTCGCCGATTCATAAAGTTATTTTAGAACCACTGTAGTGAGATGGACTTTGTAACGACGTCTTTAGTACCTTTTAAGGGTCTTGAGAGTGTAAAGTGCCATTGTGCCAATGGAGGCCTTTCAGAGCCATCAGATTTCAACTAAAATATCTTCATTTGTGTTCCGAAGATGAACGGAGGTCTTACGGGTGTCGAACGACATGAGGGTAAGTAATTAATGACAGAATTTTCATTTTTGGGCGAACTAACCCTTTAAGCAGAACAACATTGATAATAATCAGAAACGTTTCTTGAGCATCAAATCATCATATTAGAATGATTTCTGAAGGATCATGTGACACTGGAGTAACGATGCTGAAAATGTAGCTTTGACCACAGGAATAAATTACATTTTAACATATATTCACAAAAACAGTTATTTTAAATTGTAATAATATTTCACAATATTACAGTATTTTTGATCAAATAAATGTAGCCTTGATGAGCAGATCTTTCAAAAAAGAAACAAAAAAGAGACTTCTTTCAAAACACACTTTTTAAAGTGGTGCTTATTATAGCTTTACTCTATCCTTAGTGTCAGATATATGGCTAAAGGTTCCATAAGTGCAATTGGTATGCAATTAAGTGTCCGAAAACAAACATTCATATCATAATTTAAAAAGTTATTTTAAAGTATATTATTTCCATAATAAATAGGCCTATATTGCTATTATTATGGTAGCTTTTTATTTTACAGTCCTGTTTCGCATTGTATTAATGACGCTAACTGGGTAATAACTAGTACTAACCCTGCTGAACCTACCCCTAAACCTAACCTTAACCCATGCTGTTACCTTATATTACTCAGTATTTTCGTCCGTAAATACACTATAAGTACATTGAAAGTGCACATACTGTAAAATAAAGTGCAACCAATATAATGTTGAAGTGTACTTCTTTTAGGTCTTTTAAGGGTAGGTCTTGCTCATCCGCGAATACTCCCTGTGCTCTGCTGTATTAATTTAGAGGGCTATTTTTACCCAAGCACAGCAAGAAAAAGTCACACAATAATTACATGTTCACCATATGGCACATTCAACCTGCTTAGGAAGAACTACTGCAGAATTCGACGCTCTTTCCTTAAACAGAACATACTACATACACGTGAACATTGCATTGACATGTACAGGAAACACATACGAAGGCCAATTCCGTGCAGAATCGAAACTTGCACTTAAAAAAGGCTGCGTGAGGAACGCACAGCTATGGACAGGATGTGGCCTGTGATGGTGCAGAGATGGCCACTGGTTAACTTAACACACAGCTTGCGAAACTTATTACAGAGAGGTGGGCTACTAAAACTTTTTCTGGCTGAATGACCGCAGATGGCTCAGAAATTCATACAAACAAATGCAGTGGAAACCAATGTGAACTGGTGGAAATAAGCAGAAAAACCAACCTGTTGTAGCCATTAAGGGAGAAAGCTCCTTGCGGTGCGGCAGAAGTACTGCTCTTGAAATAGTAAACGCAGCCTTTGTGGATTATAATGAAGCGAAGCGGCCCTGTGGAATTGGCAGACAATCAATATAATTCCCTTCAGCACATAAATGGAAAGCAATAGTGTTTAGAGTACTTCAGCATTCATTTCTTAATGGAATATTTTGAAACACTTTACAATAAGATTCCATTTGTTAACATTAGTTAAAGCCCGTATGCTCATTTACAGGTTCATCATTTTGTTTATGGGCTCTACTAGAATAAGTTTACATGATTTAATGTTTAAAAACTAATTTTTATAGTTGCAGCACCTGTTTTTACCCTCTGTCTTACATTTCCGACACACGCTCTAAGCGGTTGACCAATCACAACATACTGGGGCCGACTGACTGACTATGCTTTTTGGAAGGTGGGTTTTAAAAGAAACCGAATCTAAAACAGAACGTTCAGACAGAGAGTGAAAATGGGTGCTGCAATGTAAAAAAAAATGCTTTTCTGCATGGATGAACTTATGGTCATAATTCCTAAATTATTCCTAAAAGGGATAGTTTACCCCAAAATGAAAATGTTGTCATTATTTATTCACCGTCATGTCATTCCAATTATATTCCAACAGATATTCTGAATAATGTTTCCGCCCTTACAATAAAAGTGAATGGGGTCCAAACAAACATCTACTTTCATTGGGGAAGGTGCAAAACTCACATTTTATCAGGCTGAACTGGCTGCCTCCTTTCTTGTGCAGATATCCAGACGAGGTGACTCCTCCCGGCATGGTGAGCAGATTCTGAGCTCCGATAGCCCTCATGGGAACGGGCCAGGAGACTGCTGTAGCAGCCATGTTTCTGTAAGCAGCAGGAAAGGTGATGTTGGTTAGCCTTGTGCACGACAATTACCTTGCTATGGGGAAGGGCTGGGGTGTCTTATTTCACGATCAACATACTGGTGAAAACATATACGCCTACCAAGAACACTAACCAAAAACATCCCAACAGCCAGCCACCCACAACACCTACGGCCATGCCTAGGGCCAAATCACAATTGCACTGAAATTAAGGCCCTGTTTACACTTGGTATTAAGATGTGTTGTGGATGATCGGATCACAAGTAGACGTTACACCTGGTGTCTCTTGTCTACTTTCAACCACTTCTGTCCTGATTTATTCGAGGGGAGGGTCTATGGGCAGGTAAATGTATGGTTTTTTTCAGATCTTTCGATTTAATGGACAAAATAATCTTTTATAATAATTTACATATGAACGCGACAGGAGACGACAGAAATACATACAGAGAGCAGCAGCTTTCGTCTGATGGCCACAAGACCAAACACTGTTAGGTGCATGTTAGAAATCAGGTATGGTGAGAGGACATCGTGCTTGGTACGTTTTCATCTTCAAACCAAACTTGGGTCTTCAGCAGACAGTTTGAATCCCGTTTTGCTAGCGCGCTTTCCATCGTGTTTACGCATTAGGTCAGTAGGCGGAGAGTGGGCAGTCTTTTGTGGCTGTTCGAACACATTCGAACATGAGGGTCTACACTACGAAAGCAATCCAGTCTAATGCGTTTTTGACTACCTTTGGAAGTGGTCGAAAGTAGACAAGCTCAAAACGTTTTAGACCCTGTTTACACCTGAATTTAGCCTCGTCCACTTGTGATTGGACTGACGAAAACGTATCTTAATACCAGGTGTAAACAGGGCCTCAGGCTACATCACATTATTATCTGTATAAAACACTATTTAGGGCCAATATATCTTTCAAAATCAAACCTCTCTTCAAGGTTTTAAGGTTTATTATAACCTACATTTAGTGAGGTTAAATTAAGCTGTTAAGTTTCAGTGCTTTGTCACACCAACTTTTAAAGTTTGTCTTAATGAACTTTACTTCATTTACTTTTCAAGTTAGTAGGCCTATTCTGAAAATCTCTCTGTACTGTTGGGTATCTCTAAATAAAGTAGGCCTTCATTACAGAGGATTTCTAATTTCATTTTTCATTTAAAAGAATCGTTGAGACAAAAAATTGTTCTTGCCCTACTCCGACTCACTATGGTAAACCTAAAACTAACTAAAGACAAGAAGATTTTTTCAGATAAACATGTAGAACTTATTATCAGTGATCTTGGTGTAGTTAATCGGATTCACTCTGACATGATGTTGATGGGCAACCATGGTAAACCTCAAACCATCAGATTCACCAGTGCACTTCTGATGTAATACACTGAAACAATTGTTCTGAGGTCAATGGGTTTTAAAAATGGGTTTTTGATTAAATGCCTGAATTAAGGTCTGTGATAAACACAAATATTTTCAAATTTTTCCTACAAGAGGTTGTCGGAGACAATAAACATCATCAGGCCAAACTTGCAAAGTCTTCTAACTCAAACCTTAAGGGAAAATGTTTTTTTTTAAAAAAAAAGAGTTGTCGGAACTCGGAAGCTTAGTGATGGTGTACTTTGTTTATAGCATACTTTTGGCTTTTTACTTCTGCAGATTGTATTTAGGCTTCAAAATTCATAAAAGTTGTGGTCATTTGTGAAGATGATCATGATGAACAAAATATGTAAGAATTATAAACTTTTGGCCACAGAGCTTATTTTCTGCAATAATCCAAATGCCAATGGAAAAACACTGTTGGGTTTTGTGTTGAGGGAACCAGGGTGATGCGAACTTACAGATTTGGCAAAAAACTAAATACCAGACCATGTATGTCTGTATATATTGAGAAATAGAAAATGTTACTTGAAAACCTGGATATATGAGGTAGCCTAATTTTAGACTTGGAAAAATAATTTTATAAAATTTAATTTTATCAAATCTCTCTATACATTTTATGAATTTACTTTTTCCAATGTATGCTAAGCCCTAAAATATTTAATTGGGTAGAAATTGTGAGTAAAGCATTTTTAAAAATCCTCATCCGTAATACATATACAGAAAATCATGAAAAACTGGAAAAGTCTTTGATTATTGCGCACAATGGGAGGCCTTGGAGTCAAAAAGGTTGAGAACCACTGTGCAAAACTAAACGATAAACAAAAACCTTTGATATCTAAACCGGTAATACTGAAACCAGACATAACAAATTGCAGACATAACAAATTAAAAGGACATGCTTATAAACAAAGCAAACTCAGTCAAAACATGAAGATGAGTCTATAATAATAAACAATGAAAAAACACAACAGCCGTCCAAAGAGACCTAACAATCACAGGAACCCTAACAAAATTCCTGCTATACATCCGCAATTTCCACATATCAAGAGAATTCATAGGAACACGACTACATAATCACAGACAGTAATTTGTGATCATAAACACCACATAATTGCTCTTCAATTAAGAACCCAACTCTAAACAAACTTCTCCAAACACCCACCTATCCCATTATTTTCAGTCTGCTCCCTCATGCTTACCTTCTGCTGACGCATCTTCTGATACTCTGCACTGCTGGACTCTCTCTGAACATATTGCCAGAAGATACTAGAGATCACTAAGAGCTTGAGGACATACTCGTCTCCACCACAAAGTTTCCAAACCTCCAGCAAAAACCTTGAATCTGACCAGGACATCGAAAGGACAGGAAACTCTACGTTTCCTTTGGAAAGTTCAAGCCCCTCCTGGGCTGTCGAGTGCACAGCGGAATTTGCTTATCCGGCGCGTAATGCTGGATGTCTGAGTTCCAGTCAGCAGATATAGATGGGAACGGATGAAAGTCCATCTAACTCTGGGTGGAGTGGCGAGATTAGAATCCCATGGGACAATTGTGACCTAAATGAGAAGTCTAATGGTAGCGTAGTGCATCTCATCATGACATTATAATATCCAACCAAAGAATTATGGTTCAGGAGCGAGCTTGTGGCAAGAGGATCCTATTTTTAGGAGTTAAGTAGAAGTTTAGTGTGGCACTGTCAGCAAAGTACTCTTGACCTTCTTACAGACTTCATTTCAAGGAAATTAAAGGAACTACTGGGTGTAAGCAGATGGTACAAAAACATACAAATTAGCCAACAAATCAGCAAAACGTAACAGTTACAAGCCAGCCTCACTATTACTATTTGAACATCCTTTTGACCCAAAATATTAAAAAGGCTGCATAACTGATCATGCAATGTGCTACTACGCCAAAAAAAAAAATTATCTTTAAAAATCTAAAATTCTTGTGCACTTTATTGTAATCTTTGTATTTATGTTTGGTTTCAAAAAACAATGTATTATCATTTTTAACAAAAGCTTGAGTTTAAATGTAATTTTGGCATACATAACATATTTTCCCTATTTTAATCATCTTAAAAATTATTTTTTAAAAATTATCATGAATTATTAAATGATAAATAATAATTTTTGATATGCTCCAGAAAATATAAAAACATCTTTTTAATGAATTATAAATTAAAACATGTTCAAGTTTTTGTAATTAATCGGGACAAAAATGAGCATCATGAAATTAACCCAACTCGCTTTTGTATCCAAACCTTTTCTCTTCAACATATTTGGCTCATCAACATATTTGGCTATTTTCCCCCGCCCACACTGTTATGATGACGTCAGCGGAAAAGTAAAGTTAGAGGCAGAGCAAGTTATTACATTTTGATAGAAGATTATTCATAAAGTATTTATATCTTTGGAATAGTATTATATATTATGGAAACAAAATAGTAAATATAAAGCAATGGGCTTGATATTTTGCTTACACTATGCATGTCCATGTGATAAATTCAATTTCCAACATAAAGAGGGGGGAAAAAAATCAGCAGCATTTTGTTTTAAGTAGCCTATTACTCATAATGACCCAGCAATGCCCTGCTACTGCAAACAAACACATGGGTGGCTCTAAGCTATGAAGTATTAATCTTAAATCTCCAAAAAACCACAATGATAATGTGGCATTGGATAGTCATGCACTAGGAACAGTAACAAAAAAGCAGGGTGGGGTGGGGAAGATTTCAGGCTTATTCAAACAACTTCTTGACTCCACTGTTTGAAATGCAACTCCATGTGCTGCTTAGCATGAAGTGCTAGGAGGTCAAACACAGTTTACAAGTGAATTTATTTTTTAAATGTGATGTGAATTTCAGAGGGTAAGAATGTAGGACAGATCTTGATTATCCATTGGGAATTGATTGGATCATTACATGCCAGATTGGAGCCACATGGTTGGAGAAGCCTTCTTTTTTTTATCCATTTAGGCCTAGATAAAAGAAAACTCTGTATAATAACTTGAATCAGTCAGAAAAAGACCAGAAATGTGAGAACAAGTCCAACAACAGAACAAGGGGCTTAGTACATGACGTAACTATACACATCACAACATGTAAATAGGAAAATGTTGGTGTTATTTTGTCACTTATTGAGCAGTAGGCTAGCTGGAGCCGTTTACCTCCAGTCTTTGTGCTAAGCTAGGCTAGCTGTGGGTGCGTCAGACAGAGTTATGGCACACACGGAGATGAGAATGGTATGTATGTGGACTTATCTAACTCTGGGGGATACAGTGAATAAGCTAAAATCCCGAAAAGTCGGCGTGTTCCTTTAAGGAATGAAAACACATCTTCAGTGTTCTTCTCTAATGTTCCCCCTTCTTGAAAGTATAAAAGTGTAAGCCAACCAGAAAAAGAGGAAGGGCACTGAAACATATTTGGCTATTTTCCCCACCCTCGTTGTAGTGATGTCATCACAGGAAAAGTAAAGTCGTTTCAGAGGCAAAGCAAATTATTAAATTTTGATTAATGATATTTTAATGGAATAGCATTATTCACAGTATACCAGGGATCTGCATCTGTAGAGTGAATAGTATCAATTTCCTCTGAAAGCAATATAATATATCATACCTCAGTGGTGTGTCAGAGTTTCCACTCACGATTGTTTACGTCTTTTGACATTTTAACAATGTTTCCATCCACAGGAGTCAGGCCAGAACTTGACCTGCTCTTAAAGTGAGGGTGAAAATGTAAGAGATAATCCATGGATGGATGTGCATTAAACCATTTTAATGAATGCTAAATGCCACTTTAAACTGATTAGATAAATACCATATCAAGCAACTAGACAATTTTGAGTAATAGAAGATTGTATACTTAATCAAAGATGTCATCCACCCAGTTTATCAACGTTAGCAAAACCAACATGCTCAACAACATGCTCAGATATCTTCACTTTTGACTGTAAGTGATGCAAATGTGTTACTCTAGCTAAATTGTGACAGCTTGTCACCAGTGTCAGGTTGTCTAGTCTGGTTTAGTCTTTAGTCAGAGTGTAAACCCTGTGTAAAAACTAGAACACGATTTTAAATGTTGTTAGCAGCTAATAGCTCATTAAACACCTGTTGAAACTAGTTCACATTCTGTATGGTTAACCATATGTAGGCAAAGTCAGATTAATAAGGTACAATGATACAATGAGCGCTTTTGAGGATGAACTAATAAGGATTTACCAGATTAGTGAAATGTTAGTAGTACACTAGATGTCTGTATATTCTACTATGTCTATGGGTGCGTCTCAATCAGCTCCCTAGTTCAGTAGTCAGGGCACTAATCAGGGAATCAGTCAATGGCTCCCTGAACAATGCCCTGACAACTGAACTAGGGAGTTGATTGAGACGCACCCTATGAGATAATTGGTACTTTTTTCTGGTGTTTTCTGTACAGCTGTTCATGGACATCTGGGTCAGTTTTTTCCAAGCTGGTTTATCAATAATTTTACATTTACCCACCCTAAATGAGTCAAACAAAGTCTCATTAGTCTCTTCCTGTCAAAATGTGTGATCACATTAGTGAAATTTTGTGGGCAAAATGGTCCATTGCACAGCTCACAGAAAACACTTTCAAATCAAGCAGCTTTTTGTTGGTAAATGTGGCAAATATCTATGAACAGCTTAATTTGTTGTGAAATCTGCGTTGGGAAATCTTTTGCCCTCACGCAAATTTTGCATGAATTTCTATTGAAATGGCTGGATTTGGATAAGCATACATTTAAAATAGATTTATCTGAAGCTACTCAAGGGTTTCTCACCGAGAGGACCGTTTCCTTATTATAATATTTTATGTTACAAACCAAAGGTAAGAAAAGAATATGTGGGCAGCTGTTGCAGTTATTATTTTTGCCCTGCACGTACGCCCTTCCTTCATTTCCTGTTATCTAATACACCTCACTTAAAATACAGCTTGAGTCCTGCTTTTAATAAAGGAGAACATGATGTATAAATGTAACACAGCCTCCATCAAACAATGAAGTTTCTGTCAAACATCTGCCCACATATTAGTCAGAGCAACATTTCATAGTCTGCTGGATGTGCCCCCACATTATAATGTGTATAAATGCAAGTGTATCCTGTCTGAAAAGGTCATGTAAACACCTTGTACATGAGGTAGGAGTTGTAAAGGTGTGGTAAAGGTGTAATGTAACATCCATATTGCGGCCTTGAGTATGGCAGGGGTTTTCCCTGTAATTCACTGCATAAATCATTATGAATGAAAAACACGTTTGAAATCTGTTTTCTTTACATAAAATCTGCAACCTAGATTTTACCAGAGCCACATGACTGGAGTTAAACTACAGGTTATATGTGACCCGTGCTGACAAAATGAGTCGGAATGCGCATGGGCTGATTACGTGCTAAAGGCAAAACAAGTGAAAAATGTCAATTTTGGTCGAATTTGAAGTTTTCACAAAAATGAGTTCCAAATAGTAATTAAACATCTACAGTGATCTTTATTTGTACTTTTTGTGAGAGGTGTACCTTCCTTAATCTTTCCTTTGTTTAAATAATCCATGGAAAATTGTGTGTTTCTCTGCTCGCTTCTCGATAAATGCTGTTTCCCCTCATCACAAGTTTGGTATCGTTGTAAAGCGCACCATTACAACTTTGTTAATATTCAAAGTGAATACTTGATGGCATGAGTCTGAACCATTGAAATGTGATTTTCAAAACAATATTACTTGCGCTGACTGACATGCCCGAAGTGTGCGCACAAAGACGCCTCTCAAGCCTTGCGTGATCCCGATATCGTATACACAGAATTACAGTATTTCAAAGTATTCAGGCAAATATTATCTGTTATGTCTTAAGTGAACATTTGGTTAACTGTTGGGGAAAAACATCTGTTGTGTAACATTATATCTGTGCGATACATTAGGTGTTAATATTAACAATTGTGTTAATCAAACAATTGTGGTATCAATATTTTTCCAATGGGTTTTGACTTGGTGTGTGCCAAATTTGGTGTTATTACCAGGGATTTTAAGGTATGTTTGCTCGATGATTTTGTTTTGGATCCTTCAGAAAACTTAAACTCGATTTTTCTCAAAACTGACTTGACTCTACCGACTTCAAACATGTGTAACTAAGACATTTTTTGTCTGATTCCAACTAATCATACATCAGTTGAAGGTTTTTAATAGAGAATGTGAATTTTTTTTATTTTTTTTTAAGAAATGTGCTCATTGTGACTCATTTTGCCAGCATGGGTCACATATGCAGACAACATTCATAAGTAGAACTGTATTCTGATTCACTCCAGTCAACCACCACAAACTACCCACCTTCTCAATGTACGTCTTACAAATGGCAAGAAATCAATGATTCACATTTACTTTCTTAAAACACATTGTCTGCCACGGTACTAGCTCACAATACTGTAGTAACCCCCAAACTTGTGGGAATTACTTTTCACCGTTTTTTTTGCCACATTGCGACTGAAGTACGAGTTGAATCAACGAGACGTTAAGACATGAAATTGGCAGCAAATAAATTGATGACAAAATACTCTTTCGTACATCAGTGTTGTTGAAGACTGAATGAAGACTACAAAGACACCAAGGTGAAGAAACCCGCATACTTACTTTTTACAGAGATCTTGGATGCACATCTTCGCATGCGTCTGTTGTAAATGACTGAAGGAGCGCTTATTTTTCACCGAAAGAGCCATTCGTACTGGCTGGTATTTGTCACCATGTTTTACAAGTTGATGTTTAGCGTACAGTCGGAAGTTCAATGAGTTACTTGAAGGTTCAGGCACGCCTCATAGAGCGGAGATCTCAGGCTCATGCACAGTGCAAGTCATTTCCTCTCAGGCCCACATTGTCGTGCTCTTTTTCTGTGTCACAAAGTCACTTCCTTTTGTTTGCTGTATGGACAAACTGATTGGCCGAAGTTCTTAGGACTTGAATTCACTGGTAGGGACTTTCCACCTCTTTTAACATGAAATTACGTCGTCAAGACGGCTACTCAGACAAACTTGCAACATTGTTTGTTGATTTCTAGAAATATCTTAAAGCTCATTTGTAGGACACTATGTTGATTCATGTATCTAAGTGACCTATACGACTACCAAAGCCTGAAAACAGATCCTTTTGTGTGAAACTTAGTTTCATCATGGTTGAGTGTAGGTTAGTAATCCTAAGTACTAAACTTTGATGTGTAACTCCTCTTAAACTGCTTCTGCTACATGAATGGTACCTCAAATGTGTCCTTTTACTTTTCTAATTAATCAGACATACAATTGTCATTAAAATGGGCAATAAAATCCTTTAGTCTTACGCTGAAGTAAAGGCCCTAACCAAATCTTGGGTCAGAACATCTTTGACCAATTAGCAGCCACAGGACAGATTACTAACGTTTTATAGTTGCAGAACATTTTCCCACAGGTTTGAACAACGCATTTTAAAAGAAAAAAGTTTGCATTTACATTTTGAACACCAGCCTTTAGTCAATATATGGTCAGCTTCCTGAAACTGAGGTAAATAGAGGTGTTTATCCCACAGGTAAACAGTGTTTTTTTACTTCCTTATTACATGAACCCACAGCTGCCTATAACTACATAAAGTCTGTGATCATGACACACAGATCAGAATGTGTAACATGATGTTGTAAAATTTGTTTGCATCAGACATTACAGAGAATTAAAACTCAAATCCAGGTACCTCGGTTATTTTGAAAATTGTAACCATACAGTTACTACAAAACTACATTTAATCTTTCAAATGAAATTTAACATTTATTGTAAAAAAAAAAAAAAAGACACGTCAGTGTCAAAAAGTGTTGCCGGTTAATAGTGTATGTGACACCCAACACAATCTCACTGATCTTCAGCCTGATCCTCTTCAAACCACACTCAAACGGCGAATAATACATAATGTACATATTTCAAAACCACTAAGTTATCACAGAAGTATTTGAATACACTGAAATATTCTGTTACAATAAGTAACGTTGCACCTACATGTCACCTAACTCTTATTAGAGTGTTAGTTGAGTATAAGTAGACTGGTGTCAGGGTTAGAGTTGACATGTTGACATGAAGTTGCAAAGTTACTTATAGTCAGCAGAATGTCTGTTGGCAGAGAATCAAAATACATTTTTAGCAGATGTTAAGCAGACAGTCTACTAATACTCTCATGACTACTAGTTGACATGTGTAGGAACTTTAGTCAACAGAATGTCTAAAGGGACCATTGAAATAAAGTGTTACCAAATATTCAACTGAAGTACCCTGCCATGGCAATTACAACGCGGGCACTATTCTTACTATTGAAGATATACCTCCAGCTTTTGGTTTCATTTAGGAAAGGAAAGTGTGCCTTCTACAACATCCTCTAAATATAAAAATGAGCAGAAATCCCCTGATGGAGGATGTGAACTCAAACAAGCTCCTTCTCCTTTTCATTTATTCGATGGGATGCACAGAAGTTACACTGCCTCTCCTGATTCCCTTGATCAACCACAATATTTTAACGCAAAAGCAAAATGTTTAAAGCGTCAATTAACAGAGTACCTTGCAGGCACCATGATGACGAATTTGTCTTAAAATAATTAAAGGACTTACCCATTGATATTATCGAATGGAGGCTTGGCATGCACGCTTACATTAAGTGGTTAGTAGTGAACACAAGTCCACTTCCTCCCTGCTGCACTTGAATGCTATTTATGATCCTCCCATTTACAACTTTTTTCTGTTGCTCCCCTGGTGAATAAAAGTATACTTTATTGTATTTCAAATATATTCCCTTTTCAATAGTATATTGCAAATATACCAACAAAAAATTGTACCATCTTCAAATATATAAAAAGTAGGGCCTATATTAACATCATATTTTCACAATACAACTTTTAACGCACTTTAAAATAATTGTATTTTAGTATATTTTCTAAAAATATACTTAAAATGAAAGTTCTGTGTACTTTTTTTTAAAAAGTGTACTTATTTGAACATTACTTCAAAAAAATTTTTTTTAGTATATTTTAAACTGTATGCTCAAAATTGTCATTGTAACAATGCACTGAAAGTATATATTAAAAATATTTTATTTAATATCCTGAAGTTGTAGTATATTTAAAGTCAAATTTGAGTATAATTTTTAAGTTTACTTATTTATGCTTGGAATTCACTTCATTACTTTATAGCATTACTTTCAGAATGTGTTAAAATGTATGACTAATAGGGGTGTAACGGTACACGTATTCGTATTGAACCGTTTCGGTACAAGGCTCTCGGTTCGGTGCACGCGTGTACCGAACGGTTATGAATGCAATCTTTAACAGTTAACAGTCGGCTTGTTTAAAGCGCGGAACACACTTCAATCCTAGTTCCCACACAAACATATTAAGTATTCAGTCCATTTTATCACGAAATTCAAACGATAAATGCATTTTAATGCTCTTTAATGTTACGTGACTGATAGACGCGTATCAGTTCAAGTTCAAGCGGCAGCGCGCGCTGCGCGAGTGAACGCGTCGCGATCAGGAAGAGAATAAATATAAATTAATATCTTGTTGAGGATACATTACAACTTACTGAAACGTATCATATGTTGTGTAATCACTCCATCGGTGATTCAACCGCGGAAAGACAATAAAACAGCTGGTAAACAATGTCGTGTAGAATCACGTTTACCTCAGAAGTCAGTGTCCACAGCTGTTAGCTCACTAACGTTAGAGAGATTAACTCTTTCACTGAATACATGCACTATATTAGCCTATATATTCATTATATTAGCCTATATATATTCATTATATACTACTTAGCCTGTTAGTGATGTCTTGTTTATTTAATGTATGTTTAAATAAACCTGTCATTAAAATTACAGCCACTAAATGATTATATTTCAACAGAAAATTGGAGAAAAAATTATAATAATTCGATTTAGAAGTTACTGCAAAAACTGCCTTATGTGAAGCTTATGAGTGTTGATTATTATATCTAAAAATAAATAGCAACTGAATTTAGGCTAATAGTTTGGGCTCTGTTGTTAATCTTTAATAGCAATATGTAAGTAAGGGCTCCCTATATAGTTTACAGCATTATCTTTAAGAAACTTTTAGTTATAACTGAATTAATTTAAGGACAGACACAATTTTTTTTCATTAAACCACTGTTGAATAAAAATTAATAAAAAGCAATTTTGTAAAACTGCTGTACCGAATCCGTACCGAACCGTGACTTCAAAACCGAGGTACGTACCGAACCGTCAGTTTTGTGTACCGTTACACCCCTAATGACTAATGCATTAAAAGACCATTTTTAAATATATGCAGTGAACAATAGTGTACAGTGTACTGTAGTTGTGATTTAAGTGTAAATATGTATTACAAGTTTACACTGGCAGAGAAATGTTACAATCATACACACAAATCTATATTAAACCAACAGCACCCTTAAAATACAGGTAGGCTTACACACGCAAGACAATATGATTTGAGTAGTTGAGTCAAACATCTCTTCAACTTGGTCTGTGACCAATCAAATTTTGCATCTCACTATCTGTAGCCAATCAGAGGCAGAACTGCTGACGGTACTCAGCAACGATAACTGGAGCGATTCCGAAAAGAACCGAAGGAAAAGTCCTGCTATCCTACCAGTGAACTTATTTCCGATCACGAATGAAAAACTATCAATGTTTCGTTTTGCTTTAACAAACGAAAAACAAGGTTTTGGTTTGATATCTCCTTTTTTTGTTTGTGGTAAAGTTAGTGGTTTATGGCACATGTAGGCAGCACCAAAACGCCCTGTTCATCTGATCTTCTACGATATTAATTCACAAAGAGTCTTATACTGTATATGTTTGACTATGAACTGGAAACAATATTGACATACCGTACTGATACTGTTCCCTACAGCTAATAGTCATTTACTGATCAAAAATAGTATTGGTTCAGTTTTAATTACGTTTTAATTCTATTTCTGTGTAAATCACTTTGAATTGCCACTGTGTATGAAATTTGCTATACAAATAAACTTGCCTTGCCTTACATTGATTTAACTCATCAAAAATAAATTAAGCGATTTTTAACTTTTTTTGAGTTAAAGATTCAACTAATTTTCGAGTCAATTTAATGTAATTAGTTGAAATGACTTAAATTTTTAAGTACAATCAACTTGGATGTTTAAAGCTGCAACTTTTCATAACAGTGTTGTTTCAAAGGTTTTTACGTGTCTAGCTATGAGAAGTATTGTCAAATGCATCTTTTACAGTCGAAAATATTTTTGTCATATGTTATATCATCCTCCTGGAAAAACTAGATTACCATTTCCTGAAAAAAAAAGCTAGTGGTGGCAAGATATGAAGAATAGTGTTAAAGTTTTCACTAAATTTAGGTTTTTGTTGCATACATCAGATGCACTGCTGTGTATTACGAGAATCAGCTTGCAACCCTTAAGGAACACAAATATATGGTCGGGAATATACTTCAAAATATAATGTGATATATTACAGCAGATCCTATAAGTCCTGTAAGTTGCGAGGAGGCGCCTCCATGGATCGGACTTGTTTGTTCAGCACATTCCACAGATGCTCGATTTGAATACCGTTTCCATGAAAGGGTGTACATGGTCTGCAACAATGCTTAGGTAGGTGGTATGTGTCAAAATAACATCCACATGGATCAAAGCATCACACTTCCTCCATCGGCTTGCCTTCTTCCTATAAAGCATCCTGGTGCCATGTGTTCCCCAGGTAAGCGACGCACACGCACCCGGCCATCCACGTGATGTAAAAGAAAACGTGATTCATCAGACCAGGCCACCTTCTTCCATTGCTTTGTGGTCCAGTTCTGATGCTCACGTGCCCACTACTGGTGCTTTCGGCAGCTCCATACACAACAAACTGTGATGCACTGTGTGTTCTAACACCTTTCTATCAGAACCAGCATTAACTTCTTGAGCTAGCTTGTCTGTTTGATCGGACCACACAGGCCAGCCTTCGCTCCCCACGTGCATCAATGAGCCTTGGCTGCCCATGACCCTGTCGCTGGTTCACCATTGTTCCTTCCTTGGACCACTTTTGATAGATACTGACCCCTGCCGACCGGGAACACCCCACAAGAGTTGCAGTTTTGGAGATGCTCTGACCCAGTCGTCTAGCCATCACAATTTGGCCCTTGTCAAACTCGCTCAAATCCTTACACTTTCCCATTTTTCCTGCTTCTAACACATCAACTTTGAGGAGAAACTGTGTTCATGTGTTTTGCTCAATATTAATATAGGGGGATATCTGTCTTTTTGTTTAATGTTCTATTATTTTATCATTTAAAAGCTTTTGTATGTCTGAGTTTTTGGGGTTACCTTTGTGCTGTAGAACCTGTGGTTAGGTTGACGATTAACGATTAAGTCTATTTTTAAAAGTAACAGCTGTGTCCTCTTCAGCACATTGATAAGTCTCTTTGCTAAATACTTTAGTCCAAGTAGGTGTGTAAATAATTATAATATAAAAGATAATGTGTATATGTGTTTATACTGCATAAGTAAATATATCTGCAGTATATTTATACACATTCAGTACCATATCTGATCACATATATAACTATATATTATGAGGTGTATTACTGAATATAAAATTACATTATGAAATATTAGTAAATATATTGTCACATATTTTTCAATATTTGAAAAGCAGCAATTCCTTATGTATTATTCAATATATTGTAACATATTAACACAATGTATTATGTATGTTTTCAAATAAATCATTTAATATATTGATCATTCATATACAGTGCATCTGGAAAGTATTCACTGTGCTTCACTTTTTCCACATTTTGTTATTTTACAGCCTTATTCCAAAATGGATGAAATTAATTATATTTTTCCTCAATTCTACAAACAATATCCCATAATGACAAGGTGAAATAAGTCGGTTTGAAATCTTTGCAAATGTAATAATAACCCCCCCCAAATAAATCACATGTACATAAGTATTCACAGCCTTTGCCATGACACTCAAAATTGAGCTCAGGTGCATCCTGCTTCCACTGATCATGCTTGAGATGTTTCTACAACTTGATTGGAGTCCACCTGTGGTAAATTTAGTTGATTGGACATGATTTGGAAAGGCACACACCTGTCTATATAAGGTCCCACAGTTAACAGTACATGTCAGAGCACAAACCAAGCCATGAAGTCCAAGGAATTGTCTGTAGACCTCCGAGACAGGATTGTATCGAGGCACAGATCTGGGGAAGGGTACAGAAACATTTCTGCCGCATTGAAGGTCCCAATGAGCACAGTCTGAGCCTCCATCATCCGTAAATGGAAGAAGTTTGGAATCACCAGGACTCTTCCTAGAACTGGTCGCCCGGCCAAACTGAGCGATCAGGGGAGAAGGGCCTTAGTCAGGGAGGTGACCAAGAACCAAATGGTCACTCTGACAGAGCTCCAGCTTTTCTCTGTGGAGAGAGAACCTTCCAGAAGAACAACCATCTCTGCAGCACTCCACTAGACATGTGCCGGTAAACGGTAATACGATATACCGCAATAATGAACATGCACAATATTGTTATCGTGGGCACTTCAAAATACCGTGAATAATTATTTATTACGAATTATTCAGATTTTTAGAATGAATTTTAAGAATACTTTACCCATCAACCGTTTAAAATGAAAAACACGTCAAAGAGGAACGTGGTAAATAGACCGTGCATGAGCCGAGCACATGGCGGAATGAGGAGATGAAGTGCACATTCATTCTTCGACAGCAGAGGGCGCTGACGGAACAGCAGAAATGCAGCCGTTTCTCCAGTAATCACATAACCTAATACATAATACTTAAAGACTTAAGGCTATTCATTTTCAAACTTGCATTTTATATTTTAATCTGGACTAAATTACATGCCCTAGATATTGTTTGAATATGTTCTGACTGTTGTTCAATCATACACTTTACAAGGCTCCAGTATTTAACATTAGTTCATTCATTAACAAACTGACAATGAAAAATACTTCTAAAGCATGTATTAATCTTAGTTAAATGTACATTTCAGCATACCTATTGTTCTTTATAATTCTTTTGCACTTTAATCTGTTTTAAATATTTGTTTACTTTATAGGCTACATTTTTGTGTATTGCTTTATTGTATTTAAATGTTTGGTTCTATTGTTATAAGAAAGTGATTTAACCTGTTATAGTATGACAACAATTTTTTTGCAACTTATTTCAATATTGTGATAATACCGTATACCGTGATAAAAGCTTCAGCAATTAATCGCAACATGAAAATTTGATACCGGCACATGCCTACACTCCACCAATCAGGCCTGTATCGTAGAGTGGCCAGACGGCACATGAGAACCCGCCTGGAGTTTGCCAAAGACACCTGAAGGACTCTCAGACCATGAGAAACAAAATTCTCAGGTCTGATGAAACAAAGATTGAACTTTTTGCCCTGAATGGCAAGCGTCATATCTGGAGGAAACCAGGCACCGCTCATCACCTTGACAATACCATCCCTACAGTGAAGCATGGTGGTGGCAGCATCATGCTGTGGGGATGTTTTTCAGCGGCAGGAACTGGGAGACTTGTCAGGATCGAGGGAATGGTGAATAAATGCAGCATTGTACAGAGACATCCTTGATGAAAACCTGCTCCAGAGTGCTCTGGACCCCAGACTGGGGTGAAGGTTCATCTTCCAACAGGAAAACGACCCTAAGCACACAGCCAAGATAACAAGCTGGCTACGGGACAACTCTGTGAATGTCCTTGAGTGGCCCAGACTTGAACCCGATTGAACATCTCTTGAGAGATCTGAAAATGGCTGTGCACCGACGCTCCCCATCCAACCCAGTGGAGCTTCAGAGGTCCTGCAAAGAAGAATGGGAGACACTGCCCAAAAATAGGTGTGCCAAGCTTGTAGCATCATACTCAAAAAGACTTGAGGCTGTAATTGGTGCCAAAGGTGCTTCAACAAAGTATTGAGCAAAGGCTGTGAATACCACCAGTATGGTATTGTGATACAGTATGTATATGTGATTTTTTTTCTGTTTCTGCTTAATATTTGCAAAGATTTCAAACAAACTTCTTTCACATTGTCATTATGGGGTATTGGTTGTAGAATTGAGGAAAAAAAATATTAATTGAATCCATTTTGGAATAAAGGCCTGTACACACCGGGACGAATATCGTGCGCGCTTATCGCCAGCGTTTTTCGTGATGTTTTTCGGCGCGTCTTGAGTGTACACCCGAGCGATTTTCACTGGAGATGCGCAGAGTGAACGTGCAAATTCAGTAGATAACGCTCCCGGTACACAAGGTAGTGCTGCGGCACTTTACGCTCCTGACACTCGCTTGTAACACAGAAGAAGAAGAGAGACAGTATTTGGGTAGTTGACGTGACGTGGCTTTTTCACTGTCACAGAAGATAAAACATAATTTATTTCACATTTTCATCATTTAGAATACTGTAAATGGTTAAACATTTTCTTGTTTTACATGAATTTGTTGTTTTAATACCCAAGTTATTTTTAGTTTTTTTACAACTTTGAGCCAAATCTCAAAATTGTCCTATGGTGTGACGGTAGACAACATTATTTCATAAATTTTACATTTGATAAATAAAGAAAATAATGTTTAAAAATCTTAATGAACACTCCTGGCATAATTGTGTAAGTGTCTATTTCACTAAGTGGCCATCACTTTTCCTATACATACATTTCTAAAAGTGTAGGAATTTCATAAAGTTTGTCACAGAAAAAAATGTCCTTTGGTGTTATGCAAAAACCTGATATTAATTTGGCCAATATCATGGACAACTACATTTAGTTAAAAGACCCCATTCAAGGTCATGTGACTGAAGACCCCTATGAAGGCCATGAGCAGTGCACATGGTAAGTATTTCTCTCAGAATTGTTTAAATATTTAACTATGTTTTCAGACCACTGAAGTTGTTAAGTTTTTTTTTCCTTTGGTGTGACACCCCTAAATTTCATTTTTTAATTCAAATTTGTATTTTTAACAGCAGGACTATGTAATATTAATGCAAATGTATCATGCTAATTGCTAATGACAGTTCAGCTAGTATTAGCATTGTTATTAACTGCCACAAAAGCTCAAATGTCCTTTGGTGTGACAGGAAATGTCCTTTGGTGTGACACTTTGGCCTGTCACACCATAGGACACAGATGTCACACCATAGGACAAGACCTCCTTAAGAAGCTATTAAAGCAAATAGATAAAGTTTGTTTACATACTTTTCATTCTTTTTTGACCAGTTTTGATGATTTTAAATTCAATAATGACTTACATTTTAATGTTTATTGCCGTTTTTTGGAGACTACATAAAATGTTCTGAAGTGTTACTAAAACAACTATAATGTGTAATGTAACATCTATAAACAAATATAAAGTACATAAATACAGTGCTACTACT
This sequence comes from Gobio gobio, assembly GCF_949357685.1. Lineage (NCBI taxonomy): Eukaryota > Metazoa > Chordata > Actinopteri > Cypriniformes > Gobionidae > Gobio > Gobio gobio. The sequence continues at coordinate 20,926,387 of NC_137118.1, forward strand.
TATAACTGAAAGAACTGAGGGAGAGATGAGTGCAAAAGAGAGGACCAGACAGTATAGGGAGCGAATTAAAAAGGATCCACAGAGAAAGGAGGCGATCCTAAGAGAACGACAAAGAAAGTAAATCAAACTCAAATGTTGCCATATACATCTTAAAATAATTTAGGGATTTTGCTGAGTGACTGAATGACAGCGTATTATTCAGTATCAGAATAGACCTGTGTGAGGTTCAGGTTCAACAATAGTTAAATAATAAGCTTGTTATTACAGAATAATAATCTATATTGTGTTTTATAATAAATTGACAAGTAAGTGGTTACATTTGTAGGGAAAACACAGTAGGTCATGAGTTCATAATTGAGTATACATTACATTAATTTCTCTGTTGATCAATTCATCAATATTCTATCATTATTTTAAACAGATACCATGAAAAGAAGGCTCTCTGGGAATTGGATACATTCAACATTAAAGCACTATGAAGGAAGAGACAAACTGAATTAAAGAAGATTTGTACTGTATTGTTTTGAAATGTTCTGAATTTCTCAAAGATACTACACTCACCTAAAGGATTATTAGGAACACCTGTTCAATTTCTTATTAATGCAATTATCTAATCAACCAATCACATGGCAGTTGCTTCAATGCATTTAGGGGTGTGGTCCTGGTCAAGACAATCTCCTGAACTCCAAACTGAATGTCAGAATGGGAAAGAAAGGGGATTTAAGCAATTTTGAGCGTGGCATGGTTGTTGGTGCCAGACGGGCCGGTCTGAGTATTTCACAATCTGCTCAGTTACTGGGATTTTCACGCACAACCATTTCTAGGGTTTACAAAGAATGGTGTGAAAAGGGAAAAACATCCAGTATGCGGCAGTCCTGTGGGAGAAAATGTCTTGTTGATGCTAGAGAATGGGCCGACTGATTCAAGCTGATAGAAGAGCAACTTTGACTGAAATAACCACTCGTTACAACCGAGGTCTGCAGCAAAGCATTTGTGAAGCCACAACACGCACAACCTTGAGGCGGATGGGCTACAACAGCAGAAGACCCCACCGGGTACCACTCATCTCCACTACAAATAGGAAAAAGAGGCGACAATTTGCACCAGCTCACCAAAATTGGACAGTTGAAGACTGTAAAAATGTTGCCTGGTTTGATGAGTCTCGATTTCTGTAGAGACATTCAGATGGTAGAGTCAGAATTTGGCGTAAACAGAATGAGAACATGGATCCATCATGCCTTTTTACCACTGTGCAGGCTGGTGGTGGTGGTGTAATGGTGTGGGGGATGTTTTCTTGGCACACTTTAGGCCCCTTAGGGCCAATTGGGCATCGTTTAAATGCCACGGCCTACCTGAGCATTATTTCTGACCAGTTCTGAAGGCGAAAGGGGGTCAAACACAGTATTAGTATGGTGTTCCCAATAATCCTTTAGGTGAGTGTAGATGCATCAATGTTTCCTTATTGATGTATATATAAGTATCAAAGTTACTTTTGGTGTGCTATGTTTTGCACAGTTTATATTGTTGAAAAATAAAAACAAATGTCCTCCTTTGTAATTGTTACAATAAACACTACATATTCTTACTCTTTTTATGCAATGACTATATTTGTCCTTTGGTGTGACGTTTTGTCCTATGGTGTGACAAACATAAAACAACAGAAAAATATACTTATTTTAAAATATCTTTTAAAAAAAGAGTCAAGTTTGGCATTAGGGGAGTTACAATAATATCTCCTCTTAGATAGGTACAATTTCAAACAGTTTTGTAAGGTTGGCGAAAAAGTTTTATTGACATTCGTAGGGAAAAGTTTATCAACTTCATATATTCATGGTGAAAATGATTTTAATTAGTATTTTCATTTAAAATAAATATCACTTTAAGAAAATAATGTTTTAATAATGTGAACAATTCGGTCTCAAGTATTTGTTTTGTTATTTAATATAATTTCTTAGTACTTTTTAAATGTCACACCATAGGACACATTTACAGTACTGTTCAGTGAAAAAGTGAAAAAAATATGTGAAGTCATTGACAAAATGAGTGACCACTACTATTTTCTGAAACTGCAGTTTTCATACTCCACAAATATATGTAATTTTTCTTAAAAAGTTATGTTTTCCAAAAAAAGTACTTTTTCTTGGTCATCTGTCAACTACCCATTTACGTGCTTGCCAAAACCATATACATATTATGTCTATGGCCAAAACCATTCACACACTTTTTGCTAATTGGCAAGCAGCATTAGCAGCTCATCTTCTTCTTTGTCTACTTACTACTTCTTCATCGTATCAATGCGTGCTCGGCAAGACCGTTTTGTGCTTGAGCGCCACCAAGTCGTGTTTTACTGTCACTTCAAAAACGAACCCGAGGCGTTTTAAAAAAAATGACGCCTGCCGTTTTGCGCGCCGGTGTGCACACTCACATTGGCGCCCTTTGTTTAGTCACAAGGCGTTAAACGTCAGCGAGAAACGCACGCGAAAATCGTCTCTGTGTGAACAGGCCTTAAAGGCCTGTTCACACCGGGACGATTTTCGCGCGCGTTTATCGCCCACGATTAACGCCTCGTGACTAAACAATGGGCGCCAATGTGAGTGTTCACACCGACGCGTAAAACGCCAGGCGTAAAAGCGTCATTTTTAAAAAAACGCCTCGGGTTCGTTTTTTTATTTTGACGCGGCGCGGAACAGAAAACTGGCCGACCAATGAGATCAGCGCTTTTGTTCACGTGCCTGGAGCTGCTGAAGTGACAGTAAAACACGACTGGGTGGCGCTCAAGCACAAAATCGGTCTTGCCGAGCACACATTGATACGAAGAAGAAGTAGTAAGTAGACAAAGAAGAAGATGGGCTGCTAATGCTGCTTGCCAGTTAGCAAAAAGTGTGTGAATGGTTTTGCCATAGACATAATATATCTGTTTTGGCAAGCACGTAAATACTGTCTCTCCTCTTCTTTTTCTGTGTGAGAAGCGAGTGTCAGAAGCGTAAGTGCCGCAGCACCACCTTGTGTACCGGGAGCGCATCTACTGAATGTGCACGTTCACTCGGCGCATCGCCAGTGGAAATCGCTTGGGTGTGAACACTCAAGACGCGCCGAAAAACGTCACGAAAAACGCTGGCGATAAGCGCGTGCGATATTCGTCCCGGTGTGTACAGGCCTTAAGGCTGTAACATAACAAAATGTGGAAAAAGTGAAGCTGTGAATACTTTCTGGATGCACTGTAGGGAAATATATTTTCTTTGCGTAAGACAACGCAACAATGTATTTGGTTTATAAAAGGTGGCTATATGGTTAAATTGATGGAAGAATACAATTACCAGTCATAATTACGCAAATAAATGCTATAATGAAGGACAACTGCAATGCAAATATAGTGAAGATGATAACATTTTTAATGCTGAATATTCAATTAGTGTAAGTCAATTGAAAATTTAATCTAAGAAAAAAAAAACCAGTGCTTGTCTTGTTGGCAAAGGCTACTTACACGAACTAGCAGTCATGAGAATATTAGTAGACTGTCTGCTTAATATCTGCTAACACATTCTGCTGACTAATTACTTTGTAACTGTCAACTTATTCCACTAACCTGAACCTAACCTAACAGTCTACTAATACTCTAATGAGAGTTAGTTGACATGTAGTTTCAAAGTTACTAATACAGTAGTTAGTTGAATGACTAAAGTGGACCATTGAAATAAATTGTTACCAAATAAAGTGCCTTAATATGATTATAATTGAAATTGGATTTAGGGATGGGCTAAAGGGACAAGTGGCCAAAGGCAGCATAAATGATTTTAATAAATATACACTAATTATGTTGTTATTATTGTATTCTGTTTCATATACTGCAATACACTATACTAGTATCTACCACTATTTGCACTGAGTATAAATAACTACTGGCATCTAACTATTACTTACACTTAGAGAAAATGTACTAAAGAAGATGCATTAAAATAAAGCCAAAAATATCTGATAAACGACACAAGCCCACAAAGAGAGGAAGTACTATAGAGGCTGTGTGGTTGTAGACTTCCAGCAAGTGGCATGTAAATGAGCACAGTGAAGTGAGAACTGACTGTGAGTGTCTTAATGTCTTATTGTTTGTTTTCCATGTAACTTACCACTATCTTCCACCCACACGGGGCTATTTGAGAACATTTGCATAAAGAACAGATATGAAAAACTCCAACAGAAAGAGAAATGTAAGAAAAATAAACAGATTTGTAGGTAAACTTTACCATAAACAGTTTTATATTAATAGTTCTGTCCATTTTCGCTCTATGTATGTTTTCCTAAACAAATCTTATAGCAATAGTGAGTGAAAAGCGATGAGTGAAGATCAGTGAGACAAATTTTCCACTTGAAAGATTTTCAAGCCGCAAACACATTAACCGTTTGGAAATGTTACAAAATGCAGAATCAGCAATGTATCTTTTGTTGCTAACCTCTTTATTGCTGACTATAACTCTCAAGGTGTATTTCTAAAGTGATCTAAATATTTTGCACATGTAGTAGCGGTTTCATTTGTAGACGACGGAACCAGTGGTGCAGGTATGACGTTACTTTGTAGGCTTTTGGATTATCGCAAAAAAAAAAAAAAAAAAAAAAACAAGCTCTGCGATCAAAACAAGTTTATGATACTTACACATTTTGTCCATCAAGATAATTATCACAGATGAACACACTTTTTGAAACCGAAATGCAGCTGACAGAAGTAAAAAGCTAAAAGTAGGCTATAAACTAACTACACCACGGCCCCACGACTTCAAGGTCAACATCACTAAGCTTCTGACTCTTTTTATCTAAAAACATTTTCCCAGAAAGTTTGATTTAGAATAAAACGTGAAAGTGTCTTGAGCTTGTATTCATCAAAGACCTTATTTCAGCCAAAAATCCCATTCAAAAAACCCATTGACTTTGGGACAATGGAACCGGTAGTGCTAAAATGCAAACTTGTTTCCGCGTTTTGGCCTATACAAAGTGATGTCATACCTGCACCGCTCCGTACAAAGATGGTGCACTCATATTTCTATGAATAGGAGAAAGTTCAATGCGCAATATGGCGGAATGAGCCCCACCTTCTAAATAAAAGAGCCAATCGTCACATGCGCATTGACTGGTCCAGCCTGAAAATGCAGTTTTTGTCATGATTTGAGCATTTAGAAACAAAATTTAACAACAAAGACAGTTGTTGTCAGATTTCATTGGTGATTTCAAATATGAAATAAGCTTGGAGAATGTGCTGTTTACCCATTCAAAGAGATAGGAGCTGCACTTGCATGACTGAAATAGCTGCCCGAGAGGTGTTTCAAAGATGGCCGCTGAGTGAAATGACTTGGGGGCTTTGACGGAACTGACCAGTGACTGTTAGTTCGGCAGGTAAGATGTATATTAAAGGGTTAGTTCACCCAAAAATGAAAATTATCCCATAATTTTCTCACCCTCAAGCCATCCCAGACCCAGTGCAGTGGATAGAGCTGAACAAAACACCAGTCACAAGTTAGAAGTCAGAGGAGTTTGAGTTTGTTGCCAAGCGCAATTTGTTTGAACCGTGAAAGGCGTCTACTCTCACCTAAGCTAACGCTACTCCTACATCCTGTGTCATGCGTTGGGTCAGAGATTACTCTTCCACCGGAACTAGACTTGCGTACAGCTGTTACCAGAAACCAGTGATTATAGTTTATAAAGTTATACATTTGGATATTTTTCTTACAGAAGAGCATCGCTTTGTTCCATGGATTACTTTTCAATGGATAAATGCGCTTTTTTGGGCTTCAAAATCGAAGGTACCATTCACTCCCATTTTAAAGCTTGGAAAAGCCAGCATATTTTTTTTTTATATAACTCTGATTGTGTTTGGCTGAAAAAAGAACCTCATATACACCTAGGATGGCTTGAGGGTGAGTAAATTATGGGATTATTTTTTGAGTGAACTATACTCCTAACATCAAAGGTAAATTGTTGCTGTAGCCTTCATTCCTAAATGTGACAGTGAATATCCAGAACCAAAAAGGAGGATGCAACAAGCTCAGGGGTTGACTAGTATGTTCTTGTTACCACTGGTAGAGGAGGAATCTAATATCAAAAAGTGTGATTATTGCATCATCCGCTATATACTAATAGCTGAATTTCCAGCATCATTACTCCAGTCTTCAGTGCAACATGATCCTTCAGAAATCATTCTAATATGATGATATGATGCTCAAGAAACATTTCTGATTTTTTTCAATGTTGAAAACAGTTGAGCTGCTTAATGTTTTTTGTGGAAACCGTGATGCATTTTTTTCAGGATTCTTTGATGAATAGAAAGCTAAAACGAACATTGAAATCTGTTGTATTAACATTTGCTTTACTGTCACTTTTGATCAATATAATGCATCTTTGCTGAATACATTTATTTCTCAAAAAAAAAAAAATTCTTGCTGACCTATTTTTTGAAAGTTAGTGTATGTCTGGCCAAAGATTAGATAGATGTACTTTATGAAACTTCCATGAAGTTAATGCTGAAATTGCAAATCTTTCTGAATCTATCTCAGTACATATGAGTCCTCTTTATGTCATGTGTCTTTTCTTGGTACTCTCATTATTGTAGCCTTTTAAAACAGAATATTCATGGTTAAATACCAGTCTAATAGCTGTGAAATATCAAAGTGGTTTCTTTGTGCGGCCTACCAAACAACGCCACATCATAGGAGCCCTCGACTTCTGCAGATTAATGAACATCAAATGGTGCACTGAAGTATGTCATGACAGTATACCACTAATTACTGTCCATTAAAGGTAGTCATAACAAACTTTGAGGTAGGAAGGTACAAACTAATCTGATAAAATGCATTTTCTTTCATAGAGCTTATTCTAGAGGATTCTTTAGTGTTTCATCTCGTTTTTGATCTTTGATTATATTGTTTTGAAAGTATGATTATATTGTTTTCAAAAACAACTGAACTGATGCAGAGAGGAAGTGAAAGATTGCCGATGCATGTCTACCCACATCTTAGAGTGCGACTGACGTAAGTCTTTAGCCCACGCATCTAGGACCAGTTTCTATTATTACCAGGGCCGTGCAGAGAGTTCTTCAGGGGCAGGGGCTCAAATGTAAAAAAGGGGCAATATATATATATATATATATATATATATATATATATATATATATATATATATATATATATATATATATATATATATATATATATATATATATATATATATATATATATATATATATATATATATATATATATATATATATATATATATATATATATATATATCCTTATGCTCATCAAGCCTAAATTTATTTAATCAAAAATACAGAAAAAACAGTAGCCTATTATTGTGAAATATTATTACATTATGTTCTTTTTAACTTTTTATTAATCCAACAATCTTGAAAAAAGTATCACAGTTTCCATCATTGACATTAAATCCTCATATTAGAAGGATTTCTGAATGATCATGTGACACTATGCTGAAAATCCAGCTGTGATCACAAAAATAAAATATATTTTAAATTATTTTAAAATAGAAAACCATTATTTTAATATATTTCACAATATTGCTGTTTTTTTATCAAATAAATGCAGGCTTGAAGAACATAAGAGACTTCATAATGCAGCATAATATTCAAAAATGTTAACGTTAATATAATAAAGTCCTTTCACGTAACCATTTCGCCAGCCTACACTTCACATAAAGGCCTGTAGGTGCCGGTGGCACTTGGGTTTTGTTAACTTTGATAGTTTCATGAAATAGTAAACGGTGTATCAATATAGGCTACATAAATACAAGTGAATTTAACACTACTTACCATTAATGCGACTTTTGCTGCTGTGGTTTTGTGCAGGGATTTGTTTGTTGTCTGTTAAAATCCATTTTGTCAGTGATGCAATTAATAAAATGAGACAAACAGGAAATCGTTCCACAAACGTTAGTTCGTCTGTCCATGTCATTTTTAACCGATTTATGAATAAGAACAGAAAATTACCGCTCCACTTCACATCGCCCAATGGAATTTGAACTTGCTTTGCCAGATCACGATTGGTTGGTGTATTATACACTAACAAACGGGCATTGGTGATTGTGTAATACTTTAAAATATATAATATATAGATGTGTAATTAAATCAACACATTAGCTCTGATTATGGATGAAAAAAAAAATATTGGTTTACTTTTTCCCCGTAAGGCCACACACTCTCTGAAAGGACCATATTTGGCTCGAGAGCCATTTCCGAACAGTGGAAAATCAGCTGTCAATCAAAAGGCACGCAACCCATAGCAACGCGTTATAGCAACGCCTCAACAGAAATTGTCCGACTTTTGAGCCGTCCATTACTATTGTATACATTGTCATGTTATAATAATAACATTTATTTAGTTTTATTGACCACGATATTATCATTGATATTTGTCTGAGAGGGGCACTTTTGATTCATTTTGAAAAAGGGCAGGGGCTCGAGCACCCAAAGCCCCCCCCCCCCCCCCCCCCCCCTCTGCACGTGCCTGATTATTACCTCCCATTACATTTTTACGACTCAAAAGACCAGGTTTCTTTTTTTGTAAAAAAAAATATATATATATATATATATATATATATATATATATTAGGGCTGTCAAAAGATTAATCGTATCCAAAATAAAAGTTTGTGTTTACATAATATATGTGTGTGTACTCTGTTAATTATTATTTATATATAAATACACACACATTCATGTATATATTTAAAGGTCCCATGGCATGGCATTTTTCTATTATTTTATAATGTTTCCTGAGGTGTACTTATATTGTTAGTATGACTTTTACATCATAAAATGTCATAATTTGGAAATAAAAGGCATTTTTTCTATACTGCTGTTTGCCCTGTGGCTGAATGCCCTGCTTCAAGAGGCGTGTCTGCTGTGAGACTTCAGTAAAAACGCCCACTGTTGTGATTGGCTGACATCTTTGCATTTTAAATGAGCGGAGGGGGCGTGGTTTAACAAGGTCTACGAGGCAGGAGCAGGCACGAGCTGCTGCCAGAGAGACGGATGGACCTGAGTTCACTTCACATCAGTTCTCAGCATGTCTGAACTGTTGTAGTTACAGCATATACTTCAGGTTATTAGTCTATTTCTAGTCGGAGGGGCTGTCACTCATGTCAGAAAGTTAGTAACTTTAGTAAATTATGGATCAGCGCTGACTGGAGACGCGAACCGTTTAAAACGATTCAGTCCGATTTGGTGAACTGATTCGGTTCACTAAAAAGAACTGGTTCAAAAGAAAGATCGTTCGCGAACCGGACATCACTAATGTACCAGAGACGGAGCGATTGCTTACAAAATTATTTATAGTAACTACTGAGTTATGAGAGCGCTGTCAGTCAGCGCGAGTTTATTGTGTTTGTATCTGAGAGTTCTGAATAAACACGAGTCCCAGTCATACCGAGTCCGTCTTCATCATTATTTCCAACTTTGTAACACATGCAAAGTACCATTACAGCTGTCGAGATGAACGAGTTAAAAGTAAGTGTTGATAATAGCATTATTTTTAAAATAAAATAAAAGCGTCAGTGACGCGCGTTGAGTACACAGCGCAAACAAAGACACAACAGCAGTAATCGAATGTAATCCAGTTTATTGTGGGGCTAGGCTGGCTAGCCCGAATATGCTCACACTTACCCCCCTTCTGCTTAATCTCACGCCGCGTTTGGTGCCTCCGCTGTGGGCCAGATGCAGTACTGGGGGTCGGGGATGTTGAAGGTCACCGGCCAGTGCAGCCCGAGCTTCGGCGTGTGTGGGGTTTATCTCTAAAGATCTGACTCTGCCGATGTTGAGCAGAAACTCATGACTGTATGCACATTTTAGAACCGATAGACGCAACGAGGACGTACAAAAACACTGACTCACAAGATAGAAAACACCGTTCTGTCTGGAGAGAGAGAGCTGCGTGTGCACGAATAATAAATAATTAGCTACACATCAGAAATCACTGATCACAGATCAGAAGGAACTGAAAAAAGACTTCTGTTTTCATTTGTACATCCAATCACTGAGAAACTGCCAGCATTCACTTGTTCACAACCCATGATCTCTCGAGCGTTTGCATGGGCGTGCCAGATTCTCTGGGCGGAGGAAAGGGAGGTAACCGTTCCTGCTTGGACGTCAAACCAGGAGACTTCAGGATTGGCTCGTCTGGGCTGTCATTTTCTCAAAGGCAGAGAAAGACAGCCACAACTCGGTTTTACACCGATCAACATTTCTATCCACTTGGGTACAATATTCAGGCTAGGGGAACTCATATTAATGTTGAAAAACCTCATAAAATGAAAATTTCATGCCATGGGACCTTTAAGAAATATTTGCATGCATATACAGTTATATAATCTATAATATATATAAATATAAATGTTTTATATATAAAAATAATATTTTTTTCTTAAATATATACATGCTTGTGTGTGTATTTTTATATAAATAATAATTAACAGAGTACACACACATATATTATGTAAACACAAACTTTTATTTTGGATGCGATTAATCGCGATTAATCTTTTGACAGACCTAATATATATATAAAATATATATATGCATTTTAAAGTCCCTTTTCTCTCTTACCTCTATTGAAATTTGAAAAAGCTTTTGATTTATTCTGGATTTATGTTAAAACTATATGCAATATATACGTTTGGCATTTCATTTAGATCATCTGTAATAAATCTGTATTTGTGTCGAGTATTATTGCCATAAATTGAATACTTCTAGACGGTTGCATGTATGTATAGGCCTATTTTGTCAAAACAAAGGGCCATACATGACAGGCAATCAGCACTTATTAACAGGAATCCCCTACACAGAATACTGAGTTTAGTTGGTTTCACATTGTCTTCTAGCCAATTACGCCATCTGCTGTTGGAGACACATACTGGAGAAAAAAAAAACGAAAAAGAAAAAAAACTGTGAAACTTCCAAACCAAAACAGAGAGACTTGTCTTGGCAAATGTATAAAGGGGTGTTTATATAGGTCAAGTTTGTTTAATTGTTTTTGTGGGATTGTGAAAAGCTGAGCGATGTACCCAGCTGGGTCCAAACAACATTGGATCCAATCAACTTTGTATGGAAAGAAAAAATCCACATCTAATTTAAAATATATATATATTTTTTGTAATCCACAGCAGAAATGTGGAATATTTACGCTGAACTAAAAAAAGGAAAATGACTCAAAACAAAATAATGCAGAGCAGATAAAACCTTTTTTCCCCCCTATAAAGTATTTATAATATTTTATTTTTTTAATATTGCTATGTACATAACTTAAATAAAAATAAATAAACAAACAAACAAATAAATAAGGAACAAATACATACAAATGTATCAAATTTGTGATAGGTCTACCTCTACCATGACTTTTGAATAATTAAGAATAATTTTTAGCAGTGGTTTATTTTATTTATTTATTTGTTTTACCATAATAATAATAAAAAGCATTTCATGATATATTGTAATCAATCAAAATGAAATCCCTCGCATGCTTACCATAGACAACCCAGAAAAACAGTTTAAAATTGTGGGTATAGTGGCCCACTACATAACTATATAACTGCACCAGTACTATGGGAAATGTCATGTTGCATAGGGCAATAACTTAAACTCACAGGGCCTGGGACAGCCCTAATTACAGCAATTTGCAATTTGCTGAGACATCAACACTTTTTATATGACATCAACTGTTGCAGGTCTCTGTTTTTCCTCAGTACTCTCTCAAAAAGAAATTTAAGAAGTTTATGAACAAACATTAAAAACAAGAAGACCACTGATAATTCCTTTGGCACAAGAATATGGATAATAGTGTTACACCAGAAGGAAATACTAAAAAAAAAAAAAAAAGTATTTTTGCACTGTGTGATGAGAAACCGACAGCGCTTCTCCATTGCTCCCTCCTCAGCCCTTATAAAGTCCCTCAAACAGACATTTTACAGGATTCACATCTCTGACAGGAAATGGAAAAAAGCATGTCAGAAACCCCTGCCACGGTTGCCACTTAAAATAGCCACTTCTCAGGACAAGTATAGCATCAAATAAAAGATACAATCCTATTAAAAGGCCCAAGAAGGGCTAGAGATTCCTATACTTAAAACACCAATTAACTACTTTTTCTTAAGAGCACACCAAAACATCTGTTGATGTCTATTTTTAACAAAATATTATGTCAAGGGACGAGCCTAAATCTCTTTTAAAAAGTTATTTTTTATTTTAATTATTAAAATAATTATAATTATATAATTTTATCATATTTATGAATTGTTAATACTCTTTTAAAGGAATGGTACAGCAGCAAAGATCTGCGACTATTACGCAGGAATGAGAATGTAGTTCCTAGCCATATAGGTGTAGAAAATCGCAACTTTTCATTTTCAGTTGGTCTTAGCACACGATGTAACTGTAGATCTAGTCAAGTTTTAAATAGGAAAAATATTGAAAGTGTCTTTGGTCATTTTTTAAATGAGATGCTAATGGACTGATCAGAATCCATGATGTATGCTAAGCAATGCTAAAAGTGCTACCGCCAGATACAAAGATCGGCTGAATGGATTCAAAAACGGTAAAACTCAACTATTTAACTCTAGGGGACTTGTAAAATGAGCCTATTTTCAAAAAAAGTGGAGTGTTCCTTTAATATTAATCTTGTGGAACAAATAACATTTTTTTTAACGAAATGTTTTTAAAGTAAGGTTCGACGTGTATAGTAAGTCAGCATGAAATTATTTCTGACCCTATTGACTTTGTTAAAGGCGCACTACAGAACTTTAGACAATAAAATGACACGTTACTTGTGGAGTATCTCGTTTACATGAATTGTGCTGCTGATCTGCATGAATGGATCACATGGTTTGAGGAATCGTTATGCTTAACTGTGAAGCAGATCTGTGACGCTTGTTCTACGCTCCACCGATAGTAAGCATTTCCAACAAAGCTTATATCAGTTAAAAAAATTGTCAATTAAGCAAGTAGGCCTATCATATCTGCCTCTGCGGTTCAAATTTTGTTTTGCCATGGGCTCTGTCACTTTCTCTCCACAGTTCGAAGTTTCTATGTTTTTATAGGTGGTTCGCCATAAGTTAACAAGGGTTGCCATTTAGAATTGTCCATGTTAAATGTTAGCTAGTTTACTAATCCACACGCCATATAGTAATCAGACATTGTTCCCTTTCGAAGTGGAACTCAACACTGCATCTGGATTGACACTATGGGGAACGACATCAGTTTTATGAGTGTCTGAAGCATGTGTATATACCAACGCTCTCTCACGACCAATTCGTACATATTTTACGAGGTGGCTAATTCGTACGAATTTGTACAACCTCACTCGTACGAATTTGTACGTTTTGTCTAAACCCCAGTGACGGGTAGGTTTAGGGGCGGGGTTTGAGGTAGGTCATACGAGGTAAGAATTCATACGAATTTGTCAACTCGTCAAATACGTACGAATTAGCAAAAATCGTACACATTCGTACGAGTGAGGTAGTACAAATTCGTACGAATTAGCCACCTCGTAAAATATGTACGAATTGCCGTGAGATCGGGTTGGTATATACACAACAATTTAATTGGCCGACGACAGTCCATGACATTACTACACTGTAAAAAATCCAACTTATGTTTTGTATGACAAATTCAGCTTTTAAAGTTTATTCAACTCACTGTAAAAAATCCAACTGATGTTTTGTATGACAAGTTCAGCTTTTAAAGTTTATTCAACTATTTAACATGAAAAAAGTTTGTAAAACTAATTGACCCTAAGTTGAGAAAACTGAAAAATGTTCTGCAGCTGGTTGCCTTAAACTTTTAAGTTTTCTCAACTTTTTTTTTTTTTACAGTGTACCGGCGCGCCCATGAGTATAAGAGGGTGCCATCAGCTTGGCCCTGTGGTTGCTGAGGTACAGTGGAGACTTAAGTCGTTGGGATCGCAGGTCGAGCTGTTCGAGGACTTTGAGAAAGGTATGTCCCTCAGTCACTGGCTTGAGCAATCTGCTGGATCAGGATGTGCTTTCTCTTGAGTCTTCAGATCCAGCAGATAGCATGTTGCTGGCAGCTACCAGCCAGGATAAGGTGGATGCGAGTCTGACACTGAGGTGGAGAAGTCATGGAAGAAGCCATATTCAGCTCGCATCTATACCTTTCAACATTGTGGGGGGATTGCCTAAGCGGGATATGTGAGTATGCCTCTTATTGCGGGCTATCTCTCTCAGGGTGATGCATCCACTTTGAAGGCTCCGACCCTGCCATCTAAGCTGTTACAGACTTCGAGTTCGGGTTTCAATGGCAGGGTGTATGCGGCAGCAGGTCAGGCCAGTGGTGCCCTACACACAATGGCCGTGTTAAAGGCATACCAGGCAGACCTGCTTAAAGATTTGGATCAGGGGCACCAAACAAACAGATGCTGCCATTGGTCGTACAATGGTTGATTTTGGCAGACGTCAAGGAGAAGATGAGAAACTTTCTCCTTGATGCACGGGTCTCACCCTCAGAGCTTTTTGGCATGTCTGTAGAGATTGTAGTCAGGAAGTTTAGTGAGGAAGTACATTCCCGAGTACATTGCTGATCTAAATCTTCATCTAAGACCTCTGGGAGTCCTGGGCCATCACAATCTGAGGACTGGATGCAGGGCCAGAGGGAGAGCGTGGCCACTCGCGCTCCTTCTCCTTCAAAGAGTAGAGCAAAGAAGAGGCGGGATGTGATCTCAGGGAAGTGATCTAAAGAAAGTAATTTGGTAAACAGGAGAAGTAATATCCCTTTCCCTTAAACCCCACCCCCACCCCCAACGGAGGATATGACATCTATCCCAGGCGCCCTCTTATACTCATGGACGCTCTGGTAGGGACATTCAATGAAACTGTGTGTATGCATGTGCTTCAGACGCCGGTCACACGGATGCCGTTTCCCCAAAGCATAGATCCCGATGCAGTGTCTCGTTCCCCTTCTCAGGGAACCATGGCTACAGTCGTAACCTCAGATGTTTTCTGTATTAAGCCTGGTATTCCCCACAAAATCTGCTTAGACAATTCAAAATAGGCTGTTTGAGATTCTAAACGCCTTGCATTGGAAGTAGATGAGAAATAAAACATTTTGTGGAGGAAATTTTGATTCATCCCAGCAACACGTATCACAGTGATTTACATATTTACTCCTGAAGGTGACGAATAAGCTTCTTTTATGTGTTATGAGTGAGTCGTTGCATTGATTTGTACTTTATTATACTTTGTTAAAATTTGTTCCAGCAAATCTATACTAACCATTTTCCTCACAAATGACAACAAAATATATCTATTTTTCCTTATATATAAACCAGATGGCTGATTAATTTTAGTTTACAAAAAAAACTTCTATTAATTACTCACCTTCATTTTGTTCCAAACCCATAAAACTTTCATTCAGCTTTGAAACATCTGAGATTTTTTTTTTTATAAAAACCTTTCTGTCCTTCCATTGAAACTTCACATAACCAAAAGATTCACAAACCCAAAATTCAAAGTTCATAAAGACATGGCAAAAGTAAACCATATAACTCTAGTCTTTTATAGAGACAACAACACTTTGGATGATAAACACATTTAATTTTAGCTTTTATTCACACAATTATTCACATTTTACAATTGAACTAAATTAAGCTGAATAACGACACTATTCTGAGCTGCTTTACAGCAGAATTTGAATGTTTCATTATGATGAATTTTGCAACATTAACTGTTATTGTCATGTATGTATTCCATAAAGAAGAAGAGGAGATAAGGATCGGTTTGCAGCAGTTTATTTAAAATAATAAAACGAAACAAAAACACTCGGTAGCACAGGAGAATCAACGGAGAATAGCACTACAAACCTACACTTAATAACATCAATGACGGAAAAAAAACTGAACCAAACGGTTCATTTAACAAAGAATTCTGATCACATCTTTGTGTTTTAAAGACGCCTGCCATCATAAGACTCAACAATGAGAGTAAACATTATGTTTGGCGTTTGATTAAAGAAAAAAAAAGACTTTTCAATCTTAGTTTAAAACCAGGACTTACTGTAAGCAAAGAACTAAACATGAAGACATGTTCAGTTTTGCGTTGATACTCTCTTATACTCAAGTATCCTTATGAAAATGAAATACAGACCCATGAAAAACATGTTACATGGTGTTTTAGGAAAAAAGAGTGCAGAGGAGGACTTGCTACCAAAAATAGACAAACGCATAGACAGACCACACTCCTTGAAAACGCCACACTTTCCTGACCTTTCTTAAAACATCACCAGCATGTGGCTGTGATGTTTGGCACAGTGGGCCGTGTCTGAACAGGTCAACGCAATGGGCGTCTCCCCAATCGTGACCATGTAAGTCTACTTCCTCCTCAGAGAAGGCTGAACTTATGCCGATCTCGCAGCCTCCGTGTGACTCTGTAATTACCTTTGAAGAGGCACAGTAATGGGTGAGCGTTGGCGGCAACAAACCAACACCACATGCAGCTTCTAGGAAGCTTATGCTACAGATTTACCCACTTGCAGTGTTTAGAGAAAGGACAGGATGCAGGAATGATGGGTACTCTTTGGGTCATGGTGATGCCTATAGATCATATATTTTTACTATGGTTTACTATTCAAGCTCTTTGGGCTAAGTGTGACATAAATGTTTTGATTGGACATATAATTGAGATGACCAAATTGAGATTACATTAGATGACCAAATGGACTTAAAACAAACGTCTTCCCACAATTATTGACATTTCTGTGGTCTGCTATTGTTTGTTCATTTCTTTTTAGAGATGTTTGTCCCACAGAGGACAGACTTTATTTTTCAAAGCAAGTTTAACAGTACCATGGGATTTTTCATGTCTATATGGAATAGATTTCTGGGTGTACGCCTATGCGTGTTATGACTTTTAAACATGACTAGAAAAACAGCTAGCAAAAACAACCGTTTCAAGCTCATCCATTATGATTCTTAAATAATATGTTGTATTCTGTTCAAATTTGTGATATGTATTAACGGTGGGGAACAAAATACTTTTTTTTTTTGCAGTTCATGCATTATTCAGACAAAGTGTTATTATTTTAATTTAATACATTTTATGTTCAGGGGACAATTTTCTTTTAAACCAACATTCATGTTCAAATGCCTTTTACAGATTTTATTGTGTGTGTGTGTGTGTGTGTATATATATAATGATCTAAATGTGCATATAGATCATTTTTATTTCAATATTGTGTGAATTTTTTTTATATACATTCTTCCAAAATCTTTAGTTGTCCCAATTCTATAATTTTCCCCACAACAAGCATATTTGCGTGTGGCAGCTTGTAATAAAGCTTATGTAAATAAGAAATGAAAAAAAAAAAAACATTCTTTGAACAGTGATATTTTGTGTCATTTTAATTAATTAAGCTATACTTTTATCAAATTTTATCAGATATTTGTTTTTAATGAATGAAGATCGATTAAACCATCAAAATATGAGGAAATTATATTTTTAAATGTTGATTATATTTTAAATATTTTAAATATGAGGAAAGAACGAAATACTGAACTTCGTGACGGTATTTATCTCACTTTATTTGGCAAAATTACAGCTGCAGGTTTTATTTTGCTAGGAGAAAAATATATTCTGCATAGAAAAACAAAAAGCTCACAGGAAAATGTAAACAATGACTACAGTATAATCAGTTATTATTATTTTGCTGGTTCTCTCTTGTTTTTGTATGTGTACATCATTTCTTTGTATGAGCCTGGACAAAAAATATGTCTGCACAGTTTAGACTCCAAGGACAACTACAACCAATGTGCTTACAAAATCTTTATCAATTTTTTTAAATCATATTCAAATAAAGATTAAAGAAGACAATTTTCATCACTTTTGGCCACTACTACCGTTATGAAAAAGTTCATTTTATGAAGTAGAAAGTTCAAGTATATTTTAGTATGTAAGTATACTAATATCAAAGTACTAATAGTAAACTTTTAAGTGTACTATTTCAATACTGCTTGGGACTAAATTGGGCCACTGTTTAGTGTAAAAGTATACGTTTAAGTGTAACAGTAAACTTTAAGTTCACAACAAGTTTCTCATTTGTACTGCATCTGTACAAGTACTGTACTTTAATACTTGTAGTATTTTTTTTGTTTTGTTTATGAAAGTGCACTTTGAAGTATACTCTCAGTAAACTACTAGTTAAGTAGTTTTAAACTGCAAGTATACTTGTAAGTTTTCTTTAAGCGAACTTAAAGAACTTAGCATTGTACTTAGTTTACTATTTATTTGTAAAACTGTGGAAAAAAGTATTAATAGGCTACTCAATCAAAAGAGTAAGCAACTACAAGTATACTTAGAATACTTAAATATACTTTTAAGTATATCTTGATCAAAAGATTGAGTACAAGTATAGTCTAAATATACTTTTCTGTAAACTTTTCTGTCAGTATAAGTCAAATATACTTAACAATTTTAATTATATTTCTGAGAAGTATGTAAAGTA
The DNA here is from genome assembly GCF_949357685.1 of Gobio gobio. Lineage (NCBI taxonomy): Eukaryota > Metazoa > Chordata > Actinopteri > Cypriniformes > Gobionidae > Gobio > Gobio gobio. The sequence goes on from NC_137118.1 coordinate 20,944,884, forward strand.
TATTTCTGAGTACATAAGTACATAAAAAGTAGACTGAAAGTATACTTTATTACTTTTAGTATACTAATAGCACACTTAAATAATCTTTTTCGTAAGGGTATATAGATATAAAATAAAAATAGATAGACAGAGAACATCTTATCTTGCCATAGGCAACACATTTTAAGCAGCATAAATCAACTAAACATTCAAAAATATGTAACAAGCTGCCAAAGTGTATGTCGCACATACACAAAATTCCATTCGGTGTGCCAGTTGTCTTTAAAGTTCCAGCATTGTGAAACAAGTATTCTCACAGACAGAAAACTGCTCCCAAAGTAAACAGACTGCTGCGCCAGAGGTTTAGAGAGCCCATGGAACTGGTTTGTGTGGTGTGGGGCTCCAGCAGCTAGTTGTGGAGGATTTACTGTCGACCACAACAGACTTCTCTCGATGAACACCCTTCTCCCACACACTGCCCCGGCAAAGAAGCTTATTGCTGGCCTTTTCCCATGTTATTCCTGAATACAGACAACCTTATAACACACTCATACACATAGTGGTCTCTAAGCTTAGGCCTTTTCAATGTATGTCTGTGGGATTTTGTTGTTGTTGTTGTCTGTTTTATCATACAACAGACCTTAAAGTAAAAGCACACTTTTCCTCAATAAGCTGTGACTCTTCAATGACACTTGACTTAGTAAACATTACTAATGCACAGCCACAGTTAGTTTCTGCATGCCTAACCTCTCCTGTTAGTCACAGTAAAACAAGATTTACGTGGGAGGAATTTCAGTTTGTTTACATCTTTTTTTAAATTCCTAGAAAAAATGGTGAAATATTTCCACATAATGGTCACGAACACGTTTTTATATATTTGCTCATTTGTTTTGTCAAGTCTTTGAGGCTCTTTAGGCGACAAACATGGTTCGAAAAACATAATTTATAAGGGCAGAACTTTTTAGTATGTTCCCTTTTGGTGTTTACTTGTTTAAAGCTTTCCCTGGCACATCTAGAGATATTATTGGATACAGAAATGCTATTTGAAGCCTATTCCTTGGGCAATGTGCACGGAGCATGATTTTAATTGACTTTAAAATGTACAGAAGCTGTGCAAATTATAAATATAATAAATTATAAACATGAATATTGTTTTTGAACTCATAAGTCATAAACATAACAGTGGTTGACACATTTTTTTTCGCATACATAATTTGCAAATAATATAAAATGAATTGTCTAAAAGCATGATTTATTTACTTATTACAAAATTTATATTTTTCCTCCAATAAAATCTGCACAACATTTTTCTTGTTCAAAACAAGCATGTGCTATTTGAGCTTTAACCCATTTAATCCCAAATTTTTCCCAGACACAAAAATATCCAAATCATGTGTCATTAGTATCCCTTTGAAACAATCAATCATAATTTTTTTAAATTTTCATGGAAAAGTGTGTGAAAAAGTGTGTTTTATGATCGGTCACAATTGTGACCGGTGGGATACTGTGTTGTATCAACCATTGTATTGATTTAATATAGGTCTATTTGACCTGTGCAGTGTGTTTGTGTGTGTTTTTGTGTGTGTATGTTTTTTTTTGTTTTTGTGTGTCTGTGTGTGTGTGGGTGGGTGTGTGTGTGGAGATCAGACATCAGAGAAGACGTGACTGTGACCGTGTGTGTGTTTGTGTGTGTCTGTGTGTGTGTGGAGATCAGACATCAGAGAAGACATGACCGTGACCGTGTGTGTGTGTGTCTGTGTGTGTGTGGAGATCAGACATCAGAGGAGACGTGACCATGTGTGTGTGTGTGAGTTTCTGTGTGTGTGAGTGTGTGTGTGTGTGTGTGAGTGTGTGTGTGATCAGACATCAGAGGAGACATGACCATGTGTGTGTGTGTGTGTGAGTTTCTGTGTGTGTGTGTGTGTGTGTGTGTGTGTGTGTGTGTGTGTGTGTGTGTGTGTGTGTGTGTGTGTGAGTGTGTGTGTGTGTGGAGATCAGACATCAGAGAAGACGTGACCGTGACCGTGTGTGTGTTTGTGTGTGTCTGTGTGTGTGTGGAGATCAGACATCAGAGGAGACGTGACCATGTGTGTGTGGGCATGTTTTCGTGAAATATCAGGACACAAATGTGTATAATGACATGGGTATGACATAGGTATTACAAAAAGAGGGTGAAATATGAGGACGTTCCCCATGTCCTCACTTTTCAAAATGCTTATAAATCACACAGAACAAGTTTTTTTTCACAGAAAGTGAACTGCACAGTCTCCTGTGAGGGCTAGGTTTAGGGGCAGGGGCAGTGTAAGGGGATAGAAAATACGGTTTGTACGGTATAAAAACCATTACGCCTATGGAATGTCCTCACATTTCACAAAATCAAACATGTGTGACCGTGTGTGTGTGTGTGTGCGTGTGTGTGTGTGGAGATCAGACATCAGAGGAGACGTGACCGTGTGTGTGTGTGTGTGTGTGAGTTTCTGTGTGTGCGTGTGTGTGAGTGTGTGAGTGTGTGGAGATCAGACATCAGAGGAGACGTGACCGTGTGTGTGTGTGTGTGTGTGTGTGTGAGTGTGTGTGTGTGTGGAGATCAGACATCAGAGGAGACGTGACCGCGTGTGTGTGTGTGTGTGTGTGTGTGTGTGTGTGCGTGTGAGTGTGTGGAGATCAGACATCAGAGGAGACGTGACCGTGTGTGTGTGTGTGTGTGTGTGTGTGTGTGTGAGTGTGTGTGTGTGTGGAGATCAGACATCAGAGGAGATGTGACCGTGTGTGTGTGTGTGTGTGTGTGAGAGTGTGTGTGTGTGGAGATCAGACATCAGAGGAGACGTGACCATGTGTGTGTGTGTGTGTGTGTGTGTGTGTGTGAGTTTGTGTGTGTGCGTGTGTGTGAGTGTGTGAGTGTGTGGAGATCAGACATCAGAGGAGATGTGACCGTGTGTGTGTGTGTGTGTGTGTGTGTGTGTGTGTGGGCATGTTTTTGTGAAATATCAGGACACAAATGTGTATAATGACATGGGTATGACATAGGTATTACAAAAAGAGGGTGAAATATGAGGACGTTCCCCATGTCCTCACTTTTCAAAATGCTTATAAATCACACAGAATGAGGTTTTTTTCACAGAAAGTGAACTGCACAGTCTCCTGTGAGGGTTAGGTTTAGGGGTAGGGGCAGTGTGTGTGTGTGTGTGTGTGTGTGTGTGTGTGTGTGAGGGCTAGGTTTAGGGGCAGGTGCAGTGTAAGGGGATAGAAAATACGGTTTGTACTGTATAAAAACCCATTACGCCTATGGAATGTCCTCACATTTCACAAAAACAAACGTGTGTGTGTGTGTGTGAGAGTGAGTGTGTGTGTGGAGATCAGACATCAGAGGAGACATGACCGTGTGTGTGTGTGTGTGTGTGTGTAAAATTAGGTAGAAAGTAAGGTAGAACAGTTAGCCTATGTGTATTAGTATGTAGATACAATGGGTTATCCCACCGGTCACTATTGTTGCCGATGACATGTTTGTGAGTTCTATGACCACATTAAACAAAGTTGAGTAATTGCAAATGCATATATCAATACTAGACACCTTAAACATGATGTGTACCAAAAATCTATGTCCTATCTTTATGTTAACATACTTTACCACCCTTTTCTTTGGGAGCTTTCCTGCTGCCATCCTCTTCTCTTGGCACAAACAGGAAGTAAACAGCTCTGGTCATGTGACAATTTACAGTAAACATGCGACACTGCACATATTTCATTGAGACCCTTTATTATTTTAATATCTGCTGGAAATGCATTGATAGATCATTCAGTAACATTTTTATAGCCTTAGAAATGAAAAGATTTTTTACGGTCACTATTGTGACCGGTGGGATAATCATAGTCTATAAACCATTTAAATTGGAGGTCAGCATACTATATAATAAGTCATAAAATTACGAAGCTATGAAGTAATAGTGCACATTTGTGTTCAACAGGAGATCATAACTTTTTAAAGCTCTCTGAGGTCTCATTCTCTTGGGAATTTCCATTTTTCTCAGTTGTTCCATTGGCATTCTGATATGAAATTTATGACTTCTATTCTTAATACGTTGTCTATCTGGTGGTAAATTCATTAACTAGGACTTTTACTGATAATCATTTTCCTCTTGCAAAAATGAACATTTACAGTTTGGTTTAATTGGACTTTTATTGCATGTACTGGTATGACCACATCTATTTAAACATTTGTTCATTCTGCTATAGAGCCTATAATAGGCCAGTGAATAGGCCAGTGGAGAACTTGACATGTTTAAAACAGCAACATTTTTCAAAAACAATTATCTTATGACATCTTGCTATACATTTCCTTACCTGAAAAAATACATGAATATATACTTTCTAAATGGATTTTTCCAGTTGCTACCAGTCACGCTCACATTCATTCCCAGCATCTAAGAGACATTTATACCCCTCCATAGGGAAATTCCTCATTTGGTAAAGGAACCCATCGTTTTAAATATATTCATGGATTTCTCAACTTGTAACTGAAATGCTAGTTTGTGGATAAAATGTTGGCTGTACACTTTGTACACCTTGTTATAGCTCAATTAAATATTGAGACTTCTTGTGCCTGAAGAAAACCCACACTAAACTCCGAGCCCCAGGCAGTTCCATATTTAGCGTATGGTACATTTGATTCTGTTGGAAAAAAGAATGACTCATCCAAGCATAATTATGATGAACATAATATATGTATTTTTTAACCTGAAAAACATTATTTGTATTTTAATTTTGTGCAAAATAAATACTCAGTGACGATGTGTACATATTTATACTTTTTGCATGTCCAAGGTTTGATATTGAGTGAGATATTTCCTATCATCTGTTGAAAAATGTCCTGATAATCTAATAGCATTTAGTATATGCAAATGTTATATATTTATTACTGAGGTAGGTCATACACAAACATAACATTATGACCTAATATTGTGTTTGTCCCCCTTTTGCTGCCAAAACAGCCCTGACCCGTCCACTAGATTGGATTAAGATCTGGGAAATTTGGAGGCCAAGTCAACACCTCAAATTCATTGTTATGCTCCTCAAACCATTCCTGAACCATTTTTGCTTTGTGGCAGGGCGCATTATCCTGCTGAAAGAGACCACAGCCACCAGGGAATACCGTTTCCATGAAAGGGTGAACATGGTCTGCAACGATGCTTAGGTAGTTGGTACATGTCAAAGTAACATCCACATGGCAGGACCCATGGTTTCCAAGCAGAACATTGCCCAAAGCATCACACTGCCTCCGCCGGCTTGCCTTCTTCCCATAGTGCATCCTGGTGCCATGTGTTCCCCATGTAAGCAATGCGCACACACACCCGGCCATCCACGTAAAAAGAAAACGTGATTCAACAGACCAGACAACCTTCTTTCATTGCTCCGTGGTCCAGTTCTGATGCTAACATGCCCACTGTTGGTGCTTTCGGCGGTGGACAGGGGTCAGCATGGGCACCCTGACTGGTCTGCGTCTATGCAGCCCCATACGCAACAAACTGCGATGCGCTGTGTATTCTGACACCTTTCTATCAGAACCAGCATTAACTTCTTTGAGCTACAGTAGCTCGTCTGTTTGATCGGACCACACAGGCCAGCCTTCGCTCCCCACGTGCTTCAATGAGCCTTCCGTGACCCTGTCGCCGGTTCACCACTGTTCCTTCCTTCGACCACTTGTGATAAATACTGACCAATGCAGATTGGGAACACCGCACAAGAGATGCAGTTTTGAAGATACTCTGACCCAGTCGTCTAGACATCACAATTTGGCCCTTGTCAAACTCGCTCAAATCCTTATGCTTGCCCATTTTTCCCGCTTCTAACACATCAACTTTGAGAACAAAATATTAACTTGCTGCCTAATATATCCCACCCACTAAAAGGTGCCGTGATGAAGAGATAATCATTGTTATTCACTTCACTTCATAATATTATGCTTAATCGGTTATGCTTGAGGATGCTTGCCGTATGCTGAGCTTGATAATTTTTGTACTCCGGATAAAAACATGCCAGATGCCTGAAATGTAAATGATGCAGTAAATGCTTTTTTAAGATAAAAATGAATAGATTTGGAATGATGGAGGAACTTTTCTGGTTGTTAAAGTGTTTATGGAACCAAGAATAAAGTTAGACTTCATCACAACCCTTCTTAAAACCCATTTGAAGCGTGCAAATTAAAAAAGCGTGTCTTTGGCAGAAAACGTTAAACATTGAAACACATTGAAATGTGTCCTTAGTAAAATCTTAATATAAGTGAAGTAAATAGGCTATGATAAACTATGATAAACAGGGGTGACCTGGAAAAAAATTTATATCTACATTTACTACATACACCATTATACATGGTGTGTTGCCTTTGGCAGAGTTTTAATGGTGTATGCATGTTTGATGTATGTGTTGACATGTATATGATAAAATTGCGTACATACTTAGCCTGACAAGCTGGATCCTGATTCTGGATCTACATATGTGGTCTTAATGACCTTAAGGGAACTGAGAAGTAATACAACAGTAAAGTTTAGAATGATTGATATTTTGTGGAGCTGGTTTTGAAACCAAGTAACACTAGACATGGATAGGGACAGACAGTATTACATAATGAGCAAAGATGTTTTTGTCCACGAGCAAGGCAAAAATGGTTTTAATGCCACCCATAAACTCTGTTTTCACCAAAGTAAAAAATTATCAGTGAAACCTTAAGAGAGTTTTAACAGTACATTTTAGTATACATTTAAATGTTTTGTAGGGCCCTTCCATATCCCACCCATTTAACCCGTTCCCTATATGTTTATCCTCTCCAGTAAGTTCTTCAGATGTTTGTATTCATGTTTATATTTTTTACACTGCATGGGCAACTACATTCCAATAAAGCGTCTCATAAAACTGGCAGTAAGCCATAACATGTGCTATTTCTTAATTGTTGACCAAACTCAACCAACACTTTAAAAACAAAAGTATTTTACCGGATTTAACAATAATTTCTTACAACAAAATTCTATATTTAGATTTTCCAGATGTATTCTGAATGTTACTTTCAAATAAATTCAACCTAATAGTAATAGTGTGTTTTGTGTGAAGTTACCATTATGGTGATTAGTGTTTTCTTTCAACTGGGAACATGAACGTTTTTTATCTTCAATGAATTGTCTTTGAACCAGTGTAATAGTGGTACAGAGCACATTTAGTTGCATTGTCAGATGGAAATAAGGCTGTTTGTGTAAAAGTTTTATCTTAATTGCAATTTAGAGAGACAGCAAAATAAACCAGCAAATAATAAAGAAAATGCATTCATGACACAGTGCAATGCTGTTATAATATAGTAATGGCCTGGCCCCATACAGTCTGAATACTATGTCCAATAAATAATGTGACACTGTAAATTCAATTTTTTAAACTAAATTTGTATTATTTTTATTTTCAAGACTTTGAAATACTTTTTATTTTCAAGACTTTGAAATACTTTGTGAAGAGCAGCACACAATTTACTACCCAATTATCTTTTGTGACCTCTGTTGTAAGCTCATGAATGTCATACGTTAATAAATTACAGCTATAATGCTATAATGTAAGTTATCATGCACTAATTACCATGTTCTGCTGTATTTTCGGTTTGAAAATAATTATTTTAACATTTGAAAATTCTTCACATTGCACCTATACATCAATGCAGCATTCAATTGCTTTTTTTAACAAGTACATTTTAGGGTTCTTTTGCAGTAAAACTAATGAGTTTGTTTTTAATGATAGTGTTGACTTAATGTTGGCCTGGATGGACAAACTCACATTTCACAAGTCATTAAACTGAACAATTACTTTTAGATGACCACAGCAATGGCACCTATAATAGTCCAATGCTTATATTTGCAATTGTCAGTTAGAAAGTAGGCTACTATAAGCATAGTAGACTCTGATTAGTGTTTGAATGCCTTCATTAATGCCTTTATCTCCAAATGTTAAGGAAACATGTCTACAAATACACTAATATTTCCCAGGGGTACTTGGTACAAATCTTAAATAATGAATCATAAGCATTTTAAAGGGATAGTTCACGCAAAAATGAAAACTAGCCCATGATTTACTCACCCTCAAGTCATCCGAGGTGTATATGACATTCATTCTTCGGAGTTATATAAAAAATGTTCTGGCTAATCCAAGCATAGTAGTAATAGTTGCTCTGTTTTTGAAGTCCATAAAAAATGCATCTGTCCATCAAATAACGTGCTCCACGCGGCTCCGGGCTGTTAATAAAGGCCTTCTGAAGCTAATCGATGTGTTTGTGTAAGAAAAATATCCATATTTAAAAATGTATTTAATTTTTTTCGATGTCTCTGCATCAGCCGTCCCCGCGCCATCACTTCCGGCAAATAAAGTCAAAATACATGCAAAAATACCGGTGCGATCATAGATATATACATAGATTCCTCAGTAGTGCCTGCACGGATCGGTCGAATGAGGCATCTACGTATATACATCTTTGATCGCGCCAGTATTTTGACCTTATTCGCCAGAAGTTATGGCGCTGGGAATACTAGATAACATTCGTCTGATAAGAGGTAAAAAAAAACATAAATACTGTTCGGTTTCTCGCAAAAATCACTGTTTGTTTACAAAATCCAGTTCCATTTGAAAAATTGCCCCTATGGTTTTTTGAATATTCCCTTTAATGCAGTGTGTAATATAGCTGTTTGTGAATGTAAATGATCTGCAAAGTTGTGAAGTCGAAAGTGCACAATAAATAAAGTTATTGTCTCTCAAAAGAAAGAATTGACTCTGAACGCCTATATGAGTCGTTTGTATTTTGAATCCTAATGTGCGACGTTTCTACATCACTAGAAAAGACATTTGCATAAAACCCGCCTATGTTGTATGTTGTCTGCCCGTAAATAACTTGACCAGCCCTCAAAAGTCATTTTATTGATGACTGCTTCTCAAAAGTTCAACACAGGATTCGCAAAACTCTTGCTCATGAAAGATGGGTTGGTAGCCAGTTTATTTGGACCAACTTGCTCCACAGAATCACAACCTGTAAGTATGAACAAATAATGTATATATTTTCTAAAGTGTGTTTAAAATAAGTAGTTTTGTGTTTTATATTGTGTAAGTTTCAGCTAACCGCCTAACTCACTGTCACGGTTTGGTTGGGGTTTTGTTTCACGTTCTTATTTTATGTTCAATGTCATGTTTCCTGTTGTCATGTTATTCCATTGTGCCCTCATGTGATCATGTCATGTGCTTACCTAAGGCTTGTTCGACTTCATATAGCGATGCGCAGACCGATCGTCAGCTGACTTGAAGCAGTGCATGCCGGTTAGAAATTTTGTCCGACTTGAGGAAGCGCCGACACCACATGACTGTGACGTTACGTATGTCAACAAAGTGCCGCGAGACAGATTCGAGAGCAGCCGGCTGGTGCATTTTGAGCAGCTTCTCCAGTGCGGCTGCACAAGCTCTGATGATGACACAGCTGTTCCACGTTTGGTCGGATTTACCGCATGACAGCGATCACATGTGTTTCGTGTTTATTCTAAAACCTTCAGTTCCACTAATGCTCACAAACCAGTTTTTTTAATGACGGTAAAACCTCTTTTCATGTAGTTGCAATGTTATATTATCATGTTTATCAAAATAAAACTGATAAAAAATATAGGCCCCACTTCATTGAAGGTGTAGGTTTATATGTTGCACTTTATTCTTGTACAAACAGAATAAAGAAAAATACATACGCTGTATTAAGAAGTATACATAAATGAAAACAATGTCTCTGAAACAATGACAAAATATTGTCAAATACATTTATTTCCCTTCAGCTGTGATAAAGTATGCAAACACAGCATTATGGGAAGCAGAAATTATTCGACTTCACGTCTCCATTTGCAGCTCCTCCCTGCCTGCACGCGGCTACTCTCACCGATCCGGCTGCAGTCGATGCACCTCTAGTCTCTTGTGTCATGTTGTTGGTTGATTTAGTCATGTGGGTTCTCAGTTCAGTTCTGTCATTGGTTCATTGTCTTGATTGTTCTCAGGTGTGTCTTGTTCAGTCTTCAGTCCTTGTGTATTTAAGCCCTTATGTTGGCCTTGTTCCTGGTCAAGTATGGTTTGTGTAATCCACTATGGTGAGTGTCTTCATGTGGTCAAGTCAAGTCAGTTCAAGTCAAGTCTGGTAAAGTCAAGTCCTTGTATATTTTTGTATCGTTTCTTGTTTTGGAATAAACTGCACTTGGGTTCATCTACAGTCGCCTTGAGTGGAATCTGTTACACTCACGTTATTACTGTCTTACTGAAATACTTCTGCTAATCGGCTGTGGGCCACTATTACCAACCCCTGGCCTGCGAGGGGCGATGGGGGTATGTGGCGAGCAGCGAGGCTGAGGGACTGTGAGAGCGGGACTCGTGTCTCACGAAGGAGTGATGGGAGCCTCCGGGTGGAGCTGAAGTCCAGTTATGGTAATGGCTGTTTAGTTTCCGAAACACGCGCTGCATGCGGTAGACTAATCACAACAGACTGGACCATTTGATCAATCAGAGCAGAGTAGCTCACGGAAAGGAGGGATTTGGAGAGACTGATTCATCTGTCGAGTCGTTGGAGGATCATTGAAAAATGTGGTGATGTGCAATGTATATTATGAGAAAATTAAAGTGTTTTTGGACCTTTGATGTAGGACATGTTGTAGGAGACCAAAAATTATAATTAGGCGCTTTTAAAATGGCATAATAGGGGCACTTTTGTGGTAATAACACCTATATACACTCACCTAAAGGATTATTAGGAACACCTGTTCTCATTTCTCATTAATGCAATTATCTAATCAACCAATCACATGGCAGTTGCTTCAATGCATTTAGGGGTGTGGTCCTGGTCAAGACAATCTCCTGAACTCCAAACTGAATGTCAGAAAAGGTGATTTAAGCAATTTTGAGCGTGGAATGGTTATTGGTGCCAGGCGGGCCGGTCTGAGTATTCCACAATCTGCTCAGTTACTGGGATTTTCAGAAGAAAGAATGGTGTGAAAAGGGAAAAACATCCAGTATGCGGCAGTCCTGTGATTGAAAATGCCTTGTTGATGCTGGAGGTCAGAGGAGAATGGGCCGACTGATTCAAGCTGATAGAAGAGCAACTTTGACTGAAATAACCACTCGTTACAACCGGCGACAGGGCTCATTGAAGCACGTGGGGAGCGAAGGCTGGCCCGTGTGGTCTGATCAAACAGACGAGCTACTGTAGCTCAAATTGCTCAAGAATGCAGCAAAGCATTTGTGAAGCCACAACACGCACAACCTTGAGGCGGATGGGCTACAACAGCAGAAGACCCCACCGGGTACCACTCATCTCCACTACAAATAGGAAAAAGAGGCTACAATTTGCACAAGCTCACCAAAATTGGACAGTTGAAGACTGGAAAAATGTTGCCTGATCTGATGAGTCTCGATTTCTGTTGAAACATTCAGATGGTAGAGTCAGAATTTGGCGTAAACAGAATGAGAACATGGATCCATCATGTCTTGTTACCACTGTGCAGGCTGGTGGTGGTGGTGTAATGGTGTGGGGGATGTTTTCTTGGCACACTTTAGGCCCCTTAGTGCTAATTGGGCATCGTTTAAATGCCACGGCCTACCTGAGCATTGTTTCTGACCATGTCCATCCCTTTATGACCACCATGTACCCATCCTCTGATGGCTACTTCCAGCAGGATAATGCACCATGTCACTTAGCTCGAATCATTTCAAATTGGTTTCTTGAACATAACGATGAGTTCACTGTACTAAAATGGCCCTCACAGTCACCAGATCTCAACCAAATCTCAACCTCAACCGGCCCTGGATGTGCATCCCACAAATCTCCATCAACTGCAAGATGCTATCCTATCAATATGGGCCAACATTTCTAAAGAATGCTTTCAGCACCTTGTTGAATCAATGCCACGTAGAATTAAGGCAGTTCTGAAGGCGAAAGCGGGTCAAACACAGTATTAGTATGGTGTTCCTAATAATCCTTTAGGTGAGTGTAAGTAACTATAATAACAAATTATACAATGTTATACAATGTTTAACAGTGCACTACACTCTACAGGTTCCAATAGGGTTGATTTGCAGTGATGCCATTAAAGAACCATTTTGGGTTCCCCAAAGAACCTTTCAGTGAACCGTTCTTAAAAGAACCCTAGTGTTCTAGATTAAAAGAACATTTTAAAAATCCCTTTCCATTATAAATAACCTTTTGTGCAACAGAAATTTTCTATGTACATACTTAAGGTAAGTTTCTTCATGGAACAATCAATGCCAACGAAGAGTGTAACCTTATTCCATTAATGCCAATTAATAACAATAGCTGGTTTGTAAAAGACAAAAGGGTCTTTATGAGGGAAATAAAATATGAATGAATGATGGGATTGACTGTATAGTGGTATATACAAACTAGATAAATATCCTACATTTGGTCATTATTTCTCTTTTGACTAGCACATTATACAGAATAGAGATACTTCATGTTTTTGTGCCTGAGGCAAATAACTTCTTATATGAAGATTTGTGAGACAGTTCAGAACAGCATCTTCTTCAATGGTTTTAACACACATTCTTTTCAACTAAGAGGATGTGTAAATTGTTCAAACATGTCTGGCCCATACTGATGCTTAGCCATGTGTGGAGGCGCCTCAAATCTGGACTAGTCACATGAGTGGAGGGGGATTGTTTTGTTTAGTTTTTATTCGCTTTGTCTTTTTCATTTATTTAGTTTCCTTCAATTAAATTGCTGCAGTGCACATATAAACATAATAAAGTATTTTTTCTGGAGCTTTAAAAAAGCAGAAAATAAGATCTGGTGCTGCAGAAGAAACATTTGGAGCTGTAGCCCAAAATGCAGGACCTAGTCACACCCCTGTTCGCCCCATTTGCAAAAAATATAAACTAATAACAATAGAGACAAGTCTAGAGGAAATGTTTCATGCATTTTGAGCTGTAACATTAAACACAACTCGAACACTAGCTTGTTTTTATATAATCATAGCAAAATGAATTTAGTTGCAAGTGACATTGCTGTACTAGTTTGAACAAGTCTGCAAAGAATGTTGTGTCAATAACCGTATGATAACAGTTGACCACATGATTATGAATGTTTTTCACCATTTAGAACATGCTTCTTATTGCACATCCATTACGTAATATTAAGTTTTCCATTACAGCAGAAGACAATTAGACAATTTAGTTTTTTTTTTTTAAGAATGATGCATGAATTGGCTTCACAAAAGAGTTTTTTTGGGCTGCCAAAAATGACTCCCTTACAACAGCTTATTCATGGTTACTCACAAAGTCTAATTATGAACTAAGCACTTGAGACACCATTGAAAACCATCATGCCAGACAGGAAATGTACCTTCTATTATAGACTATTTCCATCCTGGGTATGAAACGCTACAGACTGCGTAGGCGATACACTATTACTAACTGCCAGTAGCTTAACGCGTTCAACGGTGCTCTGCATTCTTAGTTTCTAAATGTGAATAAATTGTCTATATGTATTGCTAAATTTCTTGTGTCCTGTCTCTTGTGATTGTTTAGATTTGTTGCAGTCAAACAAAGCAGTGACATGTGGATCCGTTGCTTTTGAAGAAGTCAGGGCAGTTCATTGAAACAGGAAGTATGGTTCCGTATAGTCATGGTGGAAAATGGGGGTGGAAATCAAAATACAGTAGACTGTATAACATCCGAGCACACACAACCTGGGTAGAGACATGTGGGATGAGAAAAAACAAAGACTTCATGAAAGACATGTGCGATGTCATGTCTTTCTGACCAAAACACAACGATTTACTGTAAAAGATTTGTTTTTTGAAAAGTTGTGGCTCTCAAATTGCAGTAGTCTTAGAAACAACTGACTAAGCAAAGATATGATAAAAATACAGTACTTTTGCAGATTGTTTACAGAATCATACTGAGCATTTCCATATTTAATATCGCATATTCAAAAGAAACACTGAAAAAAATAAGTTCAGACATTAATTCGAAAATATTCTGTCTGTGGTTGTTTGCATTTAATAAATAGAAATAAATAAAGTGTAATTTCTGTTGAGTTCATTAAAGCTGCATTATGGAACTTGATGGTAATTGTTACTCGCAATGTGGCTCTTTTTGGCACTTCTTGTTTTTCGAATTACATTTTTGAAATACATGGTTTGAGGATTCACTATGGTTATCTGTAATCGCTAAGAGCAACAGTGCCATAAATTTCCCTTTCATTTTTCCCATAATTTACTTTTAAAAGTAATGCTTTAGAATACTGTGTTATTCCTTAACAAAAAGTTTTACTTGTTTTTTTTTTCTTTCCCGCAAAGTAATGCGTTACGTTTGCCAATCAGACCACAAGCGGCATGATCAACGGGCATAAATTAAATGACTCTGTACGCAATTGGATAGTCCTTCAACCAATCAGACCACAAGAGGCGTGATCAACGGGCATAAATTAAATGACTCTGTACACAATTGGATAGTCCCTCAACCAATCAGACCACAAGAGGCGTGATCAACGGGCATAAATTAAATGACTCTTTACGCAATTGGATAGTCCTCCAACCAATCAGACCACAAGAGGCGTGATCAACGGGCATAAATTAAATGACTCTTTACGCAATTGGATAGTCCTCCAACCAATCAGACCACAAGAGGCGTGATCAACGGGCATAAATTAAATGACTCTGTACGCAATTGGATAGTCCTTCAACCAATCAGCCCACAAGCGGCGTGATCAACGGGCATAAATTAAATGACTCTGTACGCAATTGGATAGTCCTTCAACCAATCAGACCACAAGAGGCGTGATCAATGGGCATAATTCAAATGACTCTGTACGCAATTGGATAGTCCTTCAACCAATCATACCACAAGAGGCGTGATCAATGGGCAACGACCCATCACTTCTCTGTCCGTCATCGTGTTAAACCTGCCAATAGCGCGCTAGGTGGATGAGCCAGCCTGTGATTGGTTCCCTCAAAAGTGTAACAGAAGCAGTAGAAATGAATGTACAGGTTTCCAGACTGAGTTGCAGGGAGAAATCAAATCGCCGGCAGATCAGGCTGGGTTTACCCAGTCTAGCGTTACGTTACTTTTACGTTACTTTTTGTCATTTGGGCTGGGCTTGCTTGTTTTTTTGTTTTTTTTATTATCAAAAAAGGTATTTTTTTGGCAAATGTAAAGGTCCTTTTACACCAAAAGTAAAATTCATAAGCATCAGTCTGAAGGATGCTTATTAATTTCAGCTGTGCTGCAATTTTGGATTGCTGGATTGGCGGTAGAACTGTCATCAAAATTCTTAAAGACTTATAAATCCAAGACCAAGCCCATTGGAAAGCTGTTAAAGGGATAGTTCACCCAAAAATGAAAATTACCCCATGATTTACTCACCCTCAAGCCATCCTAGGTGTATATGACATTCTTCTTTCAGACGAATACAATCAGAGTTATATTAAAAAATGTCCTGGCTCTTCCAAGCTTTATAATGGCAGTGAATGGCTGTTTCTGTTTTGAAGTCCATAAAAGTGCATCTATCCATCATAAAAAATAAAAAAACTTTACAAACTGAAATCTCTAACTTCTGCTAACTGTTGTACGCGCAAGTTCACGAGAGAATGGCTTTCCAGTGTATGATGTAGGACACTTCAGTGCCGCTGAACAAGCGAGTCGATGGATCTAGATTAAGAGAAGGGACATTGGTTGGACCGCCCCCCCTCACAGACCTTTTCCTGGACCCCACTTGGTGGAATGACCTGCCTATCTCAATTCGTGCGGCAGAGTCTGTAGCCATTTTCAAAAAACATCTAAAGACAGATCTCTTCCAGCAGCACCTTACCAATCAAGAAAAGCACTTATCATTATATTAATTTTCTGTCTGTCTAATTTATAAAAACAAAAACAAAACAAAAAATCTGTTTTGTGCTAGATTAACTGAGACTTGTTATAGCACTTGCATATTGTTGCCCTTGACTGTTCTAGTTGCTTCTATTGCTCTCATTTGTAAGTCGCTTTGGATAAAAGCGTCTGCTAAATGACTAAATGTAAATGTAAATGTAAATGTGGTTGGCCCCGCAACAACAGTGGCACAGAGTGGGGGTAAAAGCAGAGGGGGCACACCTGGGACCCCAGATGATCACCAATGAGCCCTATAGGCATATATCTTCGAAACACCAAGGAAAGAGGATGCCCACCTGACGACCCCAAGGAAGCTTCATACTTTCCTCTACCTATTCCTATCACCTCCATTTTAGTTCCACACTCATCTCAGGAAGGTGCAATAATAGTAAGGGATATTACCATCTAGTCCTAAAATGTAACCCCCCCCCCCCCATCTTTTGGCCATAATTGTCACAAAACAAAAAAATGCTTTCATTGTATCATGACGACATCATGTGAACGTGATGTGACTGGAAACCACTATTCCCGCTTCCAACCTCGCTTTGAACGCAACATTTGCACGCATAGTCTAAGTATTCGTGTCAAAACAGAAGTGTACTTTAGTTTTAATGAGGGAAAGAACTACAATTAAGCACTGTGAATGATATTTTGAATGTCAATAATGGATAAATATAAAACTATTGATTTAAAAGTGTTGATTTATGAAAACAACTTTGGAATATACATATATAAATATTTAAAGGGATAGTTCACCCAAAAATGAGAATGATCCCATGATTTACTCACCCTCAAGACATTCTAAGTGTATATCACTGTCTTCTTTTAGATGAACACAATCAAAATGATATAAAAAATGTCATTGCTCTACCAAGCTTTATGGGTTTTTGTAAGAAAAATATCCATATTTAAAACTTTATAAGTGAAGTTATTAAACTTAATTTTGGGAGTAGTACGCCCATCTAATCTTCTAATTAATACCAAGGTATAAAACCAGCAGCTTACCTCTTCCCATTGTTCGTTCCTGCAGCATCCCTCTTCCTCCCCTGCTCCTCCATTTTGATAAAATTTTTCCTGTTATAGGGGGGCAATCGGAGCTCGGGTAGAATATCCTCTCCGAGCCCCTCTATAGCAGACAGCAAGCCAAATCTGTTTACCACTTTCTCAAAGATTATATGGGCACACAAACTCATGAAACTAAATAACTAGCTTCTGGCAGACGTTCTACGCAAGTCGACTTCCGATAAAAGAGTAACCCCTGATGCAATGTATGACGTAAGATGTAGGAATATCGTAAGCTCTTTTTCTCGCCGCTCAAACAAAAAGGGCTGGCCAACGAACTCAAGCTCCTCCGACATTTCTCTTTAAAAATTCTCGTTTTAGACTTTTAATTTGTGACCGGTGTTTTGTTTTGCTCGTATGGATTACTTTTATGATGGATGGATGCATTTTTGGGACTTGAAAATCGGGACCGCCAATTATCGCAATAATATTTTTAATATAACTCTGACTGTGTTTGTCTGAAAGAAGAAAGTCATATTCCCCTAGGATGGCCTGAGGATGAGTAAATCATAGGGTAATTTTCATTTTTGGGTGAACCATCCCTTTAAGTAGTTTGAGAGGATAGGGAGACTGTTCTTTTGCTGCAATTTGCTTGTCAGGATTTTCTGATTTGGGGCGATTTCTTGGCAGAATCATGGGTAAAATAGTGTTTCACAAAGAATTCTGCAGGTGAACACATTTATTTAAAAATAAGTTGAAATAATGCAGACTTCAACAAAACCATCAAATAACAACCTCGTAGCTCACAGCAGGTCTGTCTAAAGGTTTATGAGTTATTGTTAAAAATAAATTGCCCTGTGGAGAAAATGAGAAGCATTTTTTTTACTTCTTTGATTCAACTGTTGCACACTATTTCAGAGTTTACACTCATTATTGTAACAACAAGCCACACACGAGCCAGACTTTGTTTTCATTATTTCTGGACATGATGTAAACACGCAAGAACAAATGCAGTAAGCCTGGTACAGTATTTTCCCACAAAATGTGACCCGACAGCTCAAAATAGAAATATAATACCGTAGTAAATCCGGAAAAGGCAAGAATGTGAAATTGAACATGAATGTTTTTATGTACAAGCTCAACTGTAGAATTCCATTACTTTTTTGGGGTAAAAATTCTTCTAAAAGTAAATAACTTAAAATATGAACTGTACAAAATATATTTGTATCAATTAGGCCTACCTATGTAAATTAAGATGTTTTTAGATAAGATTAAGTGTCAGCAACTAACATCACATTATTTGTGGCAAATTTTGTTCCTGAAAATTTAAAGTAGTTATAATAAATCAACCAAAAAAGCATTACATCTAAGAATATTATTTTTACAGGTGCTGTAGGTGATTCTCTACAGAAACATTTTTTGTTATGCTGGTTGAAAGTCTCCTCATATCCTGATAGCAATCAAAAAAATTATTTTTATAAATATATGTCATCTGTGGAAGGCGTAAGACCATAAAATGTTCATTCAATCCTTGTGTTCAGTCCGAACAATACTATAGAATGTGTTCCCTGTTGGTCAATGTGTGTTTGCATACCATTGCGCAGTCAGTTCACACAGACATTATACGTCATCAGCGTGTTCATGTACGCTGTGCAGACAGAGCAAGAATTGCAGACAAGGAGCAGTTAGGAATCCTAACGCTCCTTATATGGTACTCCGACCGCGGCCGCCACGTCCTCTGCAGCACCTAACGTTACGTGTGACCCGCCGGCCTGTGTCCGCTCAAGTCGGACGAGGTGTTTGTCTCCATAGAGACATCATCAGAGCGAAGCAGACTCTCATCGTGCAACCCCTGGCATGCAAGTAATATTATTACACTCTGACAAGTTTTGCTAGCTAAACAAACCGAAAACTGGCTGCATCTAATTCCATTAAAAAAAAGTTTTTTTAAGTTTGGTATGTTGTACTGTTACTAACTGTACAATATAGTTTTCTCACCAGTGAACGACACCTGATGTATTGCAGTAGTACGTTTTCTCTGGTCTTCTGGGCTGTACGCGTTCTTTGTTTTCAGGAGCTTTGCATGGAGGGTGGGATCGTACGCTTTCAGTGCTATCAGGCTAAAGTTAGCATTACCCTAGATCTCCTACAGCACCTTTAAATGTACAATCCAAAGGACACACACACACACAAACACACACACACACACACGCACACGCACACGCACACGCACACACACACACACACACACACACACACAAAATCGTTGTTGTTCTGCCTGCCCCAGTTTTTGTCGTCAAACATTGTTTTGTTGATGGAAGAAGTTCTTTGTTTTAAGAGGTTTCCACAAGATTAATTTTATTATTCTTATTGTGTTACTGTTGGATCTAGACAGTAAAAACGTTTGGGTGTTTTATGTTCAAACTGCATCTAAAGTGGGAAAGGCACTTTTTCCCTTTCCATGCCCCATATAACATTACATAACATACAGAACAAACAGAAAGGTTTTTTCAAAAGCTTTGTATATGTTTACACACATTAGGGTTATTCTGTTTGCAGACTATGGATGGCAGCGCTATTGGTTTTGATGTACCAAGTGTATGTGGTTCAGCTTCAGACAAATTGTGAGTCAGTAAGCTCTTCCACATTATGCTATCCTCCAGTTTCAGAAAGCTGTTGTATAACTTCCTGTTTGTGTTTTCACATCACCTTCTTCCCAAGAATTCCCAAAATTTTTCATGCCTAAATTGATCCAGATAGAATTTACGTCTGAGTTCCCTGACAGGAAGCCGACATTTGACATGTCTGCTGACCCTTTGGGGTTAAGAACCTATACTTAAACCTACACGCTTAGTGGTTAACATACGCTGCCATTTTTTTGACTTTCACATATGGATATAGTATACATTTCCTGACACTGTATATAGTTGATGACTATATCTGTTTGCATGACAGATTTTCCCTTATTGACTGACTTATGCAGATTTTCCATTGCCATAACCATAAAAGTGCCTCAATGGTTTGTAGGTCTTTGTCATGTTATTCCCCAGTTATAAAACAGTGTAATCTAGACCACATCTGATATTAATGGCCTAATATAGTTTTAACAATTCAGAAGCTGATAGTTTAATTCAACGGTCCTTTAAAAGCATGGTTGGGAATGTATAATCCCTATAGGTAATGTGTTCCTACAGTATGTTTCCAAACAAATTGACCTCAAAGATTAATAGTTTGGGGCCTATTTAATGGCACACGACTTGGAACTTCATTGGTTTATGTCTTGTAAAGGGTGACATCAACTTCATAAACTAATGTTGTGGATCAGGGCTGAATTGAAGCCATGTGGTCTTTTTAAAAAAATTTTTTTTACTTAATTTCCAAAGCCACCAAACCGCAGTACAGAAGCAAAGACTAGGCTGATTAGAATGCAGTCCTGGTGCATGCTTCACTGAGTTCATAAAGTCCATCACTGCATGAAACAGACATTGTGGCAAAAGATCACCACACACAGACTTAACATTGATTTAAATGTCATTGGACAGTCACGATTCCGTCTTGTGTCTGTGATGGCTTCATCATTTAAAGCAAGGAAAAGTTTAATACTTACATTTTTTCTAATGTTAGCCTTGATCCGGACATTCACACCAACTTGACACTAACCATTTGGGATTCAACAAAGTTTAGTTAAGAAACTTAAAGGGATAGATCACAAAAAAAATTGAATTATCCCATATTTTATAAAAAATGTTTAAGTCATCCTAGGTGTATATGACATTCTTCTTTCAGACTAATCAGAGTTATATTAAAAAATGTGCGGCTCTTCCAAGCATTATAAATGGCAGTGAATGGCAGCCCAAAATTTGAAGCCCAAAAAAGTGTATCCATTCATTATATTCATTGACATTATAATGCTTGGAAGAGCCAGGACATTTTTTAATATAACTCTGATTGTGTTCGTCTGAAAGAAGAATGTCATATACACCTAGGATGGCTTGAGGGTGAGTAAATTAGGGTAATTTTATTTTTGGGGTGACCTATCCCTTTAAAAGTCAAACATGCAAATTCAAAACTGTTTAAGAAAACGTACACAAAACATTACATCATAAAAATTATTTGTTATGGTTCAGCGAAAACACTTGAATGACTTGTTTTCAATTATGAAACTTTTCAAAAAGAAAAATTCAGATGAGACCCCTTTGTGTTTGGCGAGAGATCCTTGCAGTTCATAAGTTCCCATTCCACTGGACTTTTTTCAACACTTTAAATCATCAGATCTTCTTGTCTGCCATCTATACAATTATCACAGCACTCGGCTGGATTGAGTCTCACCTCACAGGTAGATCTTTCAAGGTTTTGTGGATGGAAGAGGTGTCTAAGTCACTTCAGTCAATGGGGTACCTCAGGGATCTATACTCGGCCCCCTTCTTTTCTCAATGTACACAACGTGACTAGGTCCTCTCATCCAGCACTTGAAATGTTCCCACCTCTGATACACAGACTAGTCTATAAGCAGCTCAACATCTTATTCCAGCCAGATGATTGCATTGTGGCTACATGGATCGCCAGAACACCACCTTTAACTTGCTTTCCCACCCAGCTTAGCAATTCATCACAACATCAATAATGGCATCCAGGTAAGGCCAGAGCTTGGAAGAAGTGTTTGACGAAAATCTAAACTTCAAAACTAGACTACTGTCATTTATTGATGGAAAATACGGCAATGGTCTTTAATGAATCCAAGAGTTCACATATTACGCCTGTCTTCATCTCACTTCACTGGCCGCCGGTCATCGCCTGCATGAATTTTAATGCCTACTACTGCGCAATTTCGACAAACCTATAAGATCATTACAAATCCCACTGTACGACATTGATCTAATAAACTTGGGTACGACATGTATGTAGACTGTACGATGATGACACTTATTGAATCATAGGCTATGCAAGTTAGTATAGAAGAATAAAATATAATCAGTAAGCGATAGTGGTAAACAAATAGAGCAAGATGAATCGCACTTTGGCAATTGTGTTTTTTTTTGTGCGCTGAAAAAAAAGAGGAGGAAGTGAAAGAGGAGAATATTGACGCTGTAATGGCTAGGGAAAAGAGGCCAACTTAGCATGCCAATTTTACAAATGGAGCTTGAGGTAAGTAGTTTTAAGTTTTAGCGCCATGTCATGTCAATACGCCATTTCAACACACTGTGAGATGATGATGCTAATTTTCTGACACTGTCAGAAAATTATCGTAGGCTATCTTTGGACGCAAGACCGCGACAATGGCCATCTTTGAACCTCTCTCACTGTACGACACAGGACCACCGTTTAGGAGCCACGACCACAGAAATCACAGCGATTGGTCATCGTTCATCTGGGACAGCCCAAAATCGTATACCTTAAAACTTCAAATAATAGCCCGGGCTTTTATTTACCCAAATCACCGAACTGCACCGTCTTGTATTTGAAACAGGCGTCTATAAGAGACAGGCCTTTAATTTAGTGTTGAGATGTTCAAGCATGACGGTAGGAGGTTACCACATTATATTACGTTTTATTTATAATTAATTCCAATATGTTAAACAAATCATTTAATGTAAGAAATGTCTTAGATTATTGGCAGCACAAAAAACGAAACGATGTGACAGCAATGGGCAGAACAATATAAGTTACCGCTAAAATCCATCGAGCATATGAACTTGTTGCCCGAAACACATCAACAAGAAAGAATGAAGGCTACCCTGTAAAACAACTGCAATCATGTGATAGAAAATTACTCTATTCATCACTATCATCATCCCCGCGATTCTCAATTACAAGTTCATGGGCGAATTCCTCCTTTTTTTTTCCAGCCTCCGCTAACTCTGCCTGCCTTGCTCGCACTAACAGATCCCGCCCAGATGCGCAATGCTCTCCCTCTTTGAAACAATGGATAAGGTGATCCTCGCTTCCATCAGAAGCTACTTGTCAGGCCACATACCTAAGGATAACATCCCGAAGTTAATGAAATATATCTCCTCCTTCTCCCTCGCACACACAAACACACGCGCACGTCTGCGCGCAAGCATTAAAGGAATTTTTCAGCCGCTCCGTATCCAGCTTTACCCACGCTTGAAATTTGACAACTGTCAGCTTAAATGTCAAATTATACTTTTCTCCATGGTGGTATTGAGAGAATTAAGAAAAACTGAAGACTGAAAGTTCGTTAACCTCTTTGTTATGTTGCCATAGGGATGAGTCGTTCATGAACGGTTCCGTCTGTCACGTGAAATCTAATCAAAACATAGAACAGACGATCTGACGGCTTTGAGAAGATCAAATACAGCCCGATACTAAAAAACAGACCAGGCCTCTATTTGAGACCGGCCTTTATTTACCCAAACCTGTCGTCACACCATGCGTTTAAAAGAGACAGGCGTCTATTTGGGACTCGGCTATTATTTGAAGTTTTACGGTAATGTGTACCGGGTATAAGATGCTGATACTCAGAACAGTCACTGGATCTGCATCTGGATCTGCTTCAAAATTGACTGTGAATTAACTTTTTGAGTCATTAAAGGTGCACTATGTAACTTTTTCGCCCACTAGAGGTCGCCTTTTTTAAAACAAAGGCATAGCTTGATGACGCCAAGTTTGAGTGCAGAATCTTGGGACATGTGGTCTTCACCTCACAGCCAGTGGAAAAAAATGGGAGCAGCGGGACTTGTATTATGCCACAGTCGCCGGTGCCATTTCCGGTTTTCCAGTCATGAGGTTTCCGCTATGTTTATCATATAAGATACATTTGAGTGTGTTGAAAATGGTGTTATGACGTTACTCTGTGCATTCGCTCGGCGGCTTCTATGACACTTTTTGCACACTGCAGTAAGAGTAAAGCGTTTCTGCAAAATAAAACCGGAAACCGAGGGTAACGCAGATATGATGCAATTGACAAGCGACTCCCTCACACGTCCCGGGTCCTTGGGTAAAATAGCAACTTTCTCACGATCTACAAATAGTTAGAAACATTTGGGACATTGTAAGTAGGCCTACTCAACTGAACAAAATAGATAACACTGGCCTAGTGTTTTTTGGATATTTTACTGCAAAAATGTTACATATGGCAGCTTTAAATTTGACTGATATTTATATTTGGAAATATGTAAGCTATATGGTGTGAAAACACACCAGTCTGTGTGATTATTTCTAACAGAATTGGGAATGTTTCTGTAGTTGTGGTGATGTCTGAGTTTTTTTTGTTAATCCATCCGTGAGCCACAGGCGGTTTGGCCGCCATGCATGACAGCAAGACGCTTATTTTAACATAAAAAAAAATTCCAGACACAAACTATAGACTTCTTTCCCCTTACAACATTAGCCTGAGTGAAGAAATGAAAAACATTTCACTATGAATGGCGGTTCAATGCTGCATGTCTTAACACGTGTTCTCAAGATGATGTTTCTAGATGACAACCTACGATTAGTATGTCTGATGTACTTTATTTCCCCATTTACTTGCACTTTTAAAATCGCTTTGAATTTTTTTTGTCTTCACTTCCATAAGTTGGTAGAAGGATTCTTGTATACAATGATGTATGATGTTTCAAGTATGATGTTTTATAAGCACCCTGTCAATCATTAGCACTGATATTCAGTCTCTTTAATTGCTGCCCTGAGGTACACCTCAATATCTTAGCAAATCATGAATCATGAACACTAACTATCACTTTCAGAGGTTTATTTATGTTCATGTGCTGCTCGTCAATGGTGAATAATTGTGTAGTAAAAGTAAGGGAATGCAAAAATTGTCTGGTCTCCTGAAACCCCCACTCCCCATACAATACAGGCAAACAGAAGGAGGGATTTTGAGCATCTGACTTCATTCCTACAAACTGACTGTGAATCATAGGAATGATACAGACTGATGGGAAATTCATGTGATTTTGGTATGACACACCATCATCCTACCCAAAATAAACTGTAAAATGTTTTTCTATCGTTTTATGTGAAACACATTTGTGCAGTATACATAAATCTCACCTAATATCAATGTAATGAACTATGTTAAACCTAGAACCTATGGTAACATATAGTTACTACAAAAACTGAAATAAGAAGAACCTAAAAAATCCAAGTAGCTCAGTGGTGTATGTTTTATCTCCCAAAACTCTCTCTCTCTCTCTCTCTCTCTCTCTCTCTCTCTCTCTCTCTCACACAAACACACACACGCACACATGCACGCACGCTCACTCACACACACGAACGCACGCATGCATGCACACACGTTGGGTTTCCATGTTTTATTGGGACTTTCATAGACATTATATACTGTACAAACTGTGCATTCTATCTCTTAAACCTACCCATCATAATAAACTACCACTTTCTGCATTTTTACATTTTCAAAACACACCACAGTATGATTTATAAGTGGTTTTCCTCATGGAGACCAAAACATTTCCCAACAAGGACAAGGATTTCGGATATCTTTTTGGGGACATTTTGTTCCAATAACGCATGGTTTACAAGGAACACGCACACACACACGCACGCACACACACGCACACACACGCACACACACACACACACACACACACACACACACACACACACACACACACACACACACACACACACACACACACACACACACACACACACACACACACACACACACACACACACACACACACACACACACACACACACACACACACACACACACACACACACAATAATATACATTGTAATTATAATATTATTGGCTTATAACATGATAATAGTCATATATTCAGTACTATTCATTCCATTGTTTATTTGCATGCTGTCCTTCATTGCATATGTATGAGTAATTCAGTTATTGATTTGATTTCTAATTTGTTTATTGATTTAAAAAATCTTTTCCTCAACAAGCCACAGAATTTGAGATATCAATCATTTTCATAGCACAAAGCACATTTGAATCCCTAACCATAAGTATGAGCAAAATTAATAGTAATAGTGCCTAGAAAACACTACCAAATATAAACTTTTAACACATTTTGTGATTTTCTGTGACACACTGTTCCCTACCAAAATTTGAACTGATTACACACTTAACACTTCATTCTGCTTTACAGCCAGAGGCATTAAACCCCCTTAATTGAAGCTATTAAATATTTATTTGCCCTGTTTTATTATACAATAACAATTATAGTGGACATTGAGTCTTTCCATGGTATATGAATAATATGTTAATAGTACTAATAAGCATGACAACATTATATCTAGGATCCTAAGAGCAATAGAGGATGTTGGTTTTATTTTTTTCTGCTTGTCATGCCTGGCGGTGAATGTTTGCATTGCCTGGCCATATAAACCACAGGAAGAGTGGGAGCAAAAAGGTGGGACAGCAGCGGTAAACCTCATGACATCACAAGCTTCACAGCCATTGGCTGTTTCCAGAGGGAACAGGGTTTAAAAGCCAACCAGCAGCCATCTCTCACTAGCATCAAAACATTGCAAGATCTCATCTGATAAACGGGCCCTCAGTCTATCCTCTGACAGCCAAAGGACTTCACATTGCTCAAAGAGAAAGAGGTAAGTCACAATTAAACAATTCATTTGTTTTTTAGGATGTTGAGGTTAAAATCCGATTGTCATCAAAGGTTTCAGTATGCAGATGTTTAGAGAAGCTTGAGTACTCACTTGGAATGTATTTACTTGCTTGTAGTCTGGCGTTTATCTGTTCTAGCACATGAAGGACTTTTCATAGAACAGATTGGGATCATGTAGCCTATTTTAATTTTAATCATGTAGCTCATTTTAAATTCACAGAGCAGATGCAATTCTTGCAAAGTAAGCATCAACATGCAGTTCTTGTTCAGCCTCAATGCAAGTACAAGACTGAAGTTATGAAGACTTTTAATGATTCCAACCACAGTTTATTATAGGCAGAGATGATTAACATGAACTTGACAGACGAAAGAGGAAGTTGCGGCAATGGCACATAAAGGCCTTACTAATTTGTCAACTGACTCATTTATTCCAGCGACACAACCACTAAATTAAAGTTCCATGCAAAAGAATAATAATACTGGCTGACTGACAGTTGCCACCATTACTTCTGCCGGCAGCCTCAACAAAACGCTTCCACGCTTAGTGTTCTGTGCTGCATTTCACATTTGACGCCACAAATTTTAGGCCTTGGCTCACAGCAACGAAGATTCTAATGAGAAACTTAGTCTGGAGCCAGAGGCGTGCTATTTCTTGGGATTGTGGCTGCTACAGTCTACATATAACTTCTGGAATTATACACCAGAGGAGATCATTATAGGTATCGCTAAACACACGCTACCTCAACTTATACTTTATGCGATGTAGTTGTAGCTGAAAACAAATGTTTCATGGTGAGGACTTGCAGGAAGTTCTTTGGCATTTACCAACGTGATTCTGAGTGCCCTTAAAAGGCATGCTTCCTTCCGAGTAAATGCGTAAATACCAAAAATAGCCACTCTTGAGGCATTTTATGGTTAGAACGTTAAAGTAAAACACAGGCAATCCTCTGTGTAATACATTTCTTATTACCGTGCAGTAGTTGGCGTAAATTTGAATGACTTTTAACATATTTACATTTATAATGTCGAAATTGATGTTCTTTGTAACAGTGCATCTCTTTGTTTTTCTCCCTTTTTAGAGTATTTTGCACAAAAATGAAGACTCTTATTGTGTTAACGCTCCTCATCGCCACAGTCGTCTGCCTTCCTGTAAGTTCATAATTAACTGTGAAATCTTGACTTCAAAGTTTTACACTATGATTTTTGTATTATAATGCACATATTTTTTCCCAGGTCAAGCGCTCAGCTAGCAGTTCAGAGAGCTCAGAAGAACTTGTTGCTGTTCAACAGGCAAGTTTCTCATTTGATATGGGCAAAATGAACACAGTGTTGAAATGAATAATGTGCAGAAAACTAAACTGTTATTTTAACAAAACATCTGTCCTATACAGCCACCTCCTATTCTACGAAAAGATGCTGCTGATATGCTCGAGGTAGAACCTACGCAGGTAAAACACATCCTCTATAGCCTCTAAAAGCATCATTTTGTCTATAAGAGAAAAGTTAACCCCTTAAATTCTGTTATTTAATCACCCTTGTGCCATTTCTCTCGGTTGACTCAATATGGCCTGTATGACTCGTTCTCAAAATCAAACTGTTCTCGAGTCGCTGACTCACTGATTCGTTTGGAGTGGTTAAAGGGTTAGTTCCACCCAAGAATTTAAATTCTGTCATTAATTACTCACCCTCATAAGACTTTCATTCATTTTGAGAACACAAATGAAGATCTTTTAGATAAAATCTGAGAGTTTTCTGTCCCTCCATTGACAGCTTATGTAAGTCCCAGAAAGGTAGTAAAAAAATCATAAAAGTAATTAATGTGACTCCAGTGGTTTAAACTCAGTTTTATGAAGCGACGTGAGTGCTTTGTTTGCGCAGAAAAACACAATAAAGATATTTTTTTAATTGACTAAATATTCATCTCCAACGCACGTTCACGAGAGCACTACGACGCATGTGTGTTGTTGACACGAGAGCAGACGTTGTTCCTGTGAACACGTGTTGTAGATTAATATTTTGGACTATTTTTTGTGCAAACAAAGCACTCGTCAATTCATAAAACTGAGGTTAAACCATTCTTTCTGGGGCTTGAAAGTGGTTGAAGTGGTTGGCTGTCAATGCAGGGACAACAGAAAGCTCCTAGATTTGATCAAAAAGATCTTCATTTGTGTTCTGAAGAAAGTGATGAAAGTCTCACGGGTTTGGAACGACATGAGGGTGAGTAATTAATAACATGATTTTCATTTTTGGGTGAACTATCCCTTTAACAGCTCATTGTTCCTCAAAAAACAACAATATCGCTTTAGAACACTTGAAATTGAGTCGTTTGGACCACTTTTATTGATACTTTTTTTGGTGCTATTGCATTTTCAATGCATGGACTAATAGCCTAAATAGTTTAAAATGATCCACTGAAGAAAGAAAAGGCACACAGGTTTGTAAGGGTGAATAAATGATAGATGAACTAGAGTAATTTGAGTGAACTATTACTTTAATGTCAAAGTACTGATATCGACTAGCACCTTTGTGCTATTTAAGGATGTTGTAATAAGCATGTACATGAGCAATACAGTATTGTTTTATTAACGGCAAGGCATTTGGTTGTGTTTCAGACCACACCAGCAGAGTCCAATGAAAGCACAGACAGTGACGATGAAACTGAGGTAAATGAAGACTCATCCTCTGACCACATCACATACCCATCACACCCACAATAGCCAATAAAAGACATCAGGCACTAAAAATACCACTCTGTTGGTCTAGACGCATTGTAAGTGACCTTGCTGCGAGTCTCAGTACTGTTTCTTGCATTTGCTGGAGGCAGATGAGGAATTTGAAACAGATGAGAAGAAAGAGGAGAACATTTTCTTTCATGAACCATTGAAAGAACGAACCATTGCTCACAGTTGATAAACAATGGCAACCTTCCTGGAGCTCAAACAGGAGAGCATGTTACTAGCAACGCCAAGGTTCTGGTTCAATTCCCAGAGAAAGAAATAACTGATCAAATGTATGCTTTAAATGCAATGCGATTTGCTATGGATAAAAGTGTTTGTCAAGGAAAACTTAGTATCAAAATTGGTAATCATAGAAAAGTAAACAAAAAGGTCTTTAAATCTAGACCTGTGACCCATTTTGGGGTCTCAACTCACCCTTTGAGAGCCACTGGACTAAACAGTAGCCAAGAAAGGAGCTGACATTTATAATTATAAGAAGCAGGATTTTTGAACAATGACATTTCACAATGTGCTACCCAGCATGATGCTGCAAAAAATATAATCCACCATGCTAGCAGTAATTTTATACTGTCAATTATATAGTCCATTAACATATATTGTCCATTTAGACTGACTCCAGTGAATCTGCGGAAACTGAGACCACCGCAGTCCCATCCACAGTAGAGCCCTCGCTGGGCCCCATCATCAACACAGGCCGGGGAGACAGCATGGGCTACCCTAGCGACTACAAAAAATCCATCGTCTATGTGGACGCAAACGACTTTGATAAACTACCTTCCCCATACAAGTCCTACAGCAGTGACAAGTTGGGCGGCTTGACATTTGTGAGCAAGAAGACTTCTGCTTATGATGATCAGCACATCAATGATGTGGAGAAAGAGATTCAGCTACACAAGGTAAATAGAAAGGTTACTTTTTGTTTGTAAAAATGTGCCCATATGCAGGGTGGATAGTAGAAAAGGAAAATGTACATGTAAATGGATTCATGAAGGAATCGCTATATATATACAAAAAAGTTACATAGTGCAGTTTTAACGTTTGATACTTTGTCGTCCTAATTGGGATGGTTTATTCTTTGAATGAGCAAAAATACAGCTCTAATTAAATGATAAATTATTGGATAGTCAGGTACAACTAGACTAGTTTATCAGCTTTAAAGGGTTAGTTCACCCAAAAACGAAAATTCTGTCATTAATTACTTACCCGCATGTTGTTCGACACCCGTAAGACCTCCGTTCATCTTCGGAACACAAATGAAGGTATTTTGGTTGAAATCCGATGGCTCAGAAAGGCCTCCATTGGCACTGTACACTCTCAAGACCCGTAAAAGGTACTAAAGATGACGTTACAAAGTCCATTTCACTACAGTGGTTCTACAATAACTTTATGAAGTGACGAGAATAGTTTTTGTGCGCAAAAAAAACCTAAATAACGACTTATGGGAGGTCTTACGGGTGTCCAACGACATGAGGGTAATTAATTAATGACAGAATTTTCATTTTTGGGTGAACTTACCCTTTAAATTATGACTTTCAAAGTAGCTTCCCCAATGCTGATTAAAGTCGGCATGAAACTGAAGTTGTGTCTTCCCTGTTGTGACTTATATCCAAGGGAAACGGCCTCTGGAACAAGACAAAATGTACGGGGAGACTTGATTTTGTCCATGATGAATTGATTGGATGGTTGTGGTTTGCTATTGGTCGATCTCATGTGAGTGAGATCTCACCCTCGCGCCAGCAGTGTGTATAATCAGAGAAGAGATGAGCTGTGAAGGCAATATTATGTGAACGCAAAAACTTTTATAATGAATACTGCAATGTTCCAAAAAAATAAGAATTGATATTGATATTCATTTATGCAACAGACATGCATGATACCTCAAATTAACAACTGAATAATATAACCAAATGAGAATCACTTTGGTTTCTCAGGCTCTACAGGTGCATGATACTCTTCTGGAGGGGGAGGACACCAGCACCCCAGAGGTGGAGAACATGGAGCCAAACGATCGCCATTCTGCTCTAGGAAGCCACGAGATCGTTCCCGCTGGGAACCAAGAGACAGACAGCGAGGGAGCAAGTGCTGGCGTTACTACCGCCGACAGCGCAAGCGCCAGTGCCAGCCAGGAGGAAAATGAAAAGGAGTCAGATAGCAGCCCGAGCAGTGAGGAGACCACAGCCACGCCTGGAGCTGCAGACAACAATGATGAGTCCTCTCAGAGCACAGAAAGCCAGGAGAGCGATTCGGATGAGGAGACCACCCAGACCACCGATGCGTCCATCATAATCGCAAAGTAAACATTGTCAAGCACAAACCCTCAACGGGCTGTCGACACAAACGAATGCAAATGTATTAATTGTATGGTGCTTGGTGACTCACTCCACCTGATGTTAGTGTGAGTTAGACAACAAAAGGCAGAGCACAAAGACACGGTTCATACGAGTTCTTGAACTGCTGCTATGCAGTTTCATCTCAACAATGTCTTCCTGTTCATTGCACAATTATTTACAAACTTAATGTAAATGTAATTTTATACTGCTCTATGCAAGGAATGATCATTTATGAATAAATTTTGTCCTATATCAGTTATGCAGTGTTTCTTCATGCACAGAGAATACACAAGATAAAGTCATGTCTAAATATTACCAAAGCTACCTTAAAGAATTACAGATAAAAATCTAGTAAACCATTCAACATGGACAGAGTTTGCCTTTGGTTCAATTTTATACAGCACAATTTTTGGTGGTGCTAGTTGAGGCAAAAAATCCCATAGATTTAAGCCAAATAAAATATTTAAACCAGCCAGAAAAGTCAACCTGATACAGAAGTTGTGTCTTTTCTTCCCTATTGAAGATAGAAGTTAGAAGTATAAAAGTTTTGGGACACCCCTCCAGATCATGGAATTCATGTGTTTCAATCACTTCTATGGCCAAAGGTGTATATAATCAAGCACCTAGGCATGCAGACTGCTTCTACAAACATTTGTGGAAGAATGGGTCGCTCTCAGGAGCTCAGTGAATTCAAGCGTGGTACTGTGATAGGTTGCCACCTGTACAATAAGTCTATTCGTGAAATATCCTCACTACTAAATATTCCATGGTCAACTGTTAGTGGTATTATAACAAAGTGGAAGCAATTGGGAACAACAGCAACTCAGCCATGAAGTGGTAGGCCATGTAAAATCACAGAGTGGGGTCAGCGCATGCTGAGACATGGAATTGGTTTCCATGGTGTGGGGTTGTTATTCAGGGGTTGGGCTTGGCCCCTTAGTTCCAGTGAAAGGAACTCTTAATGTTTCAGCATACCAAGACATTTTGGACAATTTCATGCTCCCAACTTTGTGGGAACAGTTTGGGGATGGCCCCTTCCTGTTCCAACATGACTGCGCACCAGTGCACAAAGCAAGATCCATAAAGATGAGCGAGTTTGGTGTGGAGGAACTTGACTGGCCTGGACAGAGTCCTGACCTCAACTTGATAGAACACCTTTGGGATGAATTAGAGAAAAGACTGCGAGCCAGGCCTTCTTGTCCAACATCAGTGCCTGACCTAACAAATGTACTTTTAGAAGAATGGCCAAAAACATAAACACACTCCTGAACCTTGTGGAAAGCATTCCCAGAAGAGTTGAAGCTGTTATAGCTGCAAAGGGTGGGCCAACTCCATATTAAACCCTTTTAATGAATAGGATGTCATTAAAGTTCATGTGCATATAAAGGCAGAAGTCCCAAAACTTTTGGCAATATAGTATATATCCGAGTGGAACGGCTTCTCAAACAAG
Source organism: Gobio gobio (assembly GCF_949357685.1). Lineage (NCBI taxonomy): Eukaryota > Metazoa > Chordata > Actinopteri > Cypriniformes > Gobionidae > Gobio > Gobio gobio. Next base: position 20,977,873 of record NC_137118.1, read on the forward strand.
GAAAAATGTAGGGCGGGACATGATTTTGTCCATGAGGAATTGATTAGATGGTTGTGGTTTGTTATTGGTGGATCTCACAGGTTATTGTCCTGTCCTCGCACCGGTAATATTCTGCAATATTCTATTAACTCTTTCCCCGCCAGCGTTTTTGAAAAAAGTTGCCAGCAACCTACAGCTTTTTTGATCATTTTCACAAAATTTTCCGAACATTCCCCAGAATATTTTGTTGTATTTGAACGTGCAATATATCAAATTGGATCGAGATCCAGGGGTGGAGTTGGGGTAGGTTTAAGGTTGGGGTAGGTTACTGTAGTCTCAGCGTCAGACCGTTGTCTGAATGTCTGATGCCACACTTAACTGGAAACACTTCAAGATTTTTTAAGTTGTCATCTGGTTGTGTGAATTCTACAGGATGTCTGGGAGACATGTGTGCCGCTTTCTTTAACGGTCCGCCTGGAAACAAATGTTGACGCCAAATTCCCTTATAGAAGAAGAAAGGTGGCGTCGTGTTTGACTATGAGCGCTTACCAGGATCAACTAAATGCTGGATTTTTAAAAGTATGTGAAGTTTGCTGCTCTATTGTTGCAGTAATATAGCAAAGTACATAAAGTGGGAGGAGTTGGATCGGGATCCAACCCCACCCCCTGGATCTCATGTTCTGCAGTGAGGACCATCTCGTAATTTTTGTCAATGGTGGGGAAAGAGTGAAAAAATAAGAACTGTCCTTTTTTTGACTTGAAGGTCCCTTAAGATATTTACTCTGGAATTTCTGCAGTAATTATGACAGTTTACATAATTTTGTTTATTAAGAGAAACTTATGACTTGGTCCAGTAACACCCAAGCAATAACCTAGCATCTAAAAACATTCAAGCATGGCCTGACTTTGGCCTGACTTTCTAGCAACCACCCTGGACACTTTATAAACCACATATAAACTGCAGCCACTTTTGTAACATTTCCTTTGATAAACAACAGAAGAAAAAAAAGAAATAACTACTACAGTTACAGCAATGACTGTTTTGAATGCTGTGATGTACTGTGTCTAAATTACAAGTCTTACCTGGAGAGATGTCAAACTTTCTTTACTTCTAAAAATGCATCACTCAGCTGCGCCTTTCTTGTGCCAATGTCTTGATGTGTAGGCTTCAGACAAATATTTGTCAAACTTTGAAGTTTGAGTGAGTCTCTAGTGCTCTGTAATTAGCCTGCTCTGTGCGCACAGATAGTCTGAGCCGCTTCTTACAAAAATAAACACTATACTAAATAAAATGTCTAATTCTTTACCACAATTGACATTGGTGTTGACAAAGTAACAGCCTGGTGCACATAGGTTCTGCTCCACTAATGTGACGTTCTTCTCAATGAACAGTAAGTTTAATTACGTCTCAAATCACTGAGCTGTCATATCTAATCCCTCACCGTCTGGTTATGTTTGCAGACGCTTTCCATAATATAATTAACCTACCAGCAGAACCACACATTTTGATATGAGGCTTAGATATAAAATAATGCACTCTATAATTTGTTCAATGCTGGTGTATTCAAAAACTAACTTAACTAACTATTGCACATTGCAAACAAAACTGGATCGTTCAATATCTGGCAAGCACTGGCTGATTTTGGCTGACCTTATGCAACTTCTGAGATGTGCGAATGTGCTGACTACAAAAATATTGTGTCCTAAATTGCAATGCACTAAACTTGACCTTCCATTCCATTGTAACAATGATAAATGGATATCAATATAATTCCTGGTCCCCCGCTCACATGGTAATCTGACCAATACAATGAGGTCATAACGAAGTTGGATTTGCATGTTGTAACACGCAATGTGCTTCCGATCCCAAAAGGCCTTTTCATGATCACTCAGCAAATGCATCTTTTGACTTTCAGCTTAACCTGTAATCATGCTAAACAAATGCAATGTAGCATATGATGTAAATTGTTGAGATTAATTGAAGTTCTTTAATACCATAGGATGGAATATTGGGAGTAACATAATCATATAACTTTTTTAAGTAAATAGTAAAGTAACACATAACTTTTACTTTTACAACAAAATATTTGAGCTTCTTTAACAAAAATAAGTCACTCAAGTTACTTTGTTTTCGCATGTAATGACCTCCTGTCCACATGTTTATATTAAAAAACAAACAAGCAATCCAAGACCAGGTGAGAAAAAGTAACACAAAAGTAACCTAACACAGTACTTTCCAACTAAGTAACACAATTAGTTACTTTTTTGGAAATAAAGCAAAATTGTAACCCATTACTTTAAAAGTAACTTTTCCCATTTTTAACCTCACAAAAAATCTGAATTGTGCATTACTGAATAAGAAAAAAATCGTATATAGAAGGTTCCATGTCATTTATACTAATGCTATGGTAATACTACTACAACTACTGATAGTTGTAGAAATAATAATCATTTTGACTATTATTATTATTTAATTTGGTTACTGAAAAAGGTACAAGAAAAGTTACAGAACTCACATATTTATATTCTATGATGCTTTAATATGATATGAAATCATATTTTCTTACATCAGACAAAGTACTACCAATAATAAACCCCATTTAAAAACAATGATTTTTTTTCACTTAAAGTGCCCCATTATGCTGTTTTAAAGGTCCCGTTTTTCCTGTTTTTTTGAGGCTTTGATTGTGTTTACAGTGTGCAATATAACATGTGTTCATGTTTTGCGTGTAAAAAAACACAGTATTTTTCACACAATTTACTTATCTGTATACCGCTGTTTTCACTATCCTAAAAACGGCTTGAGGATTTCCTTATTCTATGAAGTCCCTCCTTCAGAAATACGTAACGAGTTCTGATTGTGCCAGCGGTTCCCGTGTTGTGATTCGACAGCAGCTTAGCGCACGTTGCCCGGAAAGGTCACGCCTCTTACCATAACGGGGAGATGAACACGCTCAAAGTACAGCGTCCCTGAAGGCCAAACAAAGGTGATTTGACTCTGGGATGAAAATAACAGCGTCTGGACCGGTCTCGACGACATGACGACAAACACTCTACGAGCGCAACACTTCCTCTTCTCCACGTGGGAGAGCAACAAGACCACGGCCCTTTTTTTGCGTATTCTTGTGGGCGGAGGTTAGTCAACAAACTGTTCTACTGACGTCATTAAAGCAGGATGTACAGGGATGTAGTCCAAACCGGCCGTTCGCTGTAGGCTTTGAAAGGGAACTTCTGCTAAATAAAATACCTTGCTTGGCATTGAACTTTGAGCTTTATCATTTTACAGGTATTATCTATGCTCTAACAGCAACATTACACACTAACTAAAGTTTGAAAAATGGGATCACGAAGAACAGGACCTTTAAAGCCTCTTAATTTTGTTTTGGGGTCTGTTAGTTTGTGGTCATTTTCTCATAATATACATTGCACATCACCATTTTCATTCACATAATTTGGATCTGAACAGTTCTGATACACAATAGCCTCATTCAGACTGTCAGTCCAAATCCGATTTTTATGCAAATCCGATCTACTGTTTGACTCTCCACACTGTGTATCGCAACTATTCAGATCCAATTTGTGTGTCATGCCGCTCTTTAATTTTCCGGAATATCTGCATTGGTTTCTATGGCATTTGATGGCATTTCTATGACGTTGCATTGGTAGGCATTAGCCAAAAACAGCAACAACAACCGCCCCATTGAGGGGTTTGCAATACAGATGTTATCTTATTTACAACATGACATTGTGTAGCCGCCGCGCGCAAGACTACTGCATCTTCTGAGGCTGGTATGTGTGGCTTTATTCCGCGCTGTCGTTTCCGCCGGTTCCAAAACATGTCTCCATTATATTGTCATTTTGTGCTCGACCAGCATCTTTGCAACAACACAACCTTGTTTCTGAAGCAAATTTCAGCATGTTTCCTATAACAACATCTGGTGTTTACATTTTACATGGCGTGAGAAAGTCACATAAACCACGCAAAATACGATCAGAGCAGTCAGACTGAAATGCGACGATTTGAATAGGATTTCAAACTACATATGAATGTTTTCTCGAAACGGATTTGTAAAAATGTGATGTGATGTAATTTTTGGACTTGGTAAATCTGATCTGATTTCAATCGGATATGCACAAAAATCGGATTTGCAAGGATGAATTGAGCAGGACGTTTCTCAGTTATACACTACTCAGTTTGACGTACATTATGAGATGTTGCAACTTTACTTCCTCACCATCAGCATTACAAAGTGTATGTCCATCCATAAACAGATGTGTATATTAAAAATATATTGTGGTGCACATACGAACTGTATCAATAGCAGAGCATACGTTAGCCCAGCACTAACGTGAATGACTGTTTTATAACATAAAACATTTGGCAAGGCAAGGCAAGGCAAGGCAAGTTTATTTATATAGCACATTTCATACACAGAGGCAATTCAAAGTGCTTTACAGAGAAATGGAATTAAAAGATTCATAAGAGAATAAAATAGAATATATATATATATATATATATATATATAATGTAATCCCTAACTGCCTGATTCTCTAAATTCGGGGTCAGGTTTACAATTTTACTCTTACAAGATCGCTCTCCTGTCTCTCAACCTCTTCCACCCAGACAGCCTTAACAAAATAATAAAATAAAAATAAAGAAAGGATAATTAAAACAGTTATGATAATAATTAAAATAAATAAAAACACGTTACAGGTATAAAACAATTAAAAGAGTAAAAAATAACGCTGGAGCACATCTGATCTCTTCAGGGCGCTGGTTCCAGTTGTGGCTGGCATAATAGCTAAAAGCAGACTCTCCTTGCTTTGAGTGAACCCTTGGCATTTCTAACTGACTTGATCCTGATGATCTGAGTGATCTGTTAGGTTTATATTCAGTGAGCATATCTGCAATGTATTGAGGTCCTAGGCCATTAAGTGATTTAAATACCAGTAATAATACTTTAAAATCGATCCTAAATGTAACTGGAAGCCAGTGTAAAGACTTGAGAACTGGTGTGATATGGTCATATTTTCTGGTTCTGCTCATTTCTGGTCACGCATTTGTAGAACAAATCTTGCTCCATCCTTTATCTTTACTCAAAGTAGTAAGAACAACAGACAATCGGCATTAATATACACAGTTTTAGTTAATTGTGGCCCACAGCTGATTAGCATTAACAGTAAGACAGTAATAATGAGTTAGCCGGTTAGCTGAAACTTACAAAAATAAAACACAAAACTACGTATTTTGAACACCCGATAGAAAATACATACATAAGGCAAGCTGGTCCAAATAAACTTGGTACCGACCCATTTTTCAAGAACAAGCATTTTGCGAATCCCACATAGAACTCCAAGATTTGAGAATTAGGACGCATTAGGATTCTAAATACAAACGACTCCTATAGGTGGTTCTGAGTCGATTCTTTCTTTTGGGAGACAATAACTGTATTTATTGTGCACTTTAGACTTTACAACTTTGCAGAACATTTACATTCACATAAAGCTATATTACACACTGCGTGAAAGGATATATTCGAAAAGCCATAATAGGGGCACTTTAAAACCATATTAGGATGCAGTTTTAATCTTAATTAGCTACATTATTCATTATTTATTAAGACCTTCATTATCAATGTAAACATTATGTTATACTGTAAACTAATCAGTTGTACACTGTTATTTGTACTTTCGTTTTGCATGAAAATACGATTACACAGCAATATTGCAAGTTATTAGCAATTATTATCACCCCTTATACAGTCTGTGGTGTCTTCTGTCATGGTGATTGAGGGTTTTGTTGTCTTGTCAGTGGTCGGCGGATTTGTTGTTCTTCTAGTTGGAGGGAATATGCTTGGCACAATAACTTCCTCAGAAGATTCAGATTCACTTGATTTAGACTCGCATGATTCAGATTTCTCAGATGACTTCGAATGTGAATCCTCCCTGGATGAATCATTTTCCTCTGAACTGGATCTCGAATCTGATGAATCAAATCCTCTGCGCAAAGGAAACTGAGAATTCAAAGAGTTGAATTGTTATTTTATTTTAATTATTAATAGTACTGTAGGCTTTTGAAAGAAAGCTATACAAGTAACTTTTATATATGTTAAAAAACCATAACAAAAAAAAAATGTAAAGGAAAACATATAACTGATACTTTTCTAAAATAAAAATAAAAAACAGTTTCAGAACAACTAATTAAATATTTAGAAATACATTGCTATTTGCACCCACAACAGTACGGTTTCAGACATAATTATTCAACTGAATCTGCCATCTGTGCATTGCTGGAAAACATTGTGAAGTCACTTGACAAAGGAAATATGGTGGGCGCAGTGTTTCTGGACTTAAGGAAGGCTTTTGATACCGTAAATCCTGATACGGAAAGCCTTCTTATGTCAAAATGATCTTCTTTTAACTTGTCAAAGCGGGCACTTTTATGGTTTGAGTCATATCTACAGGGTAACGAGCAATGTGTAGTTATTGATAATGTAAAATCTGTCCCATGTCAAATTATGACAGGAATCCCTCAGGGAACTATATTGGGGCATATTCTTTTTAGCCTGTACATGAATGAACTTCCTGAAGTATGTCCTGAGATTAGCCTTCAGATGTATGCCGATGGTTTATGTGGCTGGCAAGAACCCCGCTGTAATTGGCAGTAAATTAACACAAAGTCTTGAAAAAGTGTAAATTTGGCTAAACAGATCCTGTTTGACACTGAATGCAAATAAAACTAAATAATTATGCTTTTCTATAAAAAAGACACCAACAGCATAAACAAATTAAACATTGAAATGAAAGGTGAAATGAAATCATTGAATAAGTTGAACAAGATAAATATTTAGGAATTATATTAGACTCTCAGTTAAATTTTAAAAGTCACATTAAAATGCTATCATTAAAAATGAAGGCCTGTATAAATACTTTCAGGCCGATCAGGAATTGTTTAACGCTTATATAATTTTTTTTAATACTGTAAGGTCTCAGACAAACCAAACTACCCAAAAGCTTCTTGAATGGCTTTATAATCATGCTTTTAAGATAAAAAGCCCATAAGATTTCATCACTGTTCTATTTTAATTAAACTAAATCTTAAACTTTATGAATTTTTTTTGGCCATATAAAGCTTGTGTTTAAATGTTTGAATAGACTTGCCCCAGAGCCACTTTTGTAAACAGACTGCAAACTCTTAGATCTACGAGAGCAACTACACGTGGAGACAGTAAAGTTCCATTTTGTAGAACATCTTTTGCTCAGACTGTTTTTTCTGTGAAAGGAGCTATCCAATGGAACTCTCTCCCTGCTGAGATAAAGACTCTAACTAAACTATCTCAAAAAGTGACTGGCTTGTACAGCAACAACCGTGTGACCATGTGTGATCACATGTCAAAACGTGTTAATTAGATTTTTTGGACCTTTGATTGTATTCAATGTATTGTTTTTCTCTTCTTCTCTTCTTTCTTTTTCTTTTTTCCATCTAGTGTAATATTTTTGTTGTTGCAAATTAACTTTTGGCTATAAACACTATGATACTGTCATGGGATTGCTTAAAGATGATCTCTGTTTACTGTATCTGTCCCTATCAAATAAACTATAAATAAACAAATAAATAAATAAATAAATACACTTACTGGTTTTGAAAAGACTGATGCAAAAAAAAGCATCAGTAACAGTGCCTGTATTGACTTCATCCTACAAAACAAAAGTGCCAAAAGAGATTAGTGTGAAACCTTTATTCTCTAAATATTGTTTACCACTGAATAATACTTTTTATTTATAACATATTTTGCTTGTTCGTATTCAGTGTTTATTCAGTTACCTATAATAAAGATAGATTCAAAAGCCATAAATGTAGCATAACTCAATAGATGAGTGAGTTACCTTGTGCAGATGCTCTTGTCCAGTTATTGTAATGTCACAGTCTGCATTACTCTGGCATCTGTGATACTGTGGCTTAAATACTGGATGGATGTGAGTAAACCAGGGCTTGGTCCAGTGAATTCCCATGCAGATGACGTGACAATAAGTCAACATTTGCGCAACTTCCGTGTCTCTACCAAAACTTTCAAAATGCCTTGCAAAATCCCTTCTACAATCAGTGTGTAGTAATCCAAACAAGAGTGTAAATCACGCAACGCCGCTGCCCCCAATGCATTGTTTAGACAAACCACATTGCCTGCTACGTGTTCAGCTTGTGAAAGAACTTAAGAGTACTCTATGCATACGTATGTACAGTGCATCTCAAATCTACACATTTGAAATTATGGCCTGTGACTTTGGACACGCTCCAGTGCTCCAAAAACAGCTTGAGGAAACTCGATGGATCACTGGTTTTAATACTGTGTATACACTTCAAACTCACAACCGAAATGCAATCTTGTCAAATTATTTTAATTTCAATTTTAAATAATTTGTAATGCCTGACATTATGAACTAATGTTGTGTAACATAAATACAGTATACAACCTTATGTGTAAATAAGCCTATAAATCGTTAAAGTATGGTGTGTGTCCTTGATCAAAAAAAGGAAAAATCTTTTTGAAGTCTAGTTCAAAATACACTATATTGCCAAAAGTATTGGGACACCCCAATCACTTCCATGGCCACAGGTGTTTAAAATTAAGCACCTACGCATGCAGACCGCTTTTAAAAACATTTGTGGAAAAAAAATGGGTTGCTTTCAGGAGCTCAGTGAATTCAAGCGTGGTACTGTGATAGGTTGCCACCTGTCAGGACTTCTGAAACGGATGACCCAGGTGCAAGGTGAACAAGACAGTTTTATTGACAGGACAGTTAACAAGGCACAAGGAGCTAGTGGAGGAGTGACAGTCCAAACGGAAGGGCCAACGGGGAACAACAACAGGACAGATGAGGGTTACTGCTGGAACCAGCTCTAGGAAACTTCAGGGCGAAGAACCGCTGAGGACTTGACCAGGCCAGGCAGATGGTAGTGGTGAACACAGGCAGGGCGCACTGAAGCAGAGGTCAGGAACTTACGGCTCATAGTAATGATGTTACGTATGACACTGAAGCTTCGATGCGCGTATCGCGCATGCGAGACAATTTCTAGTGAAGCTCCGTATCGGGGTGTGTATTGGTTTCCCAGAGTCACGTGATCGATGACAAATGAAGCCTCACTTTCTGTCCAATCACGTGCACGTTTCGTTTTGCGTGTCAGAAGGTTCGAACCCCAGAGTCCTTGTTGGCTCAGTCAGTCTGGTTGATGGGTTTGTGAGGAGAGTGCTTTACTTTGAAAGTTAATCAATACATTACATTTAGATAACCAAAATGTATTTGTCACTATTTTTGTTGTTGTGTCTTTTTATTCTGGTAAAATCTTAGCACTTTTGTTGTTTTCTAGGTAATTTGGTGTTAGTATTTGGGGTTAGGGTGGGATTATGGATAGGGTGTTGGTGTTTGGTGAAGGCTTTGCATTTAGAGCAATGGCAACAGGCAAAAAAAGAAAGACTTCCCCTATCTTGGAATATTTTGAGTTTATAGCTTCCAATGTATGTATGCTTTTCTACTGTCTAAGAGGAGAAATAGACTCAGCCCCAACACTGTGAAACACTGTGTTCTTTTTCCTTAATAAAAATAATTTAAAACTTTATCACTTTTCTGTCATTCCTACAGTTACACAAGCACCATCACTGCCAAGTTTCATAAGCACATTTAATGATCCTATCACACAATGTCCTTATTCACTATGTGTGTGTTGAGATAGAGAGTAGGCCTATATTAGATCTTATTGAATCATATAAGCTCATATTATATTTTATTGTCACACTTTAATGAGTGAATTAATTTATTTAATGGACAAATTAAACACAAACGTGTAAGGTTTTTATTTGTACACATAACATTGAAACAATGGGAGTGTGTTGTGGTTGCTTCATCTGACAGAGCTTCTTCCACAGGCTTCTGCTGCTTTATTTTAAATAAGCACCAGATGGCGCGGTTCTCGCCACTCTTGAAGCTTCAAATCTTTTCCCAGAACAGTCAGGGGAAAGCCTCACTGCTTCATGAGGCTTCATTTCCCTATCCGTAACTCATAGACTCAGGCCCAGTCTAGATGCCAGGCAGATAAAACCAGCAGACAGAGAATCCCAGGGAGTAGGCAGGAACCAACACGAGACTACTCTCAAGACAAAGAGAGAAAACCAAAACACTGGCAAAACTAGAAAACCAGCAAATAAATGAGAAACGAAATAAGTGAAGCTAGAAAAGGGAAATCATAAAAGAGTAGCTAGCAAATGAGAATAAATAAAATAAAGAGCAAAAGAAACTGAAGCTAGAAAAGGCAAATCATAAAAGGACTTGACAAGATATGTGAGCAAACACTGAATAAGCAAAGACAAGAGGGAAAGGAGCTCAATATAAAGGGATTAGCACATGAGGATCAGGTGAGCACAATTAGTGAAACGAGGACTAGACAAGGACTAAACAAGGGGGCGTGGTAACAGGAAACAAGGAGGCGGGACAAGAGGAACACATGGCAAACACAAACAAAGACAGAGCCATGTGCTTAGACACAATACAAACATAGAAACTTTAAACCAGGACAACACAGACAAGGCTGCCAGGGCAGAACCTGTGAACCTGTGAAATAAGTCCATTCGTGAAATCCTCACTACTAAATATTCCATGGCCAACTGTTAGTGGTATTATAACAAAGTGGAAGCAATTGGGAACAACAGCAACTCAGCCACGAAGTGGTAGGCCACGTAAAATCACAGAGCGGGGTCAGCACATGCTGAGGCGCACAGTGTGCAGAACTCGCCAACTTTCTGCAGAGTCATAGCTACAGACCGCCAAACTTTGTGTGGCCTTCAAATTAGCTCAAGATCAGTACGTAGAGAGCTTCCTGTTCCAACATGACTGTGCACCAGTGAACAAAGCAAGGTACATAAAGATATGGATGAGTTAGTTTGGTGTGGAGGAACTTGACTGGCCTGCACAGAGTCCTGACCTCAGATAGAACACCTTTGGGATGAATAAGAGTGGAGACTGTGAGCAAGGCCTTCCCATCCAATATCAGTGCCTGACCTCACAAATGCGCTTCTAGAAGAATGGTCAAAGATTGAGCTGCTGCCAGAGAGACGGATGGACCTGAGTTCACTTCACATCAGTTCTCAGCATGTCTGAACTGTTGTAGTTACAGCATATACTTCAGGTTATTAGTCTATTTCTAGTCAGAGGGACTGTCACTCATGTCAGAAAGTTAGTAACTTTAGTAAATTATGGATCAGCGCTGACTGGAGACGCGAACCGTTTAGAACGATTCAGTCCGATTTGGTGAACTGATTCGGTTCACTAAATAGAACTGGTTCAAAAGAAAGATCGTTCGTGAACTGGACATCACTAACGTACTAGAGACGGAGATCAGCGATTGCTAACAAAGTTATTTATAGTAACTACTGAGTTATGAGAGCGCTGTCAGTCAGCGCGAGTTTATTGTGTTTGTATCTGAGAGTTCTGAATAAACACGAGTCCCAGTCACACCGAGTCCGTCTTCATCATTATTACCAACTTTGTAACACATGCAAAGTACCATTACAGCTGTCGAGATGAACGAGTTAAAAGTAAGTGTTGATAATAGCATTATTTTTAAAATAAAATAAAAGCGTCAGTGACACGCTGCTTAATCTCGTGCCGCGTTTGGTGCCTCCGCTGTGGGCCAGATGCAGTACTGGGGGTCGGGGATGTTGAAGGCCAACGGCCAGTGCAGCCCGAGCTTCGGCGTGTGTGAGGCCGATGTTGAGCAGAAACTCATGACTGTATGCACATTTTAGAACCGATAGACGCGACGAGGACGTACAAAAACACTGACTCACAAGATAGAAAACACGAAAACACCGTTCTGTCTGGAGAGAGAGAAGCCGCATTGTGTGCACGAATAATAAATAATTAGCTACACATCAGAAATTACTGATCACAGATCAGAAGGAACTGAAAAAAGACTTCTGTTTTCATTTGTACATCCAAACACTGAGAAACTGCCAGCATTCACTCGTTCACAACCCATGATCTGGCGAGCGTTTGCATGGGCGTGCCAGATTCTCTGGGCGGAGGAAAGGGAGGTAACCATTCCTGCTTGAACGTCAAACCAGGAGACTTCAGGATTGGCTCGTCTGGCCTGTCATTTTCTCAAAGGCAGAGAGAGACAGCCAGAACTCGGGTTTACACCGAGCAACATTTCTATCCACTTGGGAACAATATTCAGGCTAGGGGAACTCATATTAATGTTGAAAAACCTCATAAAATGAAAATTTCATGCCATGGGACCTTTAAACAACTTAAAACCAGACCTATTCCACCATGTCACAGATGTGGACAGCAAGAACACATACTGTGACAAGTGTCCCGAGCTCTCGTCAGCGTCGCCGTGGAAACAAACATGGATCACCTGCAAGCACTCAGCACGGGCCAGACCGTCACAGCTGCATGCGATCAACACACAGCATGAAGCACAGCACCACGGGACTACACTCCATGAAGCGACGAGCTAACCCTTGACACTCCGGCCACACCGTCTCACTGACGTCACCATAAGTTACCCTGCACCAATGGCGTAGATTACGCGGGGGATGGGGGGGACATGTCCCCCGCACTTTTAATAAAACGTACATTCGTCCCCCGCACTTTTACCAGGTCACACCGGTCCTAGTCGACTCGCTCCGGGCTGGATTCGAACCGACGTCTAGTCGCACCGCTCTTACTGGCCTACTTCTGTTACTCAAGCAAGTTCGTTTACGTAGAAGCCAACGTAAATAAATCTAGATTTAAATTCAAAGACACAAAATAATCTATACACGACCTGTCATTTTATTCGTATCCAAAAATGAGGCGATTTGAACACTATGGAGTGCTAACACATTCGAAGCCATAGGGCGCGCTCTCAAAGAAAAAACTAAACTGATTCGTAGAAGTAAAACCCTGTCACGTCCCAAAGGCATTCAGCGCTGTAGCAGCAGCTGAATAAAAATAATCGCTATGGCGGATGAAACGTGACAACAAACACGATTGCGACAATATGGTTTGCTTTTCCAGCCATCTCAGGGTATTTATTGACAATAAAGAATATGATTAATGCAGTGCTAACTGACAGCCTTTTTAATGTTTAGTATCTTCTGCTTGCCAAGGCTGCATTTATTTAATAAAAAATACAGTTAAAACATTAATATTGCGAAATATATTCACATATATATATATATATATATATATATATATATATATATATATATATATATATATATATATATATATATATATATATATATATATATATATATATACACACAGATGTTTTAATTTGTAATGATATAGTAAAGTGTAATTTATTCCTGTGATCAAAGTTGAATTTTCAGCATCATTAGCCTACTCCAGTCTTCAGTATCACATGATCCTTCTGAAATCATTCTAATATGATCATTTGATGAAAAGGAAACATTTAGGATTATAATCATTGTTGAAAACAGCTGTGGAAACCATGATGCATTTTATTTTTCAGGATTTTTTAATGAATAGAAAGTTAAATGAACAGCATTTATTTGCATTGAATAAAGCATGTATAAATCGTTTGTTATATTATAAATGCCACTTGATCAATTTAAAGCATGTTTGATGAATAAAAGTGTTAATTTCTCTCTTTTTTATCTTACCACAAATGTTTGAATAGTTTCATGATTTCCACAAAAATGAAGCAGCACAACTGTTTTCAACATTAATAATAATCATAAATGTTTCTTAAGCATCAAATGAACATATTAGAATGATTTCTGAAAGATCATGTGACACTGAAGACTGGAGTAATGATGATAAATTCAGCTTTGATCACAGGAATAAATTACAAAGATTTTTTTCTTTTTTACTATATATTCACACAGCTGCTTTACATTGGGATAATATGTCACTGTATTACTTTTTTACTGCATTTTTTATTAAATTAATGCAGCCTTGGTGAGAAGAAGACTTCTTTCAAAAACATTTAACAATTGTAATGTTTCCAAACTTTTGATAGGTACTGTATATTTTCTGCCTTATTCAGTGATATTTTTTATTTTACAAAGCATAAAATACATGGGGACTTAACACAAGTGTTTGTAGTACATAAACCAATCATAAAATTGGCATAACATATAGGGAAAACATTATATATTAGTGGTTATTGTTCAGCAGTGTATTTGATATCTTACTGAAAATCTGTCAATTAGACAAAGGTCAGAAAAAAACTGGTATTACACCTGACATTTCTGTCCCCCTCACTTCTGAAAAGATGGCTACGCCCCTGCCCTGCACCAGAGGAAGAAAGGAAGCACAGCGCACCAACACCTGACACATCTCAACATTTGTTCACTGTTTCACAATAAACCCACCCTCCGGGGGCTTTTCACTGAATTCTGTGTTGTGTGATTCTTCACCCTGCCACAATACACACACACAAAAAATAGATTGCCCTTTGCAAAATGTTACTAAAACCAGACTTTGTTATGTGCCTACACCTTCCCATAGCTTAAATAAAGCAAGACTGAACAGGGATACAGTGACTGTTGTAAAAATAGGTAGTAATGGTTCAAAGCTCTGGTTGATTCTGGCTCAAGTCAAACCCTGGTCAGAGGTGAATGTTTAGATGAACAGATGCAGTGTGGGGCAAAGTGAGAGTTTGTTGTATTCACGGGGACGTGAGAGAATACCCCAAAACCGATTTTTGTGATTGAAATTGACAACCAATTATATGTCCTGTCAGTTGGCATTGTGGAACAAGCTCCCCAGTTATTTTTAGGCAGAGATGTACCAATATTAGTAGATCTATGTGACATGGAGCTAGCTGAAGCTAGGGTAGTCACAAGAACCTAAGCTAAGCAGAAAGAGAGTGCTAGACATTCTTTGCAGAGCCTACATTTTGCAAAGGTTCCCATGGCTGAGAAATCGAGATGTGAGAAATGCCAAAATAAAGTTTGTATGGACATACACTACACACGGACCACACCTTACCATCCACAGACCGACAGAATGGTTAAAAGGTTTAATCAAACACTGACAGCCATGCTTCGCAAGTTTGTGATAGAAACGGGGACAGATTGGGACAATTAGTTACCTTACATTCTCTTCGCCTACCGAGAGGTTCCCCAGTCATCAACAGGCCGTTCACCCTTCAAGTTGCTTTATGGACGGCAAATACAAGGGCCATTGGATATCTTGAAGGAGGCCTGAGAAGGAGACAATCCTTTGGAGTAAACAAACATCTTGTCCAATGTAATCAAGATGAGAAAAAATGTACTTGCTGGCGGAGATGGTACGTGTTAACATGTCTGATGCACAACAGCAACAAAAAGCCTGGTATGACCTGTCCTCAAGAAATACATTTTAATCCTGGGCCAGAAAGTTTAGCTACTTCTCGCAACATTTGACAACAGGTTACTAGCCAAGTGGCAAGGGCCGTAATAGGTGCTACAGAAGATGGGTCCAAACAACCATGAGATGACTTTGCCTGATCATTGTAAAATGTAGCAAGTCTTCCACATCAACCTCTTAAGGCCATAGCAAGAGAGAAAGGGGTCTTTGTCTGACCAGCTATGGGCAAAACTGTAGAGGAGGAAAAACTTGATGAGCAGTACTTCCCCACTGATCTAAATTCACCAACTTATCCAGCCGTAGATCATCTCACATTCAAGCAACAGAAAGAGCAAAAAAATTAAAATAAATGTATACCAGTAGGGCTCTTTAGGGACAAGCCAGAAAGGACAAATCTGATACAACACAATACCTGTCTTTTGGAGTCAGACCCAATTAGGCAAACTCACTGCAGAGTTCCAGCTCATTGGATTCCGGCATTAAAGAACGAGGTAAAGAGGATGTTGGATTCAGGAGTCATTGAGCCTATGTTGAGTGAATGGTGCAGTCCAGTGGTACTGGTTCCAAAGAAAGATGTAACACCTAGAATTTGCATGGACTTGTCAAGACTCAACTCTGTATCTGCATTTGACCCATACCTGATGCCAAAAATGAATTGAATTTCTGGGAAAAGCCAAATACCTGATAACTTTGGTGCAATGGTTATTGGCAAGTTCCCTTGGCTGAGACAGTTAAAGCCTAGTGGGTTTACCATTGATGACAGTGTTTTCTTCAGTACAACCTGGAAAGAACATTTGGACCAAGTGGACTTCAAGGTGCTGGTTTTGTTGCTAATGCTAAAAGTGTCACATTGCCAAGTCAGAAGTCTCTTACCTGGGCTACTGGGAGAAGGTTCCATCAGACCACAGATAGACAAGGTTGAAGCCATCCTGTCGTGTCCACCACCGTCAACCAATAAAAGGGTTTGTACATTCCTGGGCATGGTTGGATGGTACAGGAGATTTATTACCCACTTATCCAGTAGATCTGTTATACTTACCGGCCTGACAAAGAAAAATGTGCCCCCCAAAAGTGACATGGACTCCAGAATGTGAACAAGCATTTCAGGACTGTTTGTGTAGTGCTCCAGTCTTACAGAGCCCAGATTTAAACCTGCCATTTACAGTGCAAACTGATGCTTCAGAAGTCTGTTTGGGTGCTGTATTGTTACAGGGAGATGGGTAAACTTGTCACCCCGTGCAGTACATAACTAGAAAATTGTTTGCTGGAGAGACAAAGTACTCTACGGTTGAGAAATAGGCGCTGGCCATTAGGTGAGCATTGGAGACTCTTAAACTGTACTTGGTCAGCAAAGACTTTGTAGTAGAAACTGACCATTGAGCTTTACAATGGCTTAAAGGGATAGTTCACCCAAAAATGAAAATTACCCCATGATTTACTCACCCGCAAGTCTTCCTAGGTGTATATGACATTCTTCTTTCAGACGAATAAAATCGGAGTTATATTAAAAAAAAAGTCCTGGCTAATCCAAGCTTTATAATGGCAGTATTTGTTGCTCTGTTTTTGAAGTCCATAAAACTTTCTGCAATTTCTGCAGAACTGCAGAGGCACTTTAAGGACTTTTTCCATAAATTGAATACGGAAGGCTATCGGCCGACTCTGATTTTATCATGACTTGAGGGTTAGTAAATTATGGGCTAATTTTCATTTTTGGGTGAACTAACACTTCAACTAACCCTTTAACAAAATGAGAGAAGGTAATGCAAGGAATACCTGTTGGTATCTTTCCCTCCAACCCTTAAAATTAAGGGATGGGTCTATGAACATTATTGCGACTTTTTGTGAGGCTATTCTTGAGGAAGGGTTGAACCTTTGTAATAAAGTCATCACCAGAGAGCCGTTTCAGTGCGCTTAACCCGGAACACGCTTATGATAGCAACGGTCAAACCATTTTACATTACCCTGGTGCTTCACATTTTGTAGTTTTGATGTTTGTTTGTTTAATGTATCTTTATTATTGTAATATTTTACTTGTTTAAT
The DNA here is from genome assembly GCF_949357685.1 of Gobio gobio. Classification (NCBI taxonomy): domain Eukaryota; kingdom Metazoa; phylum Chordata; class Actinopteri; order Cypriniformes; family Gobionidae; genus Gobio; species Gobio gobio. The sequence goes on from NC_137118.1 coordinate 20,995,252, forward strand.
ACTGTGTATTAGTGTATTTATTTGGCTAGGTAAAAAAAGGTGATTGTTTTAATGTTATATAAATGTGTATTGTTGGAATAAGGTTACCCTGCTAAAATGGTTGCCCCCAATATCTGTTTGGTGGGGAAATGACTTATTTAACCAGAGTGTTCATTTGGTTAAGGGAGGTGGCGAGGCTGCTCTATTACAAGAGTCCAAAAGTATTTAGCGCTACTGTAGGTTTTGGCTGCTCTAGCTATTTTCCTTTGAGTTTAGCCAGCAAAGTAAATGTGCTGTCTCTTAAGCACTGTGTGTGTACAAGTTATTAATTTTTTTTTCTTGCTTTATTTTTTATTTTTTGTTGTTGTTCTTTGCACAGATTGCACTACTATTGTTAATAAATGATTTTGTTTTGCACCAGAATACATCTTGTCGTACCATGCCTTCCTAGCTCGTCCCTTACCTTGAACTACAGTACCTGGCTTTGGGCATTTTTTTCCCTTTGTGACACATATGCAATATCTTGCATCCCAATTCATCCTATTATTATCCGTCCTAAATAGTATTATCCGTCCTAAATAGTATTCGAAAATAGAATTAGTATGTCCCAAATCGTATTATGTTGAAAAGAGTATTCCAAAGATTCCCGGATGGTCAACTATTTCTGGTCAGAATTCGAAGTGCAGATCGATGCGCACTCTAACGGCTGATATTGCCCACAACCCATTGCGAGTTGGACTAGGATTCGATTAGAACTACAAACACAGATAAAAAGTGTTAAAAAACTACAAACATGACGGATGTGCGAGTCCGACAGTTAAGTTGAGAGGTTTAGATTAAGGGGCTTTGGTGATCAATTATCAGTATTTAACCTGACGGAAATATACTTATTTAATGTTATCTGCATTATATTTCACCTGCAGCAGCATTGTGGGAAATTAAATTGAATGTGGATGATTTGAACTGTGACGACGATTGACAGGGCAGTTAAAACGGTGACGGGCTGCACGTAACTAAGCAACAGAGTCTGTTATAGATGACGTAGTAGTATGTCCCAAAACTTGTATATTCTTGTGCTACACACTCAAAAGTATGTACTTTTACTTCACAAAAAGAGTACCTACTTTTAGGCCGTAGTACTAGTAGGCGAATTGGGACGCAGCACTCGTTTTCCCTAGTCTGTCTAATTAGTCATGCCTTTCACCTGTGCCTTGTTAATTACCTAATTTACTCTGTGTACTTAAAGGGGCTTTATGTAGGATGGACACCCAGTGGTTGAACTAGGTATTGCAATCCACATTCAAAATATTGCAGCATGTGGCCCCCTCCTGCTCAGACTGGAAGAACACGCAGGTTGCCAGATTGACGACACCAGCAGGACCGAGCACACCTGACTACGGAAAGAAGCGGGAAAGCAGTGAGAAAACATGTCATAAAACACAACCCTGCCTCTTTTCGTTTACATTTAAAACAATATTAAACATATTAATATGTGGTTCAGACAAGTGTGCATATATGATTATCAATGTTGGGGGTAACGAGTTACAAAATAACGGATTACAGTAACGATATTACTTTTTTGGGTAACGAAGTAAAGTAACGCATTACACTAAAAATATTGGTAACTACACTACTTTACTAGACTATAGAACGCGCTTTCCTGCGTTACTCAAGCCGCGTTTGCCTGTGTGTAAAGATCTGATATGTTTAAGTGCTGCGTGCACCGTTGCCATAGAGCAGTGTTTCCCAACCGAGGTGCCGTCTGACAAGAGCAGGGGTGCCGTGTAAAAGTCCTTCAAATTCTCTCTTTGTAAACTTTGTTCAATGCATATAGTGCTGCAGTATGTTCGAATACCAGTCATTTTCGCCGTCATCACAAATGAGAAGTCACGCGCGCTGTGAGAAGATTTTGTGTCTGTACTGCACTCATCCGAAAGCGCGCACACGTCTCACAGTGCGCAAATATTGAGTTCTCTTTCAAGTTTTGCTCTTGAACGGACAAACTCACACAAAAACTATGTCAACATGCCCATCTTGATGAGTATCCTAGCAGACATAGTCTGTATGCCTTAAAACGACGCATATCCGAGCATTAGGTCCAAGATTAGGTCTTAAAGGGGCAGTATTATTAGGTCTTAAAGGGGCAGTTTTATTAGGTCTTAGAGGGGCAGTAGCCTTTACTGCTGTCTGTTTAATGTCAAACAACAAAAGACAAGGGCATCACTCACTGCTCTTGATTGAATAGATTTTGTAAATTGAATAGGATGAATGTTTAATTTATACAGTCAAATATGCAATGTTATTTTACATTTGATTTCTGTACCTGAAAACTAATGTTAGACGTACCTGAAAAACCTGAAAAGCATTGTTTATTTTATTAGTGTCTTTGCTCAATAGTATTTATTTGTGCTGCTGCTTGTATTTCAATTATTTGTTCTTATTATTTTCTTTATCTTTATTTGACAGTAGTCCTTTTTGTTTGTTTGGGGAAACTGCCATAGAGCCATGATGCTTGTCCATATATCTACACGGTAAATTAAGAAATGGGAAAGTAAAGTAATAAGTAGTGTAATTACTTTTCAAATACAGTAACTAGTAAAGTAATCTCATTACAATTTACAGATGTAACTAGTAACTAGTAACTAATTACTTTTTTTGAGTAACTACCCCAACACTGATGATTATCACTGTAATTAAATTAAATATGACATAAAACACAACCCAGTCTCTTTTTGTTAAATGTAAGTTTATGTATGATCAATAATAGCCATTATAAACGTATAAGTAAAAGGTATAAGAAGCTATACAAGAAATAAATCAAACAATTCAGTCAAACATACAAAGTTAGCGCTAGTAGGCTACAACGGTAACGCAAAGTTAAATAGCCTAAAAATATAAAGTATTGAAACTTCACTTTGCCCTCAGCCTAAACGATTTGCCAGGGAACAAATTATAGATCCATGAGACCAAAGATCGCCCGTTACATATACACAAGACGAATTATATCTCATGTTTAACCACTACAGAGACATCAGAGCCAGTGGCAGACGTCAGAAGGACTAGCCGAGGAAAGGCTGCTCTCAGCGGGGTTAACGAGCGCCCGCTGATCGACTGGATCACACAACTCCGAAAACGGCAGATAAAATATTCAAATAGGCGCTCTCTTTATAAATAAACCACAGATTTGAGCTTTACACAATATTATTGCCTGAAAAAGTCTTAAAACTACATTTTGTCACACATTATTTTTTAATTACGCTGGGTTTCTAATTAGCACTCTTGCTGTGGCTGTTAACAAAAGATGCCCTCGTCTGCTAGGGATATGATACATACGAATTGGTCATGAGATAGCGTTGGTAATTGTTTCTCGAGGGGACATAAGGTATTTTCATCATTTACAAGGGCTAGTCAGTGATTTTATTGCCGTCCAAATCCAGAATGTCAGTGTTTTTTTCTCCCTCCACCCGCATAAAAGTCCCAGCCGACTTACTGTTGTGACAAACACCAAGGTTGTGAGGTATTTTAATTGCTGTCCGAATCCACATCTCTGAGTTTTCAAGAATACATACAGTATATCACTTCAAAATTCACTGTTTATATCCTTTTTTTATACATCCATATGGTAGTGCTTCGCTGTAATTTGGTTGCATTTTAAAGATCTAGACTTTTATTACTGAAATGCTGGCAAGTATTTACAAGAGCAATATATTTCATCATCGCTCAAAAAATAAAAGCACATATACATTTGAAATGGGCCGTTATTACGGCAGCAATTATATATGTAAAAATAACCAAGAGACCCAGTCCCAGGTTAAAATAACCAAGTAGCATTATGTTTACCTCATGTAAATAAGAGTCTGTATTAACTTATTTCCGCTCATTTCCATGTGGAATAAAATGACATCCTTTAGTTTGAGATAGGGATGCACCGAAATGAAAATTTTTGGCCGAAACCGAAAAAGAGGAAACCAAGGCCGAAAACCGAAACACCGAAATAAATTATGCCAATTATTAGTACCATTGCATTTATGGCTATGACTGTATACTAACTTTACTAAAATCAAGGCATTGCAATTGTATAAATTAATATTAAAGTTTCAAAGAATAAATCAATTACAAATTATGCCAATATTTATTTAGCACATTGCAACAATGCACAGTATACTAAATAAAATTCAAACTAAAATGTTTAACTTGACCCCACTCATTTGTACATTAAATAATAATGTACAGGCCTACAGAAAGGTTTTAAAATTTAACGTTCTCATAAAAACAAACTGCGTGCATTTAAACATTTTCTCTGTAGGACTACTACAAGAAAGTGCATTCAGAACAAGTGCAATGCTTAAAGATATAACTATTTTCTCTGTAGGCCTTCAACATAAGTGTATCAAAACAAAGCCATAGCCCATATGTTAACTGTAGAATAGGGGTGTAGCGGTACACAAAACTGACGGTTCGGTACGGGTTCGGTACAGCAGTTTTACAAAATGCCTTTTTATTTATTTTTATTGGTTTACTGAAAAAAAATGTATCTGTCCTTAAATGAATTAAATTATAACTAAAAGTTTATTGAAGATATTGCTGTAAACTATATAGGGAGCCCTTACTTGCACATTAATATTAAAGGTTAACAACAGAGCCCAAACTATGAGCCTAAATTCAGTTGCTATTTATTTTTAGGTATAATAATCAACACTTAAATAACATAGTACGCAAACATGTAAACTTCACATAAGGCAGTTTTTTAAATAACTTCTAAATCTAATTATAAAATAGTTTTCTATCCAACTCGTTGTTGAAATATAATCATTTATACATTTTCATGACGGGTTTATTTAACATAGATTAAATAATCAAGATATCATTAACAGGTCCAGTAGAATATAATGAATATAACGGCTAATATAGGTCATATATTTAGTGACAGAGTTGATTTACTCTAGTGAATAAAATTCTGTTGACACTGAATGACTGCCTGAGGTAAATTTGATGCTAAAGTTAGTTTACAGCAGTTATATTGACGTCTTTTCGCCGTTGAAACACTGATTGAGCGATCACACCACATATGATACGTGACAGTAAGTTGTAATGTATCCTCAACATACCTTACATGTTCATTCATGTTTATTCTTAAAGGTGAACTATGTAGGATTTTTGCAGTAAAACATCCAGAAATCACTAGGCCAGTGTTATATATTTTGTTCAGTAGAGTACTTAGAATATCCCAAATGTTTTCAACAATTTGTAAATCGTGAGAAAATTGCTATTTTAACCAAGGAGCCGGGACGTGTGAGCTATGCGCTTGAGGGAGTCGCCTGTCGATTGCGTCATATCTGCGTCACCCTCGGTCTCCGGTTTTATTCAGTGAAACACTTTACTCTCACTGCATTGTGAACAAGTGTCATAGCAGCCGCCGAGCGAACGTCATAACTTCCTTTTCAACACACTCAGATATATTTAATAGGATAAACAGAGCTGCGTTACCTCACATCAGCACTGGAGAAGAGGAAGTGCCGCCGGCAACTGTGTCATAATAAAAGTCCTGCCAGCGACTATGCCATAATAACAGTCCCGCTCTTCAATCGCTCCTGCGGCCTTGCTCAGCTCCACAACACTCGGTCCTGCTCTGCTTCATACTACAGTAATGTTAATAATCGCATCCATGAACATGATTTCTGCCCGAGTCCTATCCTGACTGTTTTCCACCGGCTGTGAGGTGAAGACCACATGTCCCGAGATTCTGCGCTCAAACGTGGCGTCATCAAACTACGCCTTTGTTTTGAACAGGCGACCTCTAGTGGACGGAAAAGTTACATAGTGTAGCTTTAAGGAAGAGATGATCGATCACGCTCACAGATGATCGCGTTCACGCGCGCACGCCACCGCTTGAACTGTGATGTGATCAGTGATGCCACATTAAAGAGCGTCAAAACGGCATTTATCGTTTGAATTTCGTGATACATGTTGATCGATGTTGGTGTGGGAACACACTTGTCATGCCGAAGTGTGTTCCGCGCTTAAAGATTGCTTTCGGAAACCGTTCGGTTCCCATTCAGTCGGTCACTCTCGACGCCACGTTTTTTCAAGATTCAAGATTCAAGAGTTTTATTTGTCACATACACAGTTATATACACAATATACAACTGGCAGTGAAATGTAAACAGGTCCGCTCCATGGACAGTGCAAATAACAGTTACAAGAAATTAAATAGAAATAGAATAAAGTTAGAATAAAAAGTATTAACATAAGTAGAATTATAAATAAATCAAGTAAAAGATAAAAATAGGAAATAAGATAAAAATAAAAATATAAAAAATATGTGGATGATAAGTGAGATAAACTGTAGACTTAAAAATAAGTGGTTAACATAAAATATATAATATGTATATATAAAGAAGTATAATGTGCAAGGTTTATTACAGGTTGTTACGCAGTAACAATAGGGACGTAAAGTAAAGTGCAGTGCAATTGCAGTATGTGGATGTTAATGTTGAAAGACTGGATGTTTATGCGTGTGCGGGGTGAAGTGAGTCACGTGACTGAGTTCAGGAGTCTGATGGCCTGGGGGAAGAAACTCCTCCTGAGTCTTTCAGTCTTTGCCATCAGGCTACGGAAGCGCTTACCAGATGGCAGCAGGGTGAAGTGAGAGTTTGCAGGGTGATTAATGTCTCTGATGATTTTAGTAGCTCTACCTCTGCAGCGTTTGGTGAAGATGTCCTGCAGAGACGGGAGAGCTGAGCCTGAGATGCGCTCGGATAAGCGCACCACTCTTTGCAGGGCTTTGCAGTCGTGACTGGTGCTGTTCCCGTACCACGCTGTGATGCACTGAGTCAGGACACTTTCTATCGCCCCTCGATAGAAAGTTTTCAGGATGGCTGGTGAAACCCTGAATTTCCTCAGCTGGCGCAGGTGGTACAGTCTTTGCCTGGCTTTTTTCACCTGTGTCTGGATGTGTGTAGTCCAGGTCAGATCCTCGGAGATGTTCACACCCAGGTATTTGAAGCTGCTCACTCTCTCTACCGGTGTCCCGCTGATCATGAGAGGGGAGTATGACCGATGCTGTCTCTTCCTGAAGTCCACAATCAGTTCTTTGGTCTTGTTAACATTCAGAGAGAGACAGTTGTCCTGGCACCATGATGTCAGTTGCTCCACTTCGTCCAAGTATGCCGTCTCATTGTTGTTGGAGATGAGACCCAGGACAACAGTATCATCAGCAAACTTGATGATCGAGGTGGAGCTGTGTGTGGACAAACAGTCATGGGTGTAGAGAGAGTAGAGCAGGGGACTCAGCACACAGCCCTGTGGAGCTCCAACACTCAGGGTGATGGAGGTGGAGGTGAACTGGCCTACTCTCACCGCCTGGGGTCTGCCAGTGAGGAAATCTTCAATCCAGAGGCAGAGAGAAGAATTCAGGCCTAGATCCAGGAGTTTGTGTGTTAGCTTAATGGGAACTATGGTGTTAAAGGCTGAGCTATAGTCAATAAATAGCAGCCTGACATAGTTCCCACTTTTGCTGTCGATGTGAGTGAGGCAGGAGTGAAGGACGTGAGAAATGGCATCTTCAGTCGATCTATTGGGACGATAGGCAAACTGAAGAGGGTCCAAAGTGTCAGGAATGGAGGAGCAAATGTTGTTTTTAATGAGTCTCTCAAAGACCTTCATGACTAAAGATGTGAGAGCCACTGGACGATAGTCATTTAGGCAAGAGGGTTTACTGATCTTAGGTACAGGGATGATGGAGGATCGTTTGAAGGAGGTGGGGACAACAGATGTAGCAAGGGACTCGTTGAATATGGATGTAAAGAGCCCTGCGAGCTGATCAGCACAGGACCGCAGAACACGACCTGAAATACCATCCGGCCCAGCAGCTTTCCTGACATCCACACGTTTGAGTGCCCTCCGAACCTCGTCCTCCGAGACAGAGATCACGTGACCGTTGCTGCTCTGAGGGACTCTCTCTGACGCGTCACTCGCCGGAGTCGCGCTGCCGCGATTACCATCAAAGCGAGCGTAGAAAGAGTTTAACTCGTTCACCAGCAACGGATCAGCTCTCACCTCTGCAGAGGATTTAGTTCCAAAAGCACAGATGGTTCTCAGTCCCTGCCACATCCGCCGGGAGTCGTTGAGTTGGAAATGAGATTCCACTCGGTCTTTATAGCGGAGTTTTGCGGCTTTAACGGCGCGCCGGAGAGCGTAACATGAAGCTTTGTACTCCCTCATATCCCCCGTTAGGAGACCGGCATTGTAAGCGGTGGTGCGCGAGTTTACTGCAGTGCGAATTGAACTGTCCACCCACGGTTTCTGATTAGGGAAGGACGTTATAGTTAATGTTTGTGTGGCTTGCTCTGTCAGTGTGTTAATAAAGCAGAGCGCCACTTCTGTGAACTCGCTGACGTCTTCAGAACTCGCGCGGAACATGTCCCAGTCGACGTCATCAAGAGCTGCCTGTAGCGTGATCTCTGAATGGGATGACCAGCGTTTGACTTCCCTCCTCACCGGGGGCTCTTGAACGAGCCTTTGTTTATATTCCGGTGTGAGGAAAATGGCGGCATGGTCCGATTTTCCAAAAGCTGGCTGTGAACGAGCTTTGTAGGCGTTCTTAAACGGAGAGTAGCAATGATCCAGTGTGTTTGCTCCTCGTGTGGGACAGGAGACATGCTGGTGAAAGTTTGGCAATACTTTCTTTAGGTTTGCTTTGTTAAAATCACCCGCGACGATGAAAGCAGCGTCGGGGTGTTTGTTTATGAAGCCGCTGGTCACATCATGGAGGGCAGATAAAGCCAGCCCCGTGTCTGCTTGTGGTGGAATATAAACGGCAGTGGTGATGACCGAGGAAAACTCCCTCGGCAGGTAGAAAGGCCGGCACATGAGAGTTAAATGTTCCAAGTGAGGCGAGCAGGATCGCGAAAGAATGGAGATGTTCCTAGGATCGCACCATTTCTTGTTTATCATGAAACACACTCCACCGCCTTTAGATTTCCCGGCCTCGGCTGTTCTGTCCATCCGAAAAACAGAGAAGTTCTCGGACGGCGTCACGGCTGTATCCGGGACCGCTGGCGTGAGCCATGTTTCGGACAGACAATAGATGTTGCAGTCTCTCATGTCCCGTTGAAAACTTATCCTGGCTCTAAGATCGTCCATCTTATTCTCCAAGGATTGGACATTTGCGAGCAAAATGCTCGGGAGAGGAGGACTGAATGCTCTTTTTCTCAGTCTGTTGCGGATCCCAGCGCGTTTCCCGCGGTGTTTTTTGAATCTTCGCCGTCGACTCGAGTGGCCATTGTTCAACTCGGCGTCCCGGCGAATCTCAGATGGAAGATTGGAGAAAGTGTCCTGAAACAGGTCAGTGTAGCGGTAACCAATTTCCAGAAGTGTTTTGCTGTCGTAACAGATCAAAGCAGATGATCCGTTGGAAAAAATAGAGAGTAAAAGAGAGTAGAATAATAAATAAAAGCAAAGTCTTAGCGGAGCGACCTGAACGGCGACCGAGCACGGCGGCGCCATCTTTGGAAAAAACGAGGAGTACCGACGAATAGGAATCTCGCTCGCGAGAGCCAATCTACTTCGAGTGTAACTAAACGAGCCAATGCACATTGGCATGCAATGATTGCACCAGGTGCTCATGCCACGCCGCGCGGGTATAAATGAGACACAGGTGATTGCATCAAATCAACCTTTTGCTTCGGAGCCGGGTGGTAGATGGTAACGCCAGATATCACTCACTACTTCGCAGTCCTGACTGAAGACGGAAGCCGCCTTTCGGAAGCGATCTCTTCAGTCGGTGTTGGTGTGACGGCACAGCAGCGGTCGCGTGGTTTTCGGATCATCTCTCTGTGTTGTTTGTCTAGAGCAATCACAAAGGCTGTTCTCACAGCTGGTTCGGTGCGCTAGGTGGAGAGCGCTGAAAAGCCGTTCTTACGGCTGGTAAGAGAGCGCCTTCGTGTGAGAGAGCGCGCACGTCAGGCTGCACCCACCCCCTGACTGTGTCGCCGCGACCCCGCCCCCTGCGTGCTTCAGCACCAAGGAGAGCGTCCTTCTGAAAGAGCAAACACAGATAGAGCTTGCGTCTTTTTCAAGATGACATTCTATCTGTGTGTTTCTGGATGCGGTGGTTACCTGTCACCAAGGGATGGTCACCAGCGCTGTATCTCGTGTTTGGGCGTTCAGCACGCTGAGGCAGCGTTGGTGGATGACTCATGTTCTCACTGCGGGAACATGACCATCTCGGAGTTGCGGTCTAGACTCCATCTCGCAAGGGGTGGAGTCCCCGTGCCTCTGCCTCGATCTAACCCTCCACAGAGGGTTACTTCAGGCAGTAGCGCGGGTGATTTGAGGGTTACGGTGAGCGCGCTTCCCCCAGGGAACCAACCCCCGGGGAACCCTCATCCCTCACGCACTCCGCAGCCAGTAGAGCTGCCGTCGGAACGTGGTGGGCCGTCCTCGAGATGTGCACCATCCGTATCCTTCGGGGCTCCCCTTGATGATCAGATGTCCATCGCTGCATCGGAGGGAGGGTCAGACTTCTCTGGAGATGACGTGTCGGCGCAGGGGGCTCCTTCGGGAAGATCCGCTGTGCCCGATACGGATCCGGAGATGATGGCCATGCTTTCCCGGGCCGCCGAGAAGATCGGGCTCGTGTGGAACCCTCCACCGTGTCCCGAACCTTCAAGGTTGGATGATTGGTTTCTCGGGGTGGCCCGTGCTGGTTCTCAGCGCCCCACCCCGGTTCCTTTCTTCCCGGAGGTGCACGAGGAGCTCACTAGGTCGTGGACGGCACCTTTTACTGCCCGAAACCGGCCCAGTGGATCCTCCTCCCTCACCACCCTCGATGGCGGACCTGCAAAGGGTTACACGCAGGTTCCTCCCGTGGAACGGGCCGTTGCTATGCAACTGTGCCCTAACTCCACATCCAGGGGGAACCCGTGTCTCCCCTCTCGAGCCTGTGGGTACTCGTCCGATCTGATCGGAAAGGCCTACCAGGCTTGTGGAGAGGCAGGCTCCGCCTTACACGCTATGGCGTTGTTGCAGGTTCATCAGGCCCAGGCACTGAAGAACCTGCACGAGGGTGGTCACGATCCCGCAGTTCTCCAAGAACTGAGAACCGCAACGGACCTCGCGCTTCGTGCGACGAAGGTTACGGCGCGGGCCGTGGGTCGTGCGATGTCCACTATGGTGGTCCAGGAACGCCATCTCTGGCTGTGTCTGGCAGACATGAGGGAGACCGACAAGATCAGGTTCCTTAACTCCCCCGTCTCCCAGACCGGCCTCTTCGGCGACACGGTCCAGAACTTCGCCCAGCAGTTCTCGGCCGCACAGAAGCAGACTGAGGCCATCAGTCACATCCTGCCACGGCGGTCAGCTGCTGTCTCCACCCCGCCGCCGGCAGCACCTCAGTCTGCTCGTCGCCGAGGGCGGCCACCTGCGTCTGCCTCCGCTCCCGCGTCGCAGCAGCAGCCTCCACCCAAGCGACGTCGTGGAGCCGGGCGCAAGCAGGCCGCCCAGCCCGTCCAGGCTCCTGCCAAGAGAGGTGGCAAAGGCAGGGGCAAGGGCAAGCGGCCCTGAGACGGGCGACCCGGAGATGGGGAGGACTGCTCTTCTGGAGACGGTGACCGCACCGCTCCATCCCCCGGAGGAGGGCCGGGAGGAGAATTTTGTGTTCCGTTTTGTTTCTGTTCCGCCGCTGGGCTCAGCCCCAGCGGTACCCAAATTTTCAATAAAAGAGCAATTTCCTCCATCTCTGGGTCCTCAGGGGGCTCGGAGAGTTGTGGCCGGTCAAACGCCGGACCACACTCATCCTCCCCCTTCGCCAGCGGGCAGCAGTGGACGACCTCCTCACGTTCCTCCTGCCCACCTGTGGAATCAGGTAAGTGTTGCACAGCACACTCTCACCTCGCTGCGGGCCGCCTCCACGAGACAGCCGCCCCAGCCCGGTACCTGCATTCCACCTCGCTGCCCCACCGTGGGTACGCCGGTGGTCCCTATGGTCCCGCTTGCACGGTCTCTGCGAGCCTGGCTAGAGCTCCCCAGTCCGTCTCGCTGGCTCATTCGGACCATCAGGCTCGGCTATGCGATTCAGTTCGCCCGGCGCCCCCCCAGGTTCAAGGGCGTCCGCTTCACCTCGGTGAATGCTGCAGATGCCCATGTCCTGCGTGCGGAAATCGCTGTCCTACTGGCGAAGGACGCGATAGAGCCGGTCCCTCCAGCCGATATGAAGACCGGCTTCTACAGCCCGTACTTCATTGTACCCAAGAAAACCGGTGGGTTACGGCCAATCTTGGACCTGCGAGTCCTGAATCGGAGCCTCCACAAGCTACCGTTCAAGATGCTCACGCAGAAACGCATTTTCGAATGCATCCGTCCCCAAGATTGGTTTGCAGCGATCGACCTGAAGGACGCGTACTTTCATGTCTCGATTCTTCCTCGACACAGGCCGTTTCTGCGCTTTGCGTTCGAGGGTCGAGCATATCAGTACAGAGTCCTGCCCTTCGGGCTGTCCCTGTCCCCCCGTGTCTTCACGAAAGTCACGGAGGGGGCCCTTGTGCCCATGAGAGAACAGGGCGTTCGCATCCTCAACTATCTCGACGACTGGCTCATTCTAGCACAGTCCAAGGATCAGTTGTGCGAACACAGGGACCTGGTGCTCAGACACCTCAGCCAGTTGGGTCTTCGGGTCAACTGGGAAAAGAGCAAACTCGCCCCCGTGCAGAGGATCTCTTTTCTCGGTATGGAGTTGGATTCGGTCGAACAGACAGCGCGCCTCACGGAGGAGCGTGTCCAGTCGATGCTGAGCTGCCTGAACACGTTTCAAGGCAGGATGGCGGTTCCACTGAAACAATTTCAGAGGCTCCTGGGGCATATGGCGGCCGCTGCGGCAGTAACACCGCTCGGCCTGCTTCATATGAGACCGCTTCAGCATTGGCTACACGGCCGAGTCCCGAGATGGGCGTGGCAACGCGGCACTCACCGGGTGAGCATCACACCGGCCTGCCGCCAGTCCTTCAGTCCATGGTCAGACCCCTCGTTCCTTCGGGCCGGAGTGCCCCTGGAACAGGTGTCCAGGCACGCTGTGGTTTTCACAGATGCCTCTGCCATGGGCTGGGGAGCCACGTACAACGGGCATGCAGTGTCAGGGGTTTGGACGGGCCCGCACCTGCATTGGCATATCAATTGCCTCGAGTTGCTAGCAGTGCATCTTGCTCTGAGCCGCCTCAAAGCGCGGTTACGGGGCAAAGATGTACTGGTCCGCACGGACAACACTGCGACTGTTGCGTATATCAACCGACAAGGTGGTCTGCGCTCCCGTCGCATGTCGCAACTCGCCCGCCATCTCCTCCTCTGGAGTCAGAAGTGTCTGAGGTCGCTTCGGGCCGTTCATGTCCCTGGTGTGCACAACCGTGTGGCCGACGAGCTTTCACGAGCTGCGCTCCCAGGCGAGTCGCGACTCCACCCCCAGGTGGTTCAGCTGATTTGGAGACAGTTCGGGGTGGCACAGGTCGACCTGTTTGCCTCCCCAGAAACGTCCCACTGCCAGTGGTTCTATTCGCTGACCGAGGGTACACTCGGCACGGATGCCCTGGCACACAGCTGGCCCCAGGGGCCGAGCAAATATGCGTTTCCCCCAGTGAGCCTACTTGCACAGACTCTGTGCAAGGTCAGGGAGGACGAGGAGCAGGTCCTACTGGTGGCGCCGTACTGGCCCAACCGGACCTGGTTTCCAGAACTTATGCTCCTCGCGACAGCCCCTCCTTGGCCGATTCCTCTGAGGAAAGACCTTCTGACTCAGAGACGGGGCACCCTTTGGCACCCGCGTCCAGACCTGTGGAAGCTTCATGTCTGGCCCCTGGACGGGACGCGGAGGTTCTAGGTGACTTACCCCAAGAGGTAGTTAACACCATCACTTCGGCACGAGCACCGTCTACAAGACAGGCTTACGCCTTGAAGTGGAACCTGTTCGTCGAGTGGTGTTCTTCTCGCCGAGAAGACCCCCGAAGATGTTCGATCGCGTCTGTGCTTTCCTTCCTGCAACAGGGGTTGGAGCGTAGGCTGTCGCCCTCCACCCTCAAGGTTTATGTTGCTGCAATATCCGCCTATCACGACCATGTAGAAGGTAAGACAGTTGGGAAGCACGACCTGGTCGTCAGGTTCCTTAGGGGGGCGAGACGGTTAAATCCTCCTCGCCCCCCCTCCATACCCTCTTGGGATCTTGCTCTGGTGCTCCGAGCACTTCAGAATGCCCCATTTGAGCCTTTGCAGTCAGCAGAGCTAAAGATTCTGTCAATGAAGACTTTGCTGTTGGCTGCATTGGCCTCCATCAAGAGGGTAGGGGACCTGCAGGCATTTTCGGTCGACGAATCGTGCCTAGAGTTCGGGCCGGGTGATACCCACGTGGTGTTGAGACCCCGGCCTGGCTATGTGCCCAAGGTTCCTACCACTCCCTTCAGGGACCAGGTGGTGAACCTGCAAGCGCTGCCCCCGGAGGAGGCAGACCCAGCCCTAGCTTTGCTCTGTCCCGTCCGCGCTCTGCGGGTTTACGTGGATAGAACTCAAAGCTTCAGAACCTCAGATCAGCTCTTTGTCTGTCACGGAGGCCAGCAGAAGGGAAAGGCTGTCTCCAAGCAGAGGATGGCCCACTGGATAGTGGATGCCATCACCTTGGCTTACCAAGCACAAGGTGTGCCCTGTCCGCTCAGGGTGCGAGCACACTCTACTAGAAGTGTTGCATCCTCCTGGGCGCTGGCACGTGGCGCCTCGCTGTCAGACATCTGTAGAGCTGCGGGCTGGGCGACACCCAACACGTTCGCTAGATTCTATAGCCTACGTGTAGAGCCGGTCTCCTCCTGTGTTCTCACCTCAAACGGGTAGAAGCACTGAGAGGCCCCGGCTCTTGTCGGCTTGCTGCGCTACGGCGCTTATATTCTCCAGAAGCAAACTCTGGGAGTCCTCCACCGCCCTCGGTGCCGGACGTGGCGGAACGTCTGGCATCAGGCCCCTTGCCGCTGAATCCTTGAGAACCGGTATTGGGCTTGGGCCATATGAGTGACCCTGCGGGGATCCCATATTTTCTTCCACGGTCGCTCCTACGGGAAGCCCGTGTCTTTCCCTTGGGAGAGCCTTCCCTGCAGTGGGACTGAGCCCCCTTCTCCTTGCGGGCTACGGCTCAGCATTGTACTCCACATAACTCCTTCGGGGTACGATGTGGGCTCCGCAGCGTTCCCTTCTCTAGGGCACGCTTTCCCAGTGTTATCCAATAATCACTGAGCGGGTCATGCGGAACAGCAGTGATGGACTTCCCGGTGTGAGCCCCGTCTCATCAGGTAAGAGAGCTCAGGTGGCTCACACAGGGCACTGGATGGGGGCAGAAGCCATGGCGCTTTGGTAGGGATTCCTATTCGTCGGTACTCCGACGTGGCGTCGAGAGTGACCGACTGAATGGGAACGTCTCGGTTACGTATGTAACCCTCGTTCCCTGAAGGAGGGAACGGAGACGCCACGTCCCGTCGCCATGTCCTCTGTACCCTGCTGGGGTGCCTGTCTACCTACCCGGCTCCTCAGCAAAAGGCTGATTTGATGCAATCACCTGTGTCTCATTTATACCCGCGCGGCGTGGCATGAGCACCTGGTGCAATCATTGCATGCCAATGTGCATTGGCTCGTTTAGTTACACTCGAAGTAGATTGGCTCTCGCGAGCGAGATTCCTATTCGTCGGTACTCCGACGTGGCGTCTCCGTTCCCTCCTTCAGGGAACGAGGGTTACATACGTAACCGAGACGTTTCACAGTGAAGTCTGGTCCTCTTCTCATCGAGAACATGGGCTCTCGCTGTCAGAGCTTGTGCATGTGTAATCCATCACTGAGAAAACATCACTCAATCTCTCGTGATTTATTCTCCCTGTCTATTCTCAGGCGTAACACATGGAGCAGACGTGGGTGGTGTTTCTCAGATATAAGGCTTGTTTGAGATGAGCAAAATCTGCGAAGAACCGATCACCGGTGATCAGCGCGAGATGCACGCCGGTTAGAAAAGTGTCCGAGGGCGGTCCGCCTTGCTCTGATGTCATGCCGACGTATGTCAAAAAACTCTCGCGAGCGAAAGGCGGATGTGTCGGATTCTGCAGTTGAGCGCATTTGCTCTCCACAGACTGCGCGGAGCAAAAGCATGATGGGAAACGACTTGCTGACGACACAGCTTAATGCTTATTGGTTAAAACAACCGTGATGCATGGTTCTTTTTTAAAATGTTTGATTTTAAAACTCTGATATCATGTTTTTATGTGTGAATATTCCCAAACTCTCTAACAAAGGCGATCTCTCTGTGGGTTATGTGATTGTTGTCATATTTATAAAAAAAAAAAATATATATAAAAACGTGTATGTAGGCCTAATTAAAGTAAAAATGATTGATAAACACGTCTTTCGTATGGAAATAAATAACAAAAACTTTGGGTGTCTTGTTCATTATATTTATTTTCATATAAAAGTAACATAACTTAAATTACATCCAGTTTATCAGCAACAAAGCGCACGAGTGTGAATCCCGCGATATCCGCCTTTGATCTCGCAGGTGTTTGATCCACTACGAGAAGAGAGAACTGTCCGTCTTGCCTGCACTTTTTTCACTCCTCCCCTCACTGCAGCCGCCTAGTCTCGGCTGAATTTCAGGCGAGGCGAGGCGCATCTCAAACAAGCCTATACTGAAATACATCCACACCGCGGACATGTTGCTTCAGACAAGCACGTGCAGGTCGCGGTTTCGGTTTGCGTCATCACAACAGGCTTGTTCGACTTCACCCAGTGATGCGCAGACCGATCGGCGGCTGACTTGAAGCAGTGCATGCCGGTTAGAAATGTTGTCCGACTTGAGGCAGCGCCGATGCCACGCGACAGTGACGTATGTCAACAAAGTGCCGTGAGAGCAATTCGAGAGCAGCCGGCGATTACAGCCGGTGCAGTTTCTCCAGAGCAGCTGCTCGAGGCTGCAGGGACTCTGATGACGACACAGCTGTTCCACGATTGGCCAGATTCACCACATGACAGCGATCACGTGTTTATTCTAAAACCTTCAGCTCCACTAATGCGTACAAATCTGTTTTTTATAACAGTAAAACCTCCTTTCATGTAGTCGCGATGTTATGTTGTCATGTTTATCAAAATAAAACTGATAAAAAATGTAGACCCCACTTCATTGATAGTGTAGGCTTATATGTTGAACTTAATTCTTGTACAAACACACGCTGTATTAAGCAGTACATAAAGTATTACATGACAATAATGTCTCTGAAACATCTGTATTACCAAATATTGCATTTATTTCACTTCAGCTGATAAAGTGTGCAAACACAGTGCGAGCGTCACTGCGGGAAGCAGAAAGTGTCCGACTTCACGTCTGTGTTTGCAGCTCCTCCCCGCCTGCACGCGGCTACTCTCGCCGATCAGTTTCATCCAGCCGCAGCCGATGTCGAACACACCTAACATTTCGACCGTGTTGTTTCGGTGATAAAAGTCTTTCGGCCGAAAACTGAAAATGCACTTTTGGGCCATTTTTGACCGAAAATTTTCGGAGGCCGAAAATTCGGTGCATCTCTAGTTTGAGATAAAATACAAGACAGAAAACCATTTTAACTATGATGTGCATCTATATATCTTCTTATTTTTAAACAGATTTAAATAATTATATAATAATTAGGAAATTATTTTCCTATTATTAAATTAAATATGCATTTATTCTTGCATACAATCATGTTATTGACCACGTGAGCAGCGCGATCCCAGCTGCGCAGGATCACAAAACTCCACCGTGAATAAATCCCCATGCGAATACACAAGTTTTATCACTGAGGTGGCATGCAAATGTATTTTGACGGACTTCCACGTGAGAAACAATTACCATCCGAATAGGGCTTTCGTCAATGTTAACATGTTTTCTTGAGTTTCCTGAGTTTTGTTATTAAAGTTCCTGTTTCCATTTCTTCATCGTCTTCGTGAGTTTTGATCAACACGTTATGTGACAGCAATATTGTAACGCATTACTTTAAAAGTAACTTTCCAAGCATGCTAGGATCATGCTATTACTTATTTTGACTGTGAATTGTGCATTATTGAATAAGAAAAAAAATTATATAGAAGGTCCCGCATGTCATTTACACTAATGCTATGGTAATGCTACAACTTCTGATAATAATAATAATAATAATTTTATACTATTGTTATTTCATTTGGTTACTGAAAAAGGTACAAGAAAGTTACTGAACTCATGTGATTCTCTTATCCTATCATGTGATCATGTCTTGTGCTTCCCCTGTGTCATGTTCTGATTGGTGGTTTTGGTCATGTGTCCTATGTTCTTATTGGTTCCTTGTCTTATGGGTCACGTTCATTGATTAGTCCTTGTGTATAAATAAGTGATAAGTCCTTATTAATAAAATAATCCCCCAAATGAGTGATAAGTGTATAAATAGCTTTCACGTTACCATTGCATCTAGTCCAGCTTTGTTCCCTGTTACTGCTGTTGGTGAGTGTTCTGTTTAATGTTCATAGTCAAGTGAAGTCCTTGTTTGTTTTGTCCACGTATTTTGTTTAATAAACTGTGCATGGATTCTTAAAGCTCGCCTACAGTGGACTCATGACGCTACCAATAATAAACCCCATATATATGAATATAAATGAACACTTAAAATCATATTGGATACATGCAATTTTAATTTTTATTGGTTCCATTATTCATTAGTACAAAGACCTTCATTATGCCATTAACCCTAATGCATAAACATTGTTATACTATAAGCTATAATCAGCTGTACACTGTTATTTGTGCACAAATTTTGCATGAAAATATGATTAAACAGCAATATTGCAATTTATCAGCAGAACCCTTCCACAGGTTGGTCACATTCAGCATAATCCAATCTGTGGGTTATTGGTTTGGGGACATTAGGATGCCGTCTTGACAGTCATCGGAGTCATGGTGATTGAGGTTTTTGTTGTCTTGACAGTGGTCGGAGGATTTGTGCGTGGAACAATAACTTCCTCAGAAGACTCAGATTCACTTGATTTAGACTCACTAGATTTCTCAGACGACTCAGAATGTGATTTCTCCCTGGAACTGGATCTTGAGTCTGATGAATCAGATCCCCTGCGTAAAGGAAACTGAGGGTTCAAACAGTTGAAAAAAGTTATCATTAATAGTACTGTATGCTTTTGAAAGAAACTGAAGTTGCTAAAAGTTACTTTTATACATTAAAAAATCATAATAAAAATAAAAAATGTAAAAGAAAACAACTGATTCTTACTGGTTTTGAAAAGACTGATGCAACAAAAAGCATCAGTAACAGTGCCTGTATTGACTTCATCCTACAAAACAAAAACGACAAAGGAGATTAGTGTGAAACCTTTATTCTCTAAATATTGTTTACCACAGAATATTTATTTGTAGCATATTTTGCTTGTTCGTATTCAGTGTTTATTCAGTTACCAATAATAAAGATAGATTCAAAAGCCATAATAGTAGCATAACTCGAGAGATGAGTGAGTTACCTTGCGCAGATGCTGTTGTCCAGTTATTGTAATGTCACAGTCTGTATTATTCTGGCATCTGTGATACTGTGGCTTAAATACTGGATGGATGTGAATAAACCAGGGCTTGGTCCAGTGAATTCCCATGCAGATGACGTGACAATAATTCAACATTTTTGTAACTTGTCTCTTCCAAAACTGTCAAAATACCTTGCAAAATGCCTTCTACTATCTTACTTACTTACTTAATCCTCTTCATCCCCAATGGGATTTAAGGCCACCCCTTATACAATCAGTGTGTAGTAATCCAAACAAGAGTGTAAATCACGTAACACCGCTGTCCCAATGCATTGTTTAGACAAATCACATGCTACATGTTTAGCTTGTGAAAGGTTCAGAACTTAAGCATACTCTATATGTACTTATGTACAGGTTTTATATCTCAAATCCACACATGTGCATAGTCTGTGACTTTGGAAACGCTCCAGTTCTCCAAACACAGCTTGAGGGAACTCGATGGATCTCTGGTTTTAATACTGGGTATACACAACCAAAATGCATGCCATTTGAATACATTTTGACATTTATATGAACTAATGTTGTGTAACATAAATACAGCATAAAACCTGATATGTAAATAAGCCTTTAAATGAGGTGTTTTCTGGGTCCTTGAGTGATTTTGTGCTTCTTTCTGTTACTTATAACATTTTCATAGCTAATGTCTGATTACACTGCATTCAGCACAAACTCTGCTTCAAAAATATGTGAGCAGCATGTATGTAAAAGTTTGTACTTTTGAGAAAATGACATTTATGCGTGGTTTGTGAAAGAAAATGTATCACGTATAGAATATTAGCTTCAAATGATGTGAAAATCATGCTGCTCACATAAAACAATATATTAATACAAAATTTGTAAGACATGTTTTGTGTCAGAAAGCTGTATGCGGGGAGGGAGTAAAACATCTTGAATATTGACATGTTTCACACCTAAAAAGACAAAGACCCCTCCCTTAATGGCCCTATCAGCTGAATGGGACTGTGAGGGAACTAGTACAAATAATGTGAGGATATTAAAAGAATGGCTTTTTGATTTTTTGGATTTTATTTACAGCACAAAATAATCCAAATATACATAACAAATGACAAAAAGGCACACTATTAAACACACTGATCTAAACAGAGAGACTTGAACAGAGAGACTCGCACACATTTGTGCCATTCCTGAAACCGTTCTTGTTCAACATACCTGTCATTTCCAAGGTGTTTGCTTTTTCATTTTACCATGTTCATTTAGAAGCTTGCTGATGTTGGCACAGCACTCTCAGAGAAAAACAGTTAGAAGAGACTGTTCATTTTTTGACGTGTTTCAGAATGGACAAATTCTTGGGGAAAGGTTGGGGTGTGCGGTGGAGCTCTGCGACTGTATCTGGTTTTACACCCCTCCGAAGTCAGCCCAAGAGGTCGGCTTGGTAGCAGAACTTTTCCAAGTACATTTTCCCTGAACAACATTCCCAACAACCATTCAGACTTGAGGAACAAGTTAACAGTTACTTTAGGTTCACAATCAGGGTTTGGTGCTTCTACACCAAGGGATAGGGATAGGGTTAGGACCAAATTTAATGACCGTAAATGCTGAGGCTCAAGGTCGCTTTACATAGTGCTATACAATACATTTGCACACCCACATACAAAATTCAAGCACATGCCTTATATAACCACATTATACAGAATACATATTAAATAGATACGTTTTTAGCTGAGACTTGAATGTAGACAAAGATGATATATTATGAAGTGGAAGGGGAAGCGAATTCCATAATTGAGGAGCATTTTTGACATTTGCAAGGCTTAAACTTTCATGACGATGCAGCACTGGCCAGTAAACTGTCCCGAGAGTCATTCACATTGCAATGTTAGAATTAAAAATGTTACCGGCCACCTGGTGATTGACTACGCTTCATATTCTCGCCAACGCCGATTTTTACTCTCATTTGGCACTTTTAGCCTCATAATAATAAACAACCCCTGTAAACACTTTCAGATAAAACATAGATATCTTTTGTCAGGACTTCACTGGAACAAAAAAACATGAAACCACATCCACACAGAGCACTGATACAAACTGCTACACATGCACATGATGTCATAGTTTAACATGTAGTGACCAATTGTGCTATAAATCATAAAAAGAATTACACATGCATACGTGTGTTACATGTTTAATCTGTGTCAGTTGTGTTTTTGGTTCTGTCTCATGTTCCTTTGTTCCAGTTTTCCCGCCACTCTCTCATCATTGTCATTATGAGTTCAGCTGTGTCTTGTTAATCACCTTGTTAGCCCTGTGTATTTATGCCGCGTTCCAGGCAACCCGTAACCCGGGTTTTTCCAACCTTCTACCCGTGAAAGTGCACTGGAACGGCAGCCAAACCCGTGACTTCCCACCCGTGAACTCGTACTAGATCGATGTACTCCCAGTTACGAGTTTTGACGTCACATAGCCCGCGAAGCAACAATGGCAGCCTCCTACGGATGCAGTGTTTATGAAACAAATATACAAATAACGTTAAAAAAAATGTATAACAGCTTTTCTTGCCGTCTGTGCCGTTTTTCTCCTCCGTTTCCCTCAAATAAGCAAGGAGTAAGCACCTTTGGCGATAGAAACGATTGTAAATGAGCATACACCCCGTACGGTCCGCCATGCTTTGTTTACATCTAACTACCACACAATTCCTTGCGCTCAGGCAGTTTGGCGTGACTTTGCCTGGAACACTACAAAGTCGTGAGTTGTGGTTTGAAGTTGTAATTTACGGGCTCAAAAACCTGCCTGGAACGCAGCATTAGTCGTCAGTTTCCCCTCAGTGTTTGTCAGTCGACGTTTATGTAAATGAGTGTTCCACAGTTTCTGTCAATTAAAGTTCCTGTTCCAAGTTCTCCTTCGCCTTTGTGAGTTTGATCAACACAAGTTGGTAACAACGTGTTAGTGGATATATTTGGTGTATTATTGACCTTCATGACACAGTCTTTACATGTCTCATACAGCTATCATGAATGAGTATGAGTTCAGAATAAAGCTGACAATTCTCTTTCTAAAAAATAAAACTCTTGATTAGTTTGGTTAATTAAGTAATTGTCAAATTAAGTCATTACTAAACAAGTACATGTTTATTTTCTGGAAGCTGGGTTAAATGAGTAAACACTGTTATGCATTCCTGGCATGGGTCAGACCCTCATTCACCTCAGATACCAAATACAGATATTGCCCGTCAACATCAAGACCAGATTTTTAAGAAAACCACTGGCCTGCATGATCGGTGGCATGTATCACATACTTCAATGGAAACAATGTGAACAGAGTTTCATTGTTCATTGTAAGATGTCAGTGACATGACTGCTCATCCATAATGATGGATATGCAGATTTACCATGGGATTTCTTGTCTTTGGTATCGCATGAGGGATTGTAACTGTTCATATGACCAGAACAAAGAGGTTTAGCTGCTCAGACAGATACTTCAACCCAAAAGACGTCAATGATGACTGAGGATGTGAAACTCAGAAATTACATTTTCCGCATATGCTTTGCCCACAAGTTTAGATGTAAACTGGCAATGCTTTGAGGGCAAAGCAGGAGCCTTCCATGAAGACTTATCGCTGGGTGAGAGGTAACCGAGTTACTCCTCGCAGGGCATCATCACATACCTGTGTTCCTTAATGTTAGCGTAGTTAGACTTGCTGGGTGGGAACACCAACACGTGGGCAGAAAAAGTTTCCCCCCAAGACCTCAAAACCTCATCGTGGAGGTCAGGGAGAAACGGAAGGTTTGCAGGAGATGAATGTTTGTGACCTTCCAGAAACCGCTTGTCTAGCCTGCCTGGAGCCACCGTCCAGTTTCCACCATCCAGTTTAGATTCAGTCTGACGGTGGTGCAGATCCTTACATCCACTAACTCCTTGTACGCTGGTGACAAGGAAGAGGTGGGCTCAGACAAACTATCCGCCTCAACTCCTGTCAGTTCCTCAGAACTAGAGCAGCCAAGCAACATGCTCTCCATGACTGGAAGAAGCCAGTGAGTGGGCTTCCGGATTCGGTGCAAGAGCCTACGAACTGGCAACAGATGATTGGGAAAGGGCAAGATCTGTCCCAAGCTCATAGGCCAGATCCATCTGCGAACCCCACGATGCCAATGCCTGGCTTCCAGAAACAGAGCCAGTCGGCAGAGAAGCTTTCTCACTGTGAAGTTATCAGCCCCCTCGAGGGATGACCGTGCACATCACACAAAGATTGTGAGTGTTGTTTGGTGTGATGTATCATTCATACGGAAACGCACACTTCCTATATCTACATTGAGTTTTCTAACACAGACTTATAGGACATATACACACAAACAAACAGCTTCCTGAAGACAAATAAGCTGTTGATGTGTTCTATAGGCTCCCTTTATACATTATAGTCAGTCAGCGTGCCTATGAGGTCACCTGACTTCAGTAGCCAATCAAGATTGCCGTTTAGCATACATGCTTCAGACACCGGCTCACAAGGAGCATTCCCATAGCAGCAACACTGATGCAGTGCGAACTATTAGTGACAAATTGTGCTATAAATCCTAAAAAGAATTACAGATGCATACGTGTTAGTGGATACATTTGGTGTATTATTGACCTTCATTACCTTACATGTCTCATGCTATCATGAGAAGAGCAGAATAAAGTTCAAACTGACAATTCTCTTTCTACAAAATATAACTCTTTATTAGTTTGGTTGTATGAGCAAATTAAGTAATTACTAAACAAGCACATGTTGGGCTAAATTAGTAAACACTGTTACTGCATTCCTGGCATGGGTCAGACCCTCAGTCACCTCAGATACCAAATACAGATATTGCCCGTCAACATCAAGACCAGATTTTTAAGAAAACCACTGGCCTACATGATCGGTGGCATGTATCACATACTCCAATGGAAACAATGTGAACAGAGTTTCATTGTTCATTGTAAGATGTCAGTGGCATGACTGCTCATCCATAATGATGGATATGCAGATTTTACCATGGAATTTCTTGTCTTTGATATTGCATGAGTGATTGTAACTGTTCATTTGACCAGAGCAAACAGGTTTAGCTGCTCAGACAGATACTTCAACCCAAAAGACGTCAATGATGACTAAGGATGTGAAACTGTCAGAAATGTAATTTTCCACATGGATGATATCATCTGACAAGGTAAATTACAATAAGACATGTTTTATTGTCTAATTATGCACGGGGCACAACCTAATGCGGGGTTAGTTGTAACACACATTTTTTAACCCTTTCCACACATGCCAGAATGACGAAACTTAGTGTATTTATTAGTTGCCATATCAACATTATTTAGAGAACAAATAGTGCCAAAATAAAAAAATCTCTGGAAGATATTACGAAACATTTATTTAACCAGAGCAAAAGTAAATTTCTTACTTGAGTTTAGTTTTCATCTCTGTTTTTTGTGTTTATTTAAAATAAGACAAATCCGATAATATTTTAATCTTATATCTGTTATTTAACAGTTGAGATCGTTCTTTAATGCTGATCTAACCAGCAGAAGACACGAGCCGCGGTTTAAATCCCAGTTGAGCAGATGTGGTAGGTTGTAGCACTGCGTTACAATGAGCCCCTATTAGAAATATGCCATTATATTCTATACTTTTATGAATTATTTTGAGAAACCATGAGAAAACGGTGAAGAATGTCTGCGAGTTAATGTTCAGAAATTATTAATTATTATTATGTTTTTAACTATGCTTTATAGCTGTATTTAGCGATGTGTTTGTAGTCAAACTCAAAAATGCTTATATTTTTAATAAGTTAATAATTGAATTTTGTTGACAAAATATTTTAGTTTGTCTTGTATATTTTTTTGATTCTATCAGGTAACATTTTAAGCTTTTATTTGGTCATGTTACATCGTGCCCCACCACATGTTACAATGTACCCCACCTATGGGGCATGTTGTCACATTTCACTTCCATTCTTTCGGGGTAAATCAAGAAAAAAGTATACACTGTATTAATGAAAGAAAACCACATAATTGTACTAGACATGTGTGCAATTAATGTGGGAAAAAATAAATACTCTGAACCCCAAGTGGATTTACACAAACTGAGAAAGTAAAAAAGCGTTAGGTTGTGCCCCGCACTCCCCTAAACTCCATCAATGCCCAATTCCGAATAGTTGACTATATCGCTTTTTTGGGGGGTTTTGATAGCCGGCTTACATCTTCTTTTAGTAAGCCATATCCAATATAAACATTTTCAATATACACTTGATGAAACAACCCAAGGTAGACATGGTAATACAAGCTTTTGCTTTCTGCACCAGCTTTAAAGGTCAGTGTAGCAACTATAATGTAATAACTGCACATAATCGAAAAACTACACATAATGTAATAAGCATTACATTATTATTGTAATAAAATGTCAAAAGCATGTCATTTTTTCATTATTGTAGGCTAATAGCTTTTATTAATAAAAAATATTAGTATTCCCTCAAAGTACATTTAAAAAAAATCTAAAGCCAGTCTTAAACTACCTGTGAAATGCTTCTACTTCTAGTATACATATGGTATACTTACTGTTAAATTACAAGCAGAGTTAAATACAAACGCTGTGTTAAAATGTAGTAAAAAAAACAAAAACAGTATCAATAGCAATGAGGTGTGTGGGCGAGTGCGAGTGTGTGTACAAGTATGTGGTTTATAAGTACACAAATGTGTATAATGACATGGGTATTGCAACGTAAACTTGGGCTGAATCCGAAATTGTCCCCAATACCCTTAAATAGGGCACTATTTGAGGGGACAGCCATTTGTAGTGGTGTCCGAAATCATAGTGGACGACGTTACTGAGTGCACTCATTCTATCCCACATTGGTCTTTTTTTTGACATTCAAAAAGTGCAAAAAGTTTTATATGATGGGTAAGTTTAGCGGTTTGTACAGAATAATTACAGGTTTGTACCCGTAAACCGCATATTCAAGATTGTGTGTGTGTGTGTGTGTGTGTGTGTGTTGAAACATACAGTACAACACACCCCAGTTAAAACTGTTGGGTTTTGTGATGTAAAAGAGAATGGAAAAAATATAAATAACTACAGAATGCACCTTTAAGGAATTTGATTAAAAATTGAAACTCTATGGCTAATATTGAATTTAAAGTGAGCTTCATTGATGTTAATGTTCACCAATTCTGGACAGAGCGCACCTGCAGCAACCCTCTGATTACAAGCACTAAGCTTTTTGCATTTTCACAAACTTTTTGACTCAGTCACAAGAATTCAAGAAGAATCACTCCAAGAGGACAGAATCTCTCAGAACCGCTCAAAAAATATCAGCCCGGAATATTGTTCTAAACTGTCTTAACAAAATTCAATAAAAGATCTTATATTATGGTTAAGCAAAAACAATCTGTTAATGCAGCCTGTGGTTGGCACTGAGGAAAAACACACATAAGCAACATGGTATTTAGGGGAAACTCATTTACACAATCAGTCTCGTTTGACGCAGTTGTGACACAACCGGTGTGGTGAGGTTTAGTAAAGTTCCATCAAGTTATTCTGGCAGTCTCAACTTTGTCTTAAAGAAATAATTATTAATATAGCTGCAAGCAGCAATACCGGGGCCAAGCGCAAAGAAGAAGACAAGACATGCCAAAATGGCTGGCAGTGTCAGATCAACTGGAGCAATGAGCAATTAATCACCTTTTAAGATGATTTTAGGCAAAAGGCTGAAAAATGCATTGTAGTCTGAGAGTGTCAGACCAACTGCAACAATGAACAATTATACAGTTTAAGAAGATTAGGCAAAATGGCTGAAATATCATATATAGAGTCACTGATAATATAAGTTAATGGTTTATCACTTTTGACCAATAGGTGGCACAGTTACGAAATTGATGTGGTGTGGTCAGAATAAGGGAACAATGACACATGCAAAGTTTGATGCCAATATGTCAAAGCATTGCAGAGATACAGCCTCAAGAGTCATTTTGGCATCATGCCTCAACTTCGTCACTGAGGTTTACAAAAACGGTTTCATCTATTGATGCAAAATCCCTAACATTTTGTTGACACAGTCTGAAGATGATACGATTCGATTTTGGTGGAAATTGGACAAACGGTCTAGGATGAGTTTGAAAAAGTAGATTTTGATCAAATAAGAACATTGCGGACAGGATGTTTGACCAAATATGTCAAAATTAGTATCTATATTCTTGGCATGAGCCAATAAATGTATTATGACCAGTTTCATTAAACTAGGCTAATTTAACCAAAAGTTATTAGCATTTTCGTAAATGTTGTTATAACCTTTGACCACAAGGTGGCACTACCCCAAAACTTTTTGAGTACCTTCAAAGCATGGTGCGGAAGACACATACCAAGTTCCGTAACGATAGACTAATGCGTTTGTAAAATATAATATTTTAGCACATAATTCAAAATGGCCGAGAGCCAAAATGGCCGATATGGTAAAATTGAATATCAGACAACTCTGAATACCGTCCTGAATCTAACGAGACAACTTTTATGATTTTTGGACAAACAGTTCAAAAGTTATAAGCAAAAATAGCCATTTTTTGTATCTCCGGACCAGTAGGTGGCGCTGCGCCGAAACGCTGCAAGTTGCCTCAAGTCATGCTTGTGATGACATGTACCAAGTTTGGATTGAACACGATAAAGCATTGTGGAGATATAGCCTTATGAGTGTTTTTGCAACCGCTACGTAAAATTTGTGTGCACGTTTATCAAAAACGATTTGACGAATCAACTTGATTTGCAAGATTTTTTGTCAGCATGGTCTGAAGATGATCTGGTTCAATTTTCGTGCAAATCGGACAAACCGTCTAGGACGAGTTCGCAAAAGTAGGTTTTTTGGAAAATTAAATATGGCGGGGAAATTATCATGACCGAAAATGACGTCATAGGATGCAATTGAATCGGCATGAGCCAATGAATGT
Organism: Gobio gobio; assembly: GCF_949357685.1. NCBI lineage: Eukaryota > Metazoa > Chordata > Actinopteri > Cypriniformes > Gobionidae > Gobio > Gobio gobio. Next base: position 21,023,731 of record NC_137118.1, read on the forward strand.
ATTATGACCAGTTTCATTATACTAAGCTAATTAAATCAAAAGTTATTAGCATTTTTGTCAAGTTTGTTATAACTTTTGACCACAAGGTGGCACTGCCCCAAAACTTTTTGAGTACCTTCAGGGCATGGAGTGGAAGTCACATACCGAGTTTAGTAACAATACACTAATGCATTTGTAAAATATAGCATTTTAGCACATAATTCAAAATGGCCGACAGTCAAAATGGCCGATATGGTAAAATTGAATATCAGACGACTTGGCATGCCGTCCTGAATCTAACGAGACCACTTTTATGATTTTTGGACAAACGGTTCAAAAGTTATAAGCAAAAACAGCCATTTTTTGTATCTCCGGACCAGCAGGTGGCGCTGCGCCGAGACACTGCATGTTGCCTCAAGTCATGCTTGTGATGACATGTACCAAGTTTGGTTTGAATACGATAAAGCGTTGCGGAGATATTGCCTTAAGAGTGCTTTTGCAACCGCTACGTAAAATTTGTTTGCGCGTTTATCGCAAATGATTTGACGAATCAACTTGATTTGCAAGATTTTTTGTCAGCATGGTCTGAAGATGATCTGGTTCAATTTTCGTGCAAATCGGATGAACCGTCTAGGACGAGTTCGCAAAAGTAGGTTTTTCGGTTAATTAAAAATGGCGGGAAAATTATTATGACGGAAAATGACGTCATAGGGTGCAATCGAATTGTCTTGAGCCAAGGAATCAGAGGGAAAAAGAATTTCGTTTCTAGCCCTTATGGTTCAAAAGTTATTAGCATAAACATGAGTCTAATTTTGGACTGATGGTGGCGCTAGAGGGATTGAGTTAGAGACTCAAAATTTGCTATGGTGACATTTCAGACTGTCCTCTATTAGTGTGCCAAATTTCATAACTTTTTACCATACGGTTCTATGGGTTGCCATAGACTTCGTGGCGGAAGAAGAAGAAGAAGAAGATGAAATATAGCTGCAAGCAGCAATACCGGGGCCAAGCGCAAAGAAGAAGACAAGACATGCCAAAATGGCTGGCAGTGTCAGATCAACTGGAGCAATGAGCAATTAATCACATTTTAAGATGATTTTAGGCAAAAGGCTGAAAAACGCATTGTAGTCTGAGAGTGTCAGACCAACTGCAACAATTAACAATTATACAGTTTAAGAAGATTAGGCAAAATGGCTGAAATATCATATATTGAGTCACTGATAATGTAAGTTAATGGTTTATCACTTTTGACCAATAGGTGGCACAGATACGAAATTGATGTGGTGTGGTCAGAATAAGCGAACAATGACACATGCAAAGTTTGATGCCAATATGTCAAAGCATTGCAGAGATACAGCCTCAAGAGTAATTTTGGCATAATGGCTCAACTTCGTCGCTGCGGTTTACAAAAACGGTTTCATCTATTGATGCAAAATCCCTAACTTTTTGTTGACACAGTCTGAAGATGATACGATTCGATTTTGGTGGAAATTGGACAAACGGTCTAGGATGAGTTTGAAAAAGTAGGTTTTGATCAAATAAGAACATTGAGGACAGGATGTTTGACCAAATATGGAAAAATTTGTATCTCTGTTCTCGGCATGAGCCAATGACTGTATTATGACCAGTTTCATTAAACTAGGCTAATTTAATCAAACGTTATTAGCATGTTTGTAAATTTTGTTATAACCTCTGACCACAAGGTGGCACTGCCCCAAAACGTTTTGAGTACCTTCAAAGCATGGTGCGGAAGACATGATTTTTGGACAAACAGTTCAAAAGTTATAAGCAAAAATAGCCCTTTTTTGTATCTCCGGACCAGTAGGTGGCGCTGCGCCGAAACGCTGCATGTTGCTTCAGGTCATGCTTGTGATGACATATACCAAGATTGGTTTGAATACGATAAAGCGTTGTGGAGATATAGGCTTATGAGTGTTTTTGCAACCGCTACGCAAAATTTGTGTGCGCGTTTATCGAAAACGATTTGACAAATCAACTTGATTTGCAAGATTTTTTGTCAGCATGGTCTGAAGATGATCTGGTTCAATTTTCGTGCAAATCGGACAAACCGTCTAGGACGAGTTTGTAAAAGTAGGTTTTTAGGAAAATTAAAAATGGCGGGGAAATTATCATGACCGAAAATGACATCATAGGTTGCAATTGAATCGGCATGAGCCAATGACTCTATTATGACCAGTTTCAATATACTAGGCTAATTTAATCAAAAGTTATTAGCATTTTTGTCAAGTTTGTTATATCTTTTGACCACAAGGTGGCACTGCCCTAAAACTTTTTGAGTACCTTCAGGGCATAGCAAGGAAGTCACATACCGAGTTTAGTAACAATATACTAATGCATTTGTAAAATATAGCATTTTTTGACAAAATTCGAAATGGGCGACAGCCAAAATGGCCGATATGGTAAAATTGAATATCAGACGACTCGGCATGCCGTCCTGAATGTAACGAGACCACTTTTATGATTTTTGGACAAACAGCTCAGAAGTTATAAGCAAAAATAGCAATTTTTCGTATCTCCGGACCAGTAGGTGGCGCTGCGCCGAAACGCTGTATGTTGCCTCAAGTCATGCTTGTGATGACATGTACCAAGTTTGGTTTGAATACGATAAAGCGTTGCGGAGATATTGCCTTAAGAGTGTTTTTGCAACCGCTACGTAAAATTTGTTTGTGCGTTTATCGCAAAGGATTTGACGAATCAACTTGATTTGCAAGATTTTTTGTCAGCATGGTCTGAAGATGATCTGGTTCAATTTTCGTGCAAATCGGATGAACCGTCTAGGACGAGTTTGTAAAAGTAAGTTTTTCGGAAAATTCAAAATGGCGGGAAAATTTTTATGACGGAAAATGACGTCATAGGGTGCAATGGAATCGTCTTGAGCCATGGAATCAGAGGAAAAAATAATTTTGTTTCTAGCCCTTATGGTTCAAAAGTTATTAGCATAAACATGAGTCAAATTTTGGACTGATGGTGGCGCTAGAGGGATTGAGTTAGAGACTCCAAACTTGCTATGGAGACACTTGAGACCGTCCTCTATAAGTGTGCCGAATTTCATAACTTTTTACCATACGGTTCTATGGGCTGCCATAGACTTCGTGGCGGAAGAAGAAGAAGAAGAAGAAGAAGAAGAAGATGAATAATAATAATAATAGGAACGGGAACGGTTTCAATAGGTGCCTTCGCACCTTCGGTGCTTGGCCCCTAAATATAGCTGCAAGCAGCAATACCGGGGCCAAGCGCAAAGAAGAAGACAAGACATGCCAAAATGGCTGGCAGTGTCAGATCAACTGGAGCAATGAGCAATTAATCACGTTTTAAGATGATTTTAAGCAAAAGGCTGAAAATGCATTGTAGTCTGAGAGTGTCAGACCAACTGCAACAATTAACAATTATACAGTTTAAGAAGATTAGGCAAAATGGCTGAAATATCATATATTGAGTCACTGATAATGTAAGTTAATGGTTTATCACTTTTGACCAATAGGTGGCACAGATACGAAATTGATGTGGTGTGGTCAGAATAAGGGAACAATGACACATGCAAAGTTTGATGCCAATATGTATAAGCATTGCAGAGATACAGCCTCAAGAGTAATTTTGGCATGATGGCTCAACTTCGTCGCTGCGGTTTACAAAAACGGTTTCATCTATTGATGCAAAATCCCTAACTTTTTGTTGACACTGTCTGAAGATGATACGATTCGATTTTGGTGGAAATTGGACAAACGGTCTAGGATGAGTTTGAAAAAGTAGGTTTTGATCAAATAAGAACATTGAGGACAGGATGTTTGACCAAATATGGAAAAATTAGTATCTCTGTTCTCGGCATGAGCCAATGACTGTATTATGACCAGTTTCATTAAACTAGGCTAATTTAATCAAAAGTTATTAGCATGTTTGTAAATTTTGTTATAACCTCTGACCACAAGGTGGCACTGCCCCAAAACGTTTTGAGTACCTTCAAAGCATGGTGCGGAAGACATGATTTTTGGACAAACAGTTCAAAAGTTATACGCAAAAATAGCCATTTTTTGTATCTCCGGACCAGTAGGTGGCGCTGCGCCGAAACGCTGCATGTTGCTTCAAGTCATGCTTTTGATGACATATACCAAGATTGGTTTGAATACGATAAAGCGTTGTGGAGATATAGGCTTATGAGTGTTTTTGCAACCGCTACGCAAAATTTGTGTGCGCGTTTATCGAAAACGATTTGACAAATCAACTTGATTTGCAAGATTTTTTGTCAGCATGGTCTGAAGATGATCTGGTTCAATTTTCGTGCAAATCGGACAAACCGTCTAGGACGAGTTCGTAAAAGTAGGTTTTTTGGAAAATTAAAAATGGCGGGGAAATTATCATGACCGAAAATGACATCATAGGTTGCAATTGAATCGGCATGAGCCAATGACTCTATTATGACCAGTTTCAATATACTAGGCTAATTTAATCAAAAGTTATTAGCATTTTTGTCAAGTTTGTTATATCTTTTGACCACAAGGTGGCACTGCCCTAAAACTTTTTGAGTACCTTCAGGGCATAGCAAGGAAGTCACATACCGAGTTTAGTAACAATATACTAATGCATTTGTAAAATATAGCATTTTTTGACAAAATTCAAAATGGCCGACAGCCAAAATGGCCGATATGGTAAAATTGAATATCAGACGACTCGGCATGCCGTCCTGAATGTAACGAGACCACTTTTATGATTTTTGGACAAACAGTTCAGAAGTTATAAGTAAAAATTGCAATTTTTCGTATCTCCGGACCAGTAGGTGGCACTGCGCCGAAACGCTGTATGTTGCCTCAAGTCATGCTTGTGATGACATGTACCAAGTTTGGTTTGAATACGATAAAGCGTTGCGGAGATATTGCCTTAAGAGTGTTTTTGCAACCGCTACGTAAAATTTGTTTGCGCGTTTATCGCAAATGATTTGACGAATCAACTTGATTTGCAAGATTTTTTGTCAGCATGGTCTGAAGATGATCTGGTTCAATTTTCGTGCAAATCGGATGAACCGTCTAGGACGAGTTCGTAAAAGTAGGTTTTTCGGAAAATTCAAAATGGCGGGAAAATTACCATGGCGGAAAATGACGTCATAGGGTGCAATGGAATCGTCTTGAGCCAAGGAATCAGAGGAAAAAAGAATTTTGTTTCTAGCCCTTATGGTTCAAAAGTTCTTAGCATAAACATGAGTCAAATTTTGGACTGATGGTGGCGCTAGAGGGATTGAGTTTGAGACTCCAAATTTGCTACGGTGACATGTCAGACTGTCCTCTATTAGTGTGCCAAATTTCACAACTTTTTACCATACGGTTCTATGGGCTGCCATAGACTTCGTGGCGGAAGAAGAAGAAGAAGAAGAAGAAGAAGAAGAAGATGAATAATAATAATAAGAACGGGAACGGTTTCAATAGGTGCCTTCGCACCTTCGGTGCTTGGCCCCTAATAATAATAATAATAGGAACGGGAACGGTTTCAATAGGTGCCTTCGCACCTTCGGTGCTTGGCCCCTAATTATGATTTGTTTTACTTTTTGTCTTCCAAGTCAAGTCATCTTTATTTATATAGCACTTTATACAATACAGATTGTTTCAAAGCAGCTTTACATAACAGGAAAATTATGTATTTTGGCTGTTGAAGCTGAAGTCAGTTTATTATCAATTCAGTTCCATTGGAAAGATCATCAAATACTAAATTAGTTCAATTAATTTCCGTTCATATCATCTATAAAGCAGTTCTGCAAAAAATATCAGCATCCAGCTCAGTTCAGTTGCGTCAGTACAGTCAGGATCGGTAGCATTCAAATATTTATCCAGTTGTTTTTGCTTGATGATCGACCTGTCTGGTTCCGGTTTACCTAATTTATGCAGCCTAACCATCAACTGATTTGAATAATACATTAAAGAGATGTGTTTTTAGTCTAGATTTAAACTGGCTGAGTATGTCAGTATGTCCATGATATAAAAGACCTTTCCTCCAGAATCTGCACTGGGTGCTCTTCTCTGCAATTACAACATGGGGACCTATTCAAATGAGAGTATGCAAAATTACCCAAATGTAGCCTTTAATAAAATTGGTCCATATGACCCATATGACTTGTGAACTATACTCCAAGTCTTCTAAAGCCATTTGCGGAGCGTGAGGAACAGACAGAAATATTAACATTTGCTGTATTGTCTCCTTAGACACATTCATCCTTAGCAAGTAGGCATGATGTTGCATGTTGTGAACATTCCTTAATGTTTTATTTAATGTTTTATATATGTATTATTCCATCCACATCTCAAAAGCAGAATGGTTTGTTCACAAACAGACTGGTCCGTTTCTTATCTGATCCAGTGGAAAACCCAGAGAAGGGGAAGTTCATCAGTGAACAACAATTTCAGTCTTTACAAAAAGCTCTTGTATGACTTTTTTCCTTTGGTTTTCCAGAGAAGAAATAAAGTCATTCTGGATTGGAAAAACACGACAGTGAGTAAATCATGACCGAATTTACATTTTTAGCTGTTCCTTTAAAGAGGTCATTAATTTCCTCTTTCCAAAAACGAAACATATTTACAAATGGTTACTGAAAACCAGGTACATTTTGTCATTGGTGCAAACACTATAGCTTCTAACTGTTAAGTAAAGATCAAAATGCATGATACCATCCCTCCCATACAGTACTTTCAGTCTACTTTTTATGTACTTTATGTACTTCTCAGAAATATACTTAAAATTACACTTAAGTATACTTGACTTACACTCACCTAAAGGATTATTAGGAACACCTGTTCAATTTCTCATTAATGCAATTATCTAATCAACCAATCACATGGCAGTTGCTTCAATGCATTTAGGGGTGTGGTCCTGGTCAAGACAATCTCCTGAACTCCAAACTGAATGTCAGAATGGGAAAGAAAGGTGATTTAAGCAATTTTGAGCGTGGCATGGTTGTTGGTGCCAGACGGGCCGGTCTGAGTATTTCACAATCTGCTCAGTTACTGGGATTTTCACACACAACCATTTTTTAGGGTTTACAAAGAATGGTGTGAAAAGGGAAAAACATCCAGTATGTGGCAGTCCTGTGGGTGAAAATGCCTTGTTGATGCTAGAGGTCAGAGGAGAATGGGCCGACTGATTCAAGCTGATAGAAGAGCAACTTTGACTGACTTAACCACTCGTTACAACCGAGGTATGCAGCAAAGCATTTGTGAAGCCACAACACGCACAACCTTGAGGCGGATGGGCTACAACAGCAGACGACCCCACCGGGTACCACTCATCTCCACTACAAATAGGAAAAAGAGGCTACAATTTGCACAAGCTCACCAAAATTGGACAGTTGAAGACTGGAAAAATGTTGCCTGGTCTGATGAGTCTCGATTTTTGTTGAGGCATTCAGATGGTAGAGTCAGAATTTGGCGTAAACAGAATGAGAATATGGATCCATCATGCCTTGTTACCAATGTGCAGGCTGGCGGTGGTGTAATGGTGTGGGGGATGTTTTCTTAGCACACTTTAGGCCCCTTAGGGCCAGTTGGGCATCGTTTAAATGTCATGGCCTACCTGAGCATTGTTTCTGATCATGTCCATCCCTTTATGACCACCATATACCCATCCTCTGATGGCTACTTCCAGCAGGATAATGCACCATGTCCCAAAGCTCGAATCATTTCAAATTGGTTTCTTGAACATGACAATGAGTTCACTGTACTAAAATGGCCCCCACAGTCACCAGATCTCAACCCAATAGAGTATCTTTGGGATGTGGTGGAACGGGAGCTTCGTGCCCTGGATGTGCATCCCAAAAATCTCCATCAACTGCAAGCTGCTATCCTATCAATATTGGCCAACATTTAAGAATGCTTTCAGCACCTTGTTGAATCAATGCCACGTAGAATTACGGCAGTTCTGAAGGCGAAAGGGGGTCAAACACAGTATTAGTATGGTGTTCCTAATAATCCTTTAGGTGAGTGTTTACTGACAGAAGTGTAAGTATATTTGGACTATACTTGTTCTCAATCTTTTGATCAAGATATAGGGTGGTTTCAGGGTGATTGGGACACTTTTTACCATTGAGATGACAATCACCCTGAATTCACCCTACTTAAAAGTATAATTAAGTATTCTAATGGCGCTTTTCCATTACCAGTACCGACTCGACTCGACTCGACTCGCCTTGTCTCGGCTCGGCTCGGCTCGCTTTTCGCTCCGTTTTCCATTGCAGATAGTACCTCCACAATAGTACCTGGTCGTCATAGCGACGCCGCAGGAAACTGCCGTGACCTAATCGTCTACGCGACACACACCCGCTACCCACACACACAGGACAATGGAGGAAACCGAGTGTATGCCGTTTTTGATCCTCGGGATGTGGCTGTTTCTCACAGCAAGAAGACAAACGTTGTTTCAGGAGAGGCAAACTATTTAAAAATGGCGGGGGTTTTCAGGATACTCCGTCTGGCGCGTGCAATGATGACGCAGTGAATAGTGACGATTCTCTCTGACCAATCAGCAGTCTGCCGTGTTTCCACGTCACATTTTAGTATCGCCTCAGCTCGCTCAGAACCTCGCCGGAGGTGATACGAAAAAAAGTATCTGGAAGCAGGTACAGGTACAACTTTTACACCGTGGAAAACCAAACAAAGGCGAGTCGAGTCGAGGCGAGCTGGTACTGTGTAGTGGAAAAGTGCCATAGGTATACTTGGCTTGTATTGTGTTTACTGTTTTGATTGAGTAGCCTATTAAATGCTTTTTTCACATAGTTTTACATACTGTCTTATAAACTTACACTGTTTGAAATTATTGATTTTATAAAGAAAACAGATGTTCCTAATTCTAAATATCTGAATTTTTCTGTAGGCTACTCCACTGGTAGTGTACAGAGCCCCTAAAATATGAGATGGGAGGAAAAAAAAGTCGATGTTAAGTCGCAAATTGTTGGAGTTCCCCCGAGAGACTTTGCTTTAGCTCACAAAATCTTTTGAGCTCTTTGCGAGCGAACTAAAGTTTCTCGGCAGAACACAAAAGCATTTGCTTATTATTTTTCCTCTCATCTCATTATTTTTCTACCACAATGTCCCTTTAGGGGCTCTGTAGTATAGGAATTTACTTTAAATCTGCTTAAAGGCCTGTTCACACTGGGCCGATTTTAGCGCGCGTTTATCACTGACGTTTAACGCCTCGTGACTAAACAAAGGGAGCCAATGTCGCGCCAAACTCCAGATGTAAAAGCGTCATTTTTAAAAAAACGCCTAGGATTCTTTTTTTTTATTTTGACGCGGCGCGTTAAAAACTGGTCGACCAATGAGATTGCCGCTTTTGTTCACGTGCCTGGAGCTGCTGAAGTGACAGTAAAACACAACTAGGTGGCACTCAAGCACAAAACGGTCTTGCAGAGCACACATTGATACGACGAAGAAGTATTAAGTAGACAAAGAAGAAGATGAGCTGCTAATGCTGTTTGCCACTTAGCGTGTGTGAATGCTTTTGGCAAGCACGTAAATACCGTCTCTATTCTTCTTCTGTGTGACAAGCGAGTGTTAGAAGCGTAAAGTGCCACAGCACCACCTTGTGTACCGGGGGCGCTATGTACTGAATTTGCACGTTCACTCGGCGCATCGCTTGGGTTTGAACACTCAAGACAGGCTGAAAAACGACATGAAAAACGCTGGCGATAAGCGCTCTATATTCGTCCTGGTGTGTACAGGCCTTTACTTTACTTTCCCCCCCATTGACTGAATGTCACGGTTCATGGATTCACTGGCTCATTTCTCTATGTGTGTGTGTTTGGCTGTGTTGGAGGCATGGTCACTGATCACAGCAATCATCATCATAACCACCAGCTGTACCTCATTCACCTGCCTATATCATGCCTCACTTCCATTCTGTGTTTGTCAATCGTTGCAGTTTGTCCCTTGGTGTCGTTGCGAGCAGTTCACGACTCTTTGGTGTCGTGTGTGGACCATACCCGCTTCCTGGAGTTCCCATTGCCTGGTCCGTGCCCATTGCGTCCCTGTGTCATGTCTCGCCTCACCGAGTCTCTGTCTTCCTGGTCCCACTGCCTGCTTCAGACATTCTCTTCTCCACCAGTGACTTCATGCTTTTCATTGCTCTGAATTACTCTGTGTCAGTATCAGTAAATAAAGACGCTATTAGATCCTCGCCTTTTTCCTGCGTTGTCCGCGTGACACTGAATTTTCCATATATCCATTTTCCAATTTATCCATGTATTCACCGTTAAACAGAACGCTATTACGCATCTTCTAGTACAGAATCTCCGGATCAAAAAACATGAAGAGGAAACGACACTGAAGTTTTGGGGGTGTTTATGGACTCAATCTACTCCATTTGTGTTTTGATCAAGGCTGTGTCCGAAAACTCGTTGCCTCGCTGCCTTATCAGACAATTACTTTTAAGGCAGCGTTTGTGCTTGAAGGCACCTCACGAAACTGATTTCGGACAGACTTCTAAAGATGTGTTCACACCGGGCCGATTTTCGTGCACATTTATCGCCGACATTTAACGCCTCGTGACTAAACAAAGGGCGCCAATGTGAGTGTGCATACCGATGCGCAAAACAGCAGGCGTAAAAGCATCATAAAAAAAAACGCCTCAAAAACTGGCCGACCAATGAGATTGGTGGTGTAATTATGTATCAACAATATCTTGATTTGTGTTACGAAGATGAACGAAGGTCTTACGGGTTTGGAACGATATTAGGGTGAGTAATTAATGACAGAATTTTCTTTTTGGGTGAACTATCCCTTTAAGTATACTTCGTAAAATGAACATGAAGTATACTTATTTTTCGTAAGGGATCTCATTATTTTTATACAGTGGCCCCAAAAAATATTTTGACACTTAAGACACACCTAACAGTTTGAATGCCATTGTGTTATAAAACAACCAGTGTCATTTATTTTAAAGACAGACAGCACAGTATTGTTTTCAAAATATTTCACCATAACTAGTTTGATAGGTTTTAAGTGATAAAACAATAGAAATACTGTTGAAAATGAAGACAAAGGGTATTGTGACACTTTCTGAATGTCAAACGTCAGTGGTACGGATAATGAGATAGATTTGTGAGAATTTGAAGGCTTCATATATCCAGTATAAATCACAGCTGGTTAAATGTCACTGCTTGTTTGAGGAAAGTGAACCTCTAGCAGCATTTGAGTTCAGATGACACTTGGTTTAATCATGTTTTGTTACCTAATGTGAAATCTTCAGTTACCACAAATAGATTTTTCTCAAACCACTGCCAAGACACAACATCTGTACCTCCAAATATAAAATATATTCATGAATTCGGATCAAATGCTGATGTGTGTATGTGTCTATGATGCATTTTTTCCTATATACTGATCTGTGCATACCACACCAAATGTCTCTCACAACTGTGCTATGAAGAAATCAAGTTGATTATTTTCAGTCTCTGACCCAGTTAACCACATAATGCCCAGTTTGTCCGTGCATTCAAGTGCCTCATATTTCTGCACTGTAACAGTTCATATCTATATTTCTTAAAGGGATAGTTCACCCAAAATTGAAAATTACCCCATGATTTACTCACCCTCAAGCCATCCTAGGTGTATACGACATTCTTCTTTCAGACTAATACAATCAGAGTAATATTAAAAAATGTACAGGCTCTTCCAAGCTTTATAATGGCAGTAAATGGTAGCCCTGGAGCCGTTTGGATTACTTTTATAATGGATGGATGCACTTTTTGGGCTTCAAATTTTGGACTGCCATTATAAACCTTAGAAGAGCAAGTACATTTTTTTTATATATAACTCTGTATTCGTCTGAAAGAAGAATATCATATACACCTAGGATGGCTTGAGGGTGAGTAAATTATAGGATAATTTTAATTTTTGGGTGAACTATTCCTTTAAAGCCTTTCAAAACAATTAGGCAGATATCTTTATAGAGTATCATAAAAAGAAGCTGAAATGCTGGTGGTTTCAGATCACCACAGATGACATTCAAAAAGAAACACTGCATTACAAAAAAAAAAAGCAAACAAAAAACAAAACAAAAAACATGTTGAAACAAGTGTTCAGCATGCATTTTTAAAAGATATTTAAGAGGTCACGAGTGAATTTTGAAGCATGTTACACAACTATTTTGGTAGCACTTTATTTTACAGTCCTGGGCTGTGTTTCCCAAAAGCATTGTAAGTAAGATATTACCAGTAAATACATGTAAGAGCATGTACTGTAAAATAAAGTGTAACCACTATTTTCTATATATGCATTTCTGATTTCATTACAGGATGGTAGAATCGCAATCAAGCACAGAATTAAAATCTATATTCAAGTTTCTGGACAAAAGTTAAATCAAACAGGAAAAAAACAAAACAATTATGTAACAACTACCAGCAGGAAACATCCAGCGGACAAAGAACATTTTCAGAACTTTAGCTAACGTCATGGCATGAACAAACATTATTTATGTAACATTAATGAAACATTAGTTCAAAGTTTTCTGCTCTTTAATAATGTTCTCAAAAAGTTATCACAAAAAACATTACTTATACATCGTTCATGTAATGTTTTTACCTGAAACATTTAGTTGGATGTTCGCATAACGTTTTTGAAAAGATGTTCAGAAAACAATCAAAAGTAACATTCCCTTAATGTTTGCAACATTATAAAATGGAATGTTCCCTTAAAGGTGCAATATGTAAGATTTTTGCAGAAAAATGTCCATAACCCACTTGGCCAGTGTTATATATTTTGTTCAGTTGAGTACTTGCAATATCCCAAATGTTTCCAACTATTTGTAAATTGTGAGAACATTGCGTGAGGGAGTTGCCTGTCAATGGCGTCATATCCTTTACCCTCGGGTTCCCGCTTTTACTGCCGTAGAAACCATAGCCACAGACGTGGACAACTGCGTAATGTCTAGCAGCACGCTGTTGTAGTTTCGTTCAAACATTATGCACCATGGCAAGCAGACTTTGCAACAAACTTTGACTTGACAAAGATGCCGTTCTTGCATGTGCTTTATTAGACAGGTGAGCAAATGTACATAAAACGAATCATGTTATGTAGCTCAAAACGATTAAATATTAGAATATCATCAGTATGATGTTCTAATGTTTATGTAGCTTAGTTACTGCTAATCTCATACAGCTAACAAATTAACACACATAATAACATTATAACTTTCAACACACTCAAATTCAGTTTAGAGGTGTAGACCAAGTGAAACAGCATTGCGTTTCCTCATAATGTTAATTCGTCAAATAAACTGACCCGTATGAGTAGTTATTCAGCACTTGAGGGTAGTTCGGTAGAATGAAATGTCTACTTTTCTTTATCCCCTGGGATATCTATCTCTTATTAGTAATTGTGCCCTGCTTCATACCACCGTGTTAAAAAGCATGAATGCACTCACTCATCCATAAATATTATTAGATCCATCAGTATGACGACAAGTTCCATGATTCCACGCTCATTCACTGCGTCATCAATCTACACCTTTGTTATTGTTTTGAAGAGGTTAGTGGCCACTAGGGGCGGAAAAAAATACATAGTGTAGCTTTAACATTTGCATAACAAAGCAGAAAAATACGTTTTTAAAACATTTAAAAAAATTTCAACACCCAGAGAACATTTAGAAATAATGTTTTATAACCTAAATGGATAGTTTATCACAAAAACTGAAAATTCTGTCATCATTTATTCCCCCTCAAGTTGTTCCAAACCTGTATGAATCTCTTTGTTCTGCTGTACGCAAAGGAAGATATTTGGAAAGAAAACTACCGCTACCATAGTATTTATTTCCTACTATGGTAGTAAATGGGGGCTGAGATCTGATTAGTTACAGACATTCTTCCAAATATCGTCATTTGTGTACAAAGAAATTTATACAGGTTTGGAACAACTTGAGGGTGAGTAAATGATGACAGAATTTACTTTTTTTTTTTACCTTAAAGCTACACTGTGTGATATTTCCCCCCATCTAGTGGTTAAAAGGTATATGACCATCCCGTGAATATTAGTTTCTCTTCCTCTCAATTCCGATTTCGTTTTAACTCCTACGGTGGCCGATTTAGTCCAAGATTAATATGGCTTCCAGTTCGACCTCGTCCACATTCGACACGGTGCCATCGAGTGTTAAAACGCGAAAGGCGAAGCTTGAATTTACGGGTATTTCCTTTTTTGGCTAGTGTACTTTCAAGATGGAGGGGCAACATGGCGACCCGCATTCGATCCCCTCACCCGTATGTATTTTCAATGGCATATTATAAACTTACGAGAATACTTTATTACTTGAAAGAAGTAAATATACATTAATGAGCACATATATTTTTTAAAGAACTAAGTGTTTTTAGCTAAGAATAAACAAAAAAAGTTACACAGTGTAGCTTTAATGGAAACGTTAGCAAAACGTTCTTAGAACATATTTTTGTTAGCCGGGTAACCACTGTAAGTATGCAGTGACTGATGCAGTGGCATGTATAGGTGGCAGGAGGGAGTAGAAAGGCTGCACACATACACAGAACGAATACAACATAAAAGTAAAAAGTAAAATTGTAAATAAGAAAATAGCAAAATGATTAAAAATATATTTTAACACGAATGATGTTTGAGAAAGTAGCCTATCTATAACTCTTTATGAAAATAAAGACTCAAACTGAGGCTGCACTTTGACTATATTGATTAAGAGTATATTAAGATTAGATTATTACTTATATATTACACTGTTGATTTTTTAAAAAGTGAATAATATATTCATAACTAAAGTTAATTATCTCCATACCACATTATCCAAACCACAGCTGATCAGGAGGAATACAATTTAAGATTACAGAATTTCAATTGAATTGTTCCTACTTTAAGTTTTAATTATATTACATTTTATAATAATTTCTATGTCTTTCTGAAGCGGAGTTCTCTACACAGATCTCACGCTGATGATCAGTGGGTTCATCTGACCTCCACTAAGGTAAGGATAATGTGTGTACACCTGTGAACCCAGAGGGTTATAGAGAGACGGGTTATAATGCGGGAAGAAGTTAGAGCCATAAGGGAAGCTGTCCAGACGACTCTGGCTGAAGGGGCTGAAGGGGCTGAAGTATTCCAGTCTGGGAGAAGGATAATAGTATGTACTGGTCATGGTGTTGCTGGATTTCTGAGCCAAAGGACGTCGGATGAATCTCAGACTCTGTCATGGAACAAAATTAAAGTACAACAGTTTGAGCTTCTTTATATCATACACATATTGAGGTCTTTTGTTTCAAAAAGCTAATTTATGCTTGACCAAGCATCATTTTGAGCTCATAATACAAGCTTTTATTAGATAAAACATTAGGTGTGTCCCAGTTCACATGTGTAGTATAAATAGTGAGTAGTGTGATCACACTGAAAATTCCAAATAGAAAAAGTACACTTTTTTTATATACTCTGATTAGGCACTATTAACCAAAAAAAAAAAAGACTGCGTCTGAAATCGAATACCGAACAGAGTAGTATGTCTGAATAACAGTAGGCGATGTGGTATCCCATGTGGCCACGGGAGAGGATTTATGAATGGATATGAAGTGACTCCGATGTTGAATGACAAAATAACCTTATAAAAAGCATACACTACACGGTTGACTACATAGTCTTTAAGTGTGTATATAGTGTGTATAAGTGCATAGTGTAGTGCGTCACTTGGGACGCAACTATTGATAGTATATGCATGCTAAATTAACTGATTACATCACTGAGATGCAATAATCTAGTATAATCTTTAGATCAAATGTCATGTTGGTTGAGTGGAATATTATAAACAGTGTTTGGGAAAGTTACTTTTAAAAGTAATACATTACAATATTACATTACTCCTCAACTAAATCAAGCATAGCGTCAGTTCTGTCAGGTCACGTTAGTCAAGCTCGCATCAGCTGACTGTCAGCTGATCACGTCTACCAATAGGAACACGTTGTCTATCACAGCATACATATATAAGCTCCTTCAGTGTTATCAGCAGCTATCGGGTTTCTCCAGAGCTCATTTACCCTCCTCCATCCCCAGCTCCTCCTCTCGTCCAGTCAGGATTTTGTATTCTGATTCCTCTTGAATCAGACTAAATTCCCCAATTTGTACAATAAATATTGACATTAATAATATCTGCAATACATTATGTTGGTTCTGCTCTTTTTACCCTTAGGGGGTTATTGCTGCTCTCGTCCATGCTAGGCTGCATGGATGTGCAGGGAGTTCTTGCCCAGAGCAGAATCATACCACCAATCCAAACTATATGCTACTTGTCGATCATCTTTGACGATAGTCGTCCTGACAGAATTGCATTACTTAGTTACTTTCTCATGGAAAGTAATGTGTTTACATAAGAGATGTAATGTTACTTTTTATTCATCTCTGGGCTGGGCTTGCTTGTTTGTTTTTTAATAAAAAAAAAAAAAAAAAAAAAAAAAAAAATATATATATATATATATATATATATATATATATATATATATATATATATATATATATATATATATATACTGTATATATATATATATATATATATATATACTGTATATATATATATATATATATATATATATATATATATATATATATATATATATATATATATATATATATATATATATATATATATATATATATATATAAAGCCTCTAAAAGCGGTCAAAAATGAGATAACGATACTGAGTGAATGCTCTCCGCATATAGTATAAGTTCATAAAATACTTTTACATCAAACCCACTAAATCCCAGCCTATTCAGAAGTACTGGCACTTAGGTAGAAACCTATACATAGAAGCCTGACAAAAATGCTTATTTTAAAGAAAAACTTAATTTTTTGAGCGTGATGAAATATATTGCTCTTGAAAATACTTGCCAGCATTTAAAGAAATACAAGTCTAGAAATGCATCCAAATTACAGCGAAGCGTAACCTTACAGTGCTCTGCAGTGGTCAAAAAGGATATAAACAGTGAATTTTCAAGTGATATATTCTTGAAAACTCAGGGATGTGGATTCTGACAGCAATTAAATCACCACACGACCTTGGTGTTTGTCTAAAACAGTCGGTTTTTCGGCCGGGGATTTTTACACGGGTGGTGGGAGACGGACGGCAGTAAAATCGCTGACTAGACCCTGTAAATTATGACAATACCTTCCGACCGCACGCAAAACAATTACCGGGACTTCTGCCAACTCCTTCACCACTAACAGAACGAGCTGGAAAATAAAACTTTTCGCAGGACACAACATCATGGCCACCAAAAAAACTCAGCAAAGATTGTTCTTGCTCCGGCTTTAACTTCTGGATATTCGGCAGCAATATAGGCGTCGATTTCGGGGGGACGCGTACCCACCAGATTTCGTCATGAGTCATTTTGTACCCACCACTTTTTTTTTTGGAAACCTCGAGTTCAATTTCACGGTGACGCATTGCTGCCACATACATATTATTTTTTCCACTCAATTATGTCGTAATAACGAGATCTTATGTCGTTTTAACGACATCTTTTGTCGTAAAAACGTTTGAAAAGCAGAAGCAAGCTCTGTAAAATAGGCTCTTCCGCTGCCTGTATCAGTGGCAGTGCCCATAGCACGAAATTGTTGTAATGTATTGATGTAGCCTACAGTTCTTAACAGCCATGGGTAGCAGGTGCCATGGACCGCTCATGATTTGCGTAATGACGGACCCCGGTGCAGCCACAAATATCATAACTATCTATAGGCCTACTGTAATTAAGACATTCAAGAAATTTATTAAAAAGAAAGACGCTTTCAGCCTTACTCAAAGGCAGCGGAAACATGGCCAGTGGGTTCGTTACGCACGTCAATCCATTCCCGGCGTTCGTATTTTGCTTCTTATGTATTAAATATACAGGCAATTAGTTTATGAAACCTTGATCAAAATTAAAATATAATTTATAGAAAACGAAATTCACTTTAAAGAAATGATTTCTGCAAAACGCTCAATAAAAATCATGTCTGACCCCACTCCATGTCTCCAGACATATTGCGCGTCTTATAGCCTATCTTACTCATGGGTGCTCACTTTTCATCATCAACATATGACATTAAAACAATAATATAATAGGCTAATATTTAAACATATAGCCTAACTATGAATCTAAATAGGCTCCGTTTTGCATGTACATAGCCTACTCCACTCCAAACGCTTCAAAAATGTATTTTTTTTTTTTATTCAACGCAAAGTTTTTAATTTCTAAATTCAGTTCATATTTCCAACAAACGAAATTCCGAGCCAAAATAACGAAGTGGTAAAAAAAATAGCAAAAGACGCGCAATATGTCTCAGCTAACATTTTTATTTATTTACATTAGTAAGCTACAGGACATCGTCTTTCAAAACATGACCTGCACGAAAGAGAGAAAAAAAATGTATGCATCATGTACCCAGCACTTCTGAAAATGCACTTCTGAATGCACTCCTGAATGCTCTGTCCTCAGCACATTTCAAACCAAACTGACGCCCATGTTCGGCAATGTTGCCACAACGGAATGAATGGCTTCGCTCGCATCTTTTCTCCGCCGCCATTACTGAACTACAACTCAAACTAGCGCACGACATCAACGTCATCGTTCTCAGTCACTCCCTCTGTTCGCTGATTGGACCGGTAAAAATTTGTTCGGAGAAAACCTAAGACTATACAGCAGTCCCAGACGGAGTACTGAAGGAAAATGAAAATTGAGCGGAAGTACGTAGGAGGGCAGAGCCAGGCTAATGTAAAGGCTCTTTTACAAATGAATAAGCCCCAGGCTGAAGGAAATGCAAATTCAGGCCTGTAGAGTAAAGTGCGCATCTCAAACAAATTTGGCACTCTTCAGCAATAAAAACTAAAAAATTCAACACAAATGTGATATTTATCTAAAGTCATTTTTGCTT
This sequence comes from Gobio gobio, assembly GCF_949357685.1. Classification (NCBI taxonomy): domain Eukaryota; kingdom Metazoa; phylum Chordata; class Actinopteri; order Cypriniformes; family Gobionidae; genus Gobio; species Gobio gobio. The sequence continues at coordinate 21,042,607 of NC_137118.1, forward strand.
ATTAGTATGGTTGAATTGGATCATCAAAAGTCAGCAGTAAAGACATTAGTTATTATTTAACATATTTAATTATTGAGTTTGCATTTCACTGTTTTTTTTTTTCATTTTGAGGATAACAAAACTTTTTTTGTGCAAGTGAAATGAGTAAATGTTCACATTTAGTCTAGAGCTACAATAAGCTTCATGTTCCTCTGCACTTACTCATGCTTTCTCTCAACATAGGGACAGGAGAGCAGTCAGTCTTGTTACTTAATTGAAAAAGTAACTTGTTACTTAATTGAAAAAGTAACTAAAAAAGTACATTTAAAAGTAATGGGTTACTTTACTAGTTACTTGAAAAAAGTAATCTGATTATGTAACTCACATTACTTGTAATGCATTACTCCCAACACTGGTATATAAACATAGATACATATATCTGCATGCTATAAAGGAATTCAAATATACTCACACCGACATTTATAGGGACATCTTCTGGTTGCATGCCCTGTCCATGCTAAATATTCAAAAACAAATGATCAATAACCATGCACACAAAAGAAAATACATAGCTCAAACACTATATTCGAATACTGAAAATTAATTTTGTCGCTGACATACAGTAGAACAGAGTGCGCAGAATACAAGCCCCAGCACTAGAATCACAGCCATCATGAACGGATCTCTAAAAACAGACAAGAATCAAAAGAAGAAAGTTTTACTTTTATATTTATCCAAGGTTTCTGAACTCATTGCTAACATACATGCAAAGTGAAATTGAAATTAGAATAGAATAACTCACCTTTTTAAATAAATTAAAAAACCGAGTTCTGGAAGAGGGTAAAAGACGATAAACCTAAATGACAAGTAACTATCTTTTTGAGTGCATATAAACTTTTTCCCCAACCAATCAGACGAAGACTATGCCATCCTGTCTTTAATCAACAAAACAATAAAAAAATGATGAATTATGCTTTCATTATGTTAATTAAACATAATAACACCTTGGGGATGCAATTATTACTTTTAGTCCTATTACAACAGTGGTTTTCTGTCATTGGTGAGGAAACTGAAACACACACCTGCTGCTTATGGAGCCATAAATGAGACAGCAGTTGTCTAAACAAGATCAGATGTGGTTTCAACCATTCCTCATGATAAGATCTAAAGAACTCTTAATATTAACGTAAGGACGATGTCTTAGTTACTCAACGTGATCCGCAATGATAATTAATGTACCACATTATAGAAACCGTAAAGACATTTGTCAACATGTCTGTTATGTTTTGTTGGGTGTAACAGGTATCTCTCGGTTTACCAAAAGTCTGAGGTTTATTTCACACTTTTTATTGGGAAGGCCTAATGAGCTGATGTTGCAATTTTAATAGGTGTGTGATTATTTCATTAAAAAATGTGGTCACACCGACTGATCGGATAATGAATTGTAAGTTTTTCAGAATAAAACATGAAATATGCATTTGGCAGGATTACACAAAACCTGATTATTTATTGCGTAAAGGTAAGTTCACAACATTTTATGCAAGTATTTGTGATAATTTGATACTGCATGTGTGCTTTTGGGGTAAAACCGAAAGATAAAGACATCCGTTTGCAGTGTTGTCACTGTTTTTGCCACTAAAATAATTAGGTTTACTGATTAAAATACAATATTTCGGAGCAAAGATCTCTTTCTTCAAACATATGGAGTGGCAAGAGCCAGTCTTTGGTTAGGTGAGCAAAGTTTTATAATGTCTGTATTCAAGAAAAGTCTTGTCAGCCTGGCTTCATGTCTTTAATTCTGAATCCTGAAAAAAATAATAATATTCTGTTTGTTTGCTGATAGGGTCATCAGTTCACTGGTCCTCCATTAGCTCAGGTAAACAGTATCATGGCTAGGAATAATGTATTTTTCTTTCTTTCTTGATATTGATAAGTTGTGGATAGTGAATATTTTGTGCTGACTGGTGTCAAGCTATTTGGTGTCTGTGATCTGTTTTTTGTATATCAAATTATGAGTTAAGAGCTGAATATATGTGAATAATGTAGGCTATGTGATCGATGGCGTCAGAGGTGAAAACTCTCAGAGAGATGCTGACCTCTACTGGTTCAATTCTGTCATTGAAATAAATTTTTTTTTTCTTCTGCTCTGTAAAATGGGCTTGCTACATATTCACAAGTACTGCCATTCAATTGCTTGTTGTAACTCTTAAAATTAAAAATAATTTTTTTTCAACACTGAATCTAATGCTACACATATTTAACTCTTCAAAAATGTGTATTGGTCAAATCTCAGGAAACTTTATTTAGTTCTTTACAAGGTTTCTAAGCAGAAGATGGATATATATATATATATATATATATATATATATATATATATATATATATATATATATATATATATATATATATATATATATATATATATATATATATATATATATATATATATATATAATATATATATATATATATATATATATTTTTTTTTTTTTTTTTTTTCATTTTAAAGAAGACTGAAGCCACAAGTTTATTATTTTTTAAATAATTTGTTTTATTAAACAATTGTATAAATGATGGACCAAACAAAACTTTTTTGTTTTAACTATTTATTTATTTTTTTAGAAAAAAGTACATTTTTGTTACAGGAATGAACACTTGGTAACAGGAACGAAGACTGTGTAACAGGAATGAGTGTCCATACGTGTGTGAGAGAGAGTGTACATATCTGTGTGTGCTAAATGTCTAAAATGTTTTCGTAATTTCAACTGTAAAACTCATAAATCAGGTGAATATTATATCAACTAATATTCACAATTTTAAATCAACAAAACAGAGGACTCTACTCACTCCTGTTACTTTTACTCAGTCCTGTAATTTTTCATGAGTAACAGGACTGAAAGTAAAAGGATTATAAACATTTGCAAATATATGCCAAATTGCCATTTGGCTAAGTAGCTAATAGCATGAGGACACTGAGAAAATTGTAGTGACTTACCTAAAGTTAATATTTTTAAAATAAACAAATAACCTCTAAGAAATAATGTAGGTAACAGGACAGTGCGTTGAGATATGACCTTCTTAGTCAAAGTTACAATTTCATCAAATATACAGAAATAAAAATGAGAGGACTAACTTTTGGTCTTCCCATGGCCTACATAAGATCCAGATGATGCAACATCCTTTTAAAACAGTTAATATAAATGTTACCATATGAAATACATTTGCTATCATGTAACAGCAAAAGTGTAATTCACATGGATAGAAAAAAAACCCATCACAAAACATACCTAAATTATTTAAATAATCATTCAGACGCAGAGCATTTCAATGTAGTATTTTGTACCACATAAACGAAAAAAAAAAAAAAAAAAAAAAACGTTTTCCCAATCACTGAAAATAAATTATTTCCAAAACAAATGATTTCAGAATTGTTGTGCGAACATAGTATAGAGTATATTAGAAAAGCTAAATGTATAAATGTTTCTACATTCATAAAAAAAGAGGGAAAATATACACCTTGTGGTTTGGTGTAGGCCTGCTAGTTAGCTACTTTGGATATAAAGCATTTGCGAATTATTTGAATTAAGACATTATATTATATTAAGTCATTTTTATCCCTGCAAGTAAAAGACAAGTGTATAGTTTCATCAAGTAAATTAAACACATTACATAGGACTGTTGGAATGCAAATATACCGTAGTTACAGAACAGCAGTGGTTTTCCATAATTACTGAGGAAAATCTTGACAAATACACCTGCAGTTTATGGAGACATAAACAAGACCGTAATGATGTCTAGACTTGACAAGAAGGTCACAATTTTCTCACTTTAATATCATATGTAAGACGTAAAATTGCTTTTACTATAAACTTCAGGAAATAATTTTAGTGAAAATTTTTACTTATCTGGTTCTGGACAATGTGATATTATCTGAACAATGTCTGAATTAGGTGTTTTGACTAGAATATTCAAGGTGTCGTAATTTAATTAGTTCTGCTATAATTTCATCGTGGTCACATGTGTGGTAAAATCTGATTGGACAGATGTTTTTATGTACTACCCATAAGGTATTTAAATGTATCTATTGCAACATTAAAGCAGAACTGATTGTTTCTCACTTGATGGTAAGTTTACAATTCTTTTGCATTTATTCCTCTTCAATAGTCAGGTAATTGGGACTTTGTAACTTTGATGCATACAGTACGTGATATCTGCAAAGGACTATGAATTATTATGACATTCATAAGAGCTGCATGCAGGCATGCAGGCATGCGCAATATAATGTTTATGGCCTCAAGTTGAGCAGCAAATGGCACGTAGACACTTTACATTTAGTTTAAATAGATGTACTAAGATAAATTTTATTTAAGATAAATTATTAAGATAATTTTATAAAATGAAATAAAATGAACAAAAAACTGTATTAAAAAACTTATAAAAATTACAAAACAGCGAAATTACTAAAACTTTAACAAAAAATAAGTAAAAAAATTATATGAAAAAAAAACCTAATTTTAAAATATGGATACAAACTATAATAAAGTCTTAATGATACAAAAATAACACAGGTGCTAGCCAACTCTGAAATGTAAACATGACAGTATTATCTTAGTAGGCCTAGCGATTATGATTGTTGTGGTTTTAGTGTTTGCCTATTTGATCTGAGTGCAGTTTTTTGGCACAATTGATTACAAATTTCTAATCGACAGACAGAGGCAATGTGTCAGAATAACTGGGATGGCACTGCCGTCAAATCAAACATTTGGAATAGCTGTACGATATCAGTTGTCTTGAGGTTCATTTATCACTTGTGGTGTGCCTCAGGGCTCAGTGCTGGGACCAGTCCTGTTTTCACAGATACCACTTTCTCAATCAGATAAATCAGACATTGTTTTAACCGTTAAAGTGGTCATCATATATTCAGTTATACTTTTGGACAGCTTTAGGTCACATGGTTAACAATCTTGTACACAACACATGACTAAATTTGCCAAGTCATTGCCCTGTTGATTTTACTTCAGAATAGTCTATTCTCAAGTATGAATCTAGTATATGATCTATTTTTTTGTATAAATATATCTTTATGCTTTGTGAAGCACTTTGCAAAGATATTATTATAATACCAATTATTGTTGTTTTTATTACTATGACTATTTTGAATTCATTTTTAATGTGCTTTATGTTACAAAAAAAAGTGTTTGGAATCTTTAAAAGTGTGTTGTGCATTTTAGGGTGAAACGTAAAGATGAAGACAGTCATTGTAGTGTTGTCTATCCTGGGTCTTTGTCTTAGCGCTCCAGTAAGTTCCACTAAAAAAATCAATAGGTTAAATGGATTAAATATTAATTAAAGGAATATTTCACTTTAATATGAATATTACCCCATGATTTACTCACCCTCAAGCCATCCTAGGTGTATATGACTTTCTCCTTTCTGATGAACAAAATCTTATTAATATATTAATAAATATCCTGACGCTTTTATAATGGCAATGAACAGGGCTCACAAGTTTGAAGCTCAAAAAAGCGCATTCATCCTCATAAACATACTCTGGGGAGTTAATAAAGGCCGTTTGAAGCAAACCGATGCATTGTGTAAGAAAACTATCCATATTTAACATGTTATAAAGTAAAATATCTAGCTTCTGGCAGACCGCCTTCCGTATTCAACTTATCGAAAAAGCGTAACTGACGCGACACATGGTACCGTAAGTGTTTTGAACTGCAAAAGGCGGTCTGGCAGAAGCTAGATATTTTACTTTAGTTTTAAATATGGATATTTATCGATTCGCTTCAGAAGGTCTTTATTAACCCCCTGTAGCCGTGTGGAGTACGTTTATGAGAATGGATGTGCATTTTTGAGCTTCAAACCCCGTTCACTGCCATTATAAAGCTTGGAAACATCAGGATATTTACTAATATAACTCAGATTGTGTTCAATCGAAAAAAGAAAGTCATATACACCTAGGATGTCTTGAGGGTCATGGGGTAAATCATGGGGTAATTTTCATTTTAAAGTGAACTACTCCTTTAAAATAAAATCATTCTGAACAACATTCTCTGTCTTCATAAAGGTGGAGCAAGACACAGGCGGAGATAATGAGCCAGAAACTGGTGAGGTGAGAAAATAATTTCTGCATAACAACATTCCAAAACAATGTATTTACATGTCTGTACATCTTTCTGTGAATGTTGTGTTTACTGATCTAGGCTCAGCAGCATGTTGGTTCTCCACTTGCTCACACAGACCCCATCACCAGGAATATCTTCTTCCCTATTCCAAGAGCTGATAACATCCTTACAAACCCTTATTTGAACTACCAAAACCCATACTACCAATACTACCCGTACTACCCATACTACCCTTCATCCTACCATGCCTACACACTGCCCCCTATTGTTATCAGTCTTCCTCAGAGAAATCCCTGAAACTGCCTGAATCATTACTTCAAGAGCTTCAACGGCAGATGGCACAGATGAAAGCTTTTAATTATGCATATTTCAGGCTGACACTTCACAATTTTTTTTCCTTCTTTCGTTTATTAAATAAATATGCCTTAAGTGTGCAATAATGTGATCTGTATCCAATTTACTGTAGGTGTGTATCTAAAAAGGTTTAATTAAGCTATATCACATGAGCCAGAGTGTGCTTCATCCAATTATTTTGTCCATACATAATACACAATAAAAGGTGTAACATTGCACTGTGGTGAAATTATTATTCTTTCTGTACTATTTAAATAAATATATATAGCTATATATTAAATAAATACATATACCTGAAAGGGCTGGAAGCGTAATGCAGAGCAGCAAGAGCAAAAACAGCAAAAATTAAACGTACATGAAAAACAGCTGGTTCAGAAGTACATGTGAGAATAAACTCAAAATGAACAGAAGTTGAGAACAGATGAGAACGAATACAGAATGAACAAAAACACTTGTTTCTAATCTAAGAGGCATAAAGATTAGTACAACCCTTTCTAGGATAATAAAGGAATTGAAATGGAAACATTATACACAATTTTATAAAGCTTTCCCACACAGGACTCAAACCCACAATCTCTGGGTCAGGTGTGTGTCACTCATCTCATTGTACCACTGGGTAGACGTGTGTTCACACAAATGCCGAAGTTCCATAGTTCAAGTGGGAATCAAATCAAACTGAAGATTTTGTATATTACAAATGCACTGAATGTTATATTTAATAAGTTCAAATGAAATAATTCTCAGAAAGAATGTCTGGAACAGAAGCAACTTTTGCACCCCTTCTGGCCACAGTACCTCTTGCGGTCTGGGCATGTGCCACACAGGATTCGAACTCACAACCTGAAGGGTTCAGGACAGGAGGCTTAACAGACTGCGCCACCCAGTTAACGCCGATTCATCAGGCTGCCGAGGAGAGCCTTCAGTGTGAGAATGAGCACATAAAAAGCATTATTTAGCAATTATTTAGTAACCAGATTAACATGCTAAGCTAACTTAATGCTAATGTAGCTTGTGGTTACCTGATAGCTAAAGAGACACATTAGAAAGAATGGCAACTGGTTAGCATGCTAACCAATTAACACCGATTAGTCTCAGGAACGGTATTGAATATCAACATTTTTTTGTGCGGCTCGGTCCAAATATCACCTGAGCCGATTTTGGACAAATAGGAGTAGCGAAAACTGTTTAATTTGCTTCAATATGGAGTACAGTCACATGGAGAATGACAAATTAGATATCGTCACAATCAGCATAAACCAAGGAACGTTTAAAATGTTGATGTTTTTCAAATTTTGAACCATGTTTTCAAAAGTTAAAAGCGTTTTTGCAGCAAAACCTTATATCTCTGGAGCACCAGAGAAATTAGCTTTATTAATAATTTTTGGTGTTCATCAGGGCTCGGTGCTGGGGCCAGTATTGGTGTAAATAACACTGTAGTGAAATTATTGTTCCTTCTGTACTGTATTCAATAAATAAATCAATAAAAAGTGCCAACTAAATAGAGGAGATTGGGTGTGGTTGGATATATGGTTTGGTCAGGGTTCATTTTGTTTTCTTGACCCACATGTCATTAAAACAAACTAAAAAAATATTATACAAACTCTGGAAAGAAATATTTAAAATATAAGTGTTACTTAATAGAGATAGAAAACTGATTTGCATACCTGTGATTGTGTATGTAAATTGTAATAATTACGTAAATTATGAAAAGGTAAGAGGTAAAAAATGTAAATATTCAAAAATTATTTTAAAATAATGAAATACAAGGCATTGTAAAGGCTAAAATAAACTCAATGTTAAGAGGTGTTGAAGTAGAGAGAATGATGGAGCTTTGCAAGCACAGTTTGATATTCAATCATCCCAGCAATTAGCTCTCAGCTGTGTGTTAATGACAGGCCCACTCATTAACAGCCTATTACAAGAGCACACTGAAAAACACTCATGATAACACTTTGTGAGCATCGCACAAACATTGTGCAGCTGAATGAGAACAGCATGAGAGCAACCTGTCTGCTCATCTCAACAGATTGCTGAAATGAAGGGGAAATTGGGTTCAAATGAGATTTGGTTTATGTAATATAAAAAAAGGCTAGATCATTGATATGAAAGGGAGAAAGTTTTCAATTTCATCTCTATTTATCACTTTCATAATGCATTACATGCAAGGTAGAGTAAAGAACAAACAGCGCTTAGGTCTGCCAGATTTGAAGTTTTAATTTCTTCAGATTTAGAATTAGTTATAGGAATGTTATACGTTTAATATGTGAATGTAAGTTCAGTGCACACAATGATTGCTTGTCCTCCAGTAAAATGAGGTCAGGATTCTGATATTTGAGGTCACAGCCATATTTGAGAGGGAACAAACTGCATGGTCTTTGCATTGAAAGAACAAAATAGGAACTAGTTCATCCTTTTTTGCAACGAATGGTCTGTGAAAGCAGGTGATCTTCAGAAACCTCAGGAGGACAAACTAAATTTTATATGAGCTGTATTGTTTTCCATTCCTTTATTTATATGAGACATTGTCTGAATATAGTTTGTCTCAAACCTTGATGCTAAGATCATGTATGTATTAGTTTATAAAACATATATCTACACCGATCAGGCATAACATTATGACTTTTAAATTAATTGTCTGTTGGTCCCCATTTTGCTGCCAAAATAGCCCTGACCCGTCAAGGCACGGACTCCCCTAGACGCCTGCAGGTGTGCTGTGGTATCTGGCACCAAGATGTTAGCAGCAGATCCTTTAAGTCCTGTAAGTAGCGAGGTAGGGCCTCCGTGGATCGGACTTGTTTGTTCAACCTGGTAAGCGACGCACATGCACCCGGCCATCCACGTGATGTAAAAGAAAAAGTGATTAATCCGACCAGGCCACCATCTTCCATTACTCCGTGGTCCAGTTCTGATGCTCACGTGCCCACTGTTGGCGCTTTCAGAGGTGGACAGGGGTTAGCATGGGCACCCTGACTGGTCTGTTGTGCACTGTGCGATGCACTGTGTATTCTGACACCTTTCTATCAGAACCAGCATTAACTTCTTGAGCCATTTGAGCTACTATTTGAGGTAGCTTGTTTGTTTGATCGGACCACCCGAGCCAGCCTTTGCTCCGCACGTGCATCAATGAGCCTTGGCCGCCCATGACCCTGTCGCCGGTTCACCACTGTTCCTTCCTTGGACCACTTTTGACAGATACTGACCACTGCAGACTGGGAACACCCCAGAAGAGCTGCAGTTTTGCAGATGCTCTGACCCAGTCGTCTAGCCATCACAATTTGGCCCTTGTCAAACTCCCTCAAATCCTTACGCTTGCCCATTTTTCCTGCTTCTAATACTTTCACCTTTAAGGGCAAAATGTTCACTTGCTGCCTAATATATCCCACTCTCTAACAGGTGCCGTGATGAAGAGATAATCAGTGTTGTTCACCTCACCTGTCAGTGGTCATAATGTTATGACTGATCGGTGGACATGTCTCAAAACAACAAAAAACGTCAGACTTGGTTCTCTAATACTTAAAGTGCACCATATTCATAAATGAGTGACAATATATTAATCACAGGAAAGAGAATATAACACATAGGAAATCTTTTGATTTGTCAAAGCATTCAAGACACATGCAAAAAAATATATTATATCAAATGTCATTTTATATATATATATTAATGAAGTTTAATATGATAATTTTCCATACACATTGACAGTTTTAAAATCAGTCACTTCTGTTTAAGACCAGTGATTTAGACTGCTGCTGTGGTTTGTGCCATTTTTGAAACTAGAACTTTTGCAAAAACAGGAAACAGTGGTTGCTGCTGAACAGGTAGGGAAAAAAACTAAGAGAGGAAACAACACGAGTGGTTTTAAACATAAAAAAATTAATTCATGGATGCGAATAAAACAACCTGCCACACTACTTACTGAGCCCGATTTCAAACAGACCAGAACACCAGATGTTTTGTTAATGTGCCTCCATTTGCTTGATGGCTTATTTTTAAGTCTCTAATAACGGTCTTGACTGTTTAAATGCTTAATTGCATGCTGATTGCGGATCGCTGCCATTACAATGACAAGGGGGGGAAAATCTGTTATTGTTAAAGCTACAGAAATGTTAAACGCTCTTCGTGTTAAAACAGAGGCTGTCTTCAGATGAATAGTGGAGGCCACAGCTGAGGGCAGAGCTGTAATTATACTAAATGATAAGGCCACTCTTAGAGACCAATAATGAACGCAAGTGGCCTGTTTGAGATGTGAGGCTTTGATTTAAAACAATTATTAAAGTGGTTTATTTACACTGAAAAATATGATCATGAGATGAACATTTTGCGCATATAATCAGAGCAAACTAATTAGCCAGAAAATATACCCAATACAATTAGACAATACATTTCACAAACTAAAATTTACCTAATTTCCATTTCCAGCCTTCATACTTACAGAAAACCTTGCCACTTAAAAATAAAGGTTCCTTATTGGCATTGATGGTTCCATGTTGAACCTTTACATTCACGGAACCTTTGCATTCCACAAAAGGTTCTTTAGATTTTTAAAATGTTCTTCACACTGAGAAAAACAAGGTTCTTTTAGGGTGTGTTCACACTTGTAGTTCAGTTCGCTTGGTCTGGACCAAAAAACTAATAAAAAACAATTTAGTCCTCGTCTGCTTAGCATTCACATTGGCATTTTAACACCAAACCTAAATATGTTCACAACCTGATTGGTCGGTTTTTATTACGTATATTTTGAGACGGAACTTCCCAAACAATACTGTGCTGGTCTAAATGCACACGTTATGTGCGTAGCCTACATATGATGGCATTTTGACCAGCGGAGAACTCGTGAAGAGCTTATAAAATGTGTAAAGGAGTCAAAACAGCGGCAGGAACCCCTCCATCACACACACAAAGGAAGATCTGCTGCGAGGAGACGCGGTTCTGATGCCTGTTCCGAACTGTGATGGGCAATATTGTGATCAGGGAAAAAACAGGTATGCTTGACCACCGCGTTTTTGGTTCGTTTACGTCTTTTGTCTGTGCGGTGTTCATATTTTAGTTGAAACACACCAGAGTTTGTTTGAAAGCGGTTCGTTTTCAGTGGTCTCGGTCCGCTTGTTTGGTGCGCACCAGGGTTCAGGTGGCTGTTTGTTTCCAGTTCGTTTTAATCGAACCAAACATGCCAAGTGTGAACACACCCTTAAGAATTGTTCACTTCTTTGTGGAACCAAAACTGGCTCTTCTATAGCATCATTTTGAGAGCCCCCTTTTGGAACCTTTGTTTTTAAAGGGATAGTTCACCCAAAAATGAACAGTCATCATTTACTCGCCCTCGAAGTTGTCCAAACCTGTATGAATTTATTTCTTCTGCTGAACACAAAATAATATTTTTTTTAAGAATGTGGGTAACCAAACAAGTTGATTGGTCCCATTGACTTCCATTACATTCTTCAAAATATCTTCTTCTGTGTTCAGCAGAAGAAAGAAATTCATACAGGTTTGGAACAACTTGAGGGCGAGTAAAGGACAGAATTTTCATTTTTGGGTGAACTATCCCTTTAAGAATGTACATTCTAAAAACTTCTTGATTCTGGTCAGCGTATGATCTATATTTAGACTGACTGAGGTGGCAATATTGAGGCCAAAATACAGAATCTGATGCTATATTCATTGCTAAAGAAACGCGTCTAGGTTATTTCTCAGAAATGAATGTTTCTTCATGAACACTTCCCTTTTTAGCCATCAAACATTGGGTTGAGAAAATTCCCCACAGTGCTGTGCTCAGAATCCAAAAGGCGTCCGTAAGAAGAACGTCTGCAACACACAAACAAATCATAAGGCCACTGACAATCAATTTAACAATAATTGCAAAAGTAAAATGTAAATTAACTCTGTTATCGCCTACTATGCATTAAAGGGATAATAATATTCACCCCAAAATTTGAAGACAAAAATATTATATATTTTGCATAAAGGAAATAGCATCTATTTTAGATTTTTTTTTTTGTGCCATTTAATGTGATTTAAGCACATTCCCTCCCAACTACTGTAATGCAAAATATTGTCCTTCTCAGTCATAATTTATCACAATCAGCAAATATTAAACTCACTACAATAAAAACTACTATGATGCATGTATAAATACTACTACAATTTAAGTTTAATGCATTTTATTTTTCACATCTTTGTTCATGATGAAATGTAACAATAAAAATATATATATTTATTAAATTTATAACAAAAAAACGAATTATCCCCATCAAAAATTATCCCCTTCTTTTATATATATATATATATATATATATATATATATATATATATATATATAAATGATCAGCTCTGTGGGACTCACCATAAAATGCTTTGGAAGAAAAATAAAAAAAGATGACTACAAATAACTAAATTTTTTCTCTTGACTCACCTGATTTTGAAGAAGTACGCCCCAACAAGTAAGATTAATACAATAGCAAGGAAGCCAATTATGATTCCAGCGACACTCCCTAAAAAGGAACAAGGAAAATATTTAGTTTGCTCAATCATATCTGACATAGTCAGTCATGAAAGCTATTTTAGGCATTTTAAGAATTACTATATTGTTTCTATTATTAATTATTCATATCAAGCAAAACACAAAAATCAAGTACAAAAAAAAGTATACTGAAAAGACAAGCGTGTAATTTTCTTACACTCTTTCTTTTTGCATACAGGGAATTCATTTAGATACTTCGGACACACTTAAAAATGTGAATGTCACCACATGCACGCTCGGTCGCTCACACACTCTCTCTCTCAAAGCTATGTCTCACAAAAAGAGGTGTGTCAGGTTTGAAATGACAGGACAAAAGTTACAGTGTTCAAGATGTTCCACTTTGTGGTTGTCACATGGTAGCGGATCATGTCCATACTTAATGCGTTGAACTACATCTGTGGTTACTCTCCTACAGTATGTGTGAACTTGAGGAGAACTGACTTCATACATCCACCCAAAATCACTGAAACACCAGTAGGGCTGTGCGATATTGAAGAAAAATGCAATATGCGATATCCTTGTTAAATAATGCGATATTCGATATGCGATACGATATTGCTTTAAGTGTGTAAAATCTATTTCTTTCCCCAACTGATATCTTTCACTTAAAGCATAACCGACTGTGTTTTACATGAATACTCATCAAGACAGCCATTTTGACATAACTGTGTGTGTATTTGACAGTTCGACTGTGTAACAAGACACGAAAAGAAAAATGGCTTGCGCGCACGTTTCGGTGTGTGAGTCAGACAGCAGACAGCACGAGACTGCAAGTAGTTGTTTTTCGCAAGTTATTGTGTTTAATAACTCTTTTTAACGTCAAGCAAGTCACATAAGTAACAGTCGTGTGCCCAGTCTATTCTCTGATATGCGTCAACCTAAAACATACATTTTTCACAATGTTGAAGTAGCCTATTAAAACCATTCAGATATCGTGTGCCCTTGCAATATGCATATTGCGATATGTACATATGCGATATTTCGATATATTGCACAGCCCTAAACACCAGCTAAAATTCCTTGAGCAAAAATGTTTGTTCTGAGAAAAGCTCTAGTAGCATTTGTTTGCAGATGACACTTGTTTGTTGTGGGGTCAGGTGCAATGACATTCAGACAGTTTTAAGTGTGGTCGAAGTGTCCTACTTAGATGCTATGAAAAGGGTGAGGAACAATATAAACATTACGGGAAAAGGCTATAGGTAACTGTTAATGGTTCAATCACTCAGTTACTGTATTAAATATTAACTTTGAACCATGGGCGAGGCTAGCCCCTTTTTAGGGGTGCTTCAGCACCCCTAAAAAGGAGCTCAGCACCCCTAAAACTTGGAGTAAGAAATTGTGTTATTTAAATTTTTTGTTAGTCTTTTACACGGTTAAATAATGTCCAAAACATACCCCGTAGTTTGTGGTTTAAAATGTATGTGTTAAGGAGGAAAATGAAAACATCCCCGCATAGCAAATGGTGTCATCCTCTTCTCTTCTTCTACTTCTCCTCTGTACCTGCACCGCTCAGCACGACCGTCATCCAGCGCGGAACACACGCAGAGTGAGAACACGTGCAGTAGTGTTGTGATCGGTTGAAAGCTGTGTCTGACACTTCTTTCCTTTTACCTAGAGTTGTTCCGATTTCGAAACCATATCGGTGAGTACTGGAGTCAGTATCCTGAATCACCATGGTGGTACACCAATAATAAGTGTTTATTCTCGGACTTTTTAGTCCGGCGGGTCGCCGCTGCTGTGGAGTAGCACAGGGGCCAGTTGCATAAACTAAGCCATTATGTTAAGACAGTGTCTTAAGATCTAGTATGAGCCACTAGCAGTTAGGCAAGTGGCATTCAGTCTTACTTTTCGTATCAAATTAGGCCAGTCTATGTTTTTATGTAACTGATTTAAAAAAAATGTGAACAGTCTTAAAGAAAAAAAATGTATGTCTAACTTGTAAGACTAGTCTTAGCGGTTTATGCAACCGGCCCCTGGGTGACTCGTCCATAGTCATAAACGGAGAGAAGTAAGTAGTTTATCGTTAATTTGATACTCATTTTAACAATCGAGAGTCATGTAAACATGACGTCACATGCGTCTTTTCTGGTCAGTCGTCATAGAAACATGAAGCCCTGGCGTTTGGAGTGAAAACAAACGACGTATCACTGAAAACACTCACTGTGGCTTTTTAAATGAATTGTTATAAATTCCTAGATTTATATCTGTTATTTTTCAGTTGTGGCTGACTATCAAACTAGACAATAAAAGAAAGTTTCATGTTTTTCTTTTGCTATTCATTCATCACACACAGGATTTAACCTGAAACAGGCTTAACTCCTGAACTCCTAGCATAACTCTCTCGCTCTCTCTCTCTCTCTTTGTCTGTGTGTGTGTGTGTGTGTGTGTGTGTGTGTGTGCGTGTGTGTGTCTGTCTGTCTGTGGCCTGGCAGTGAGCAATGGACATACGACAATTATTTAAAAGAAAAAAGACAGATTCAGGTGAGAGACTAGGGACAGTCCATAATGACCTCTGTCTTGTTTTTTGTTTTGTTTTTTTTGTTCTTCTGAAAAGTGTTGAGCTAGAGTAACAGATAATGCAAACCAGCTGTAGTTGTATCAAATTACTTATCTAGGCAATGGTCCCCTGTTTTTATTTTATTTATATTTATTTCAAACTCACAAGCTTCTCTTGTAAAATGAATTTGTCATTTAAAAAGTTTCTAAGCCCAATAATAATAATAATAAAGACATTTAAAATGACACGCCTCTGTGTGCCTTTTGATCATATCCTTAGAATCTGTAAATGGTCTCATTTTTGTGACATGACAAACTGTCCTCAACTCTCCTGCCTACAATATATTTGTGTATGATTGTCAGTGCCAAGGGAAAGAGAGGGAGATGGCGAAGGAGAAAGGGAAAGGGAGAGCATGCAGGAAGAATCAGGTGAGGAAATAACAACAATAAATTGACATATAGTGAATAGTGGCAAGCAAAACAGTAACTACTCCTGTTTATGTGTGTGTACTCCTATACAAACTTATTGGCATTAAGTAGCCTATATTACATTTTTTTTGTAACATTATTTTACACCACAGTTTTTCTTAATAAAGGAGGAAAACAACAGGGAGAGTCCATAAGGGATGAGAGGGAATTGACTAGTGAAAGAAATGAAGAGACAGAGGGAGTGCAACATAGAGAGCACCAAGCCAAAGCAGCAGAGACAGAAGAGAGCTGTTCAGACTTAGGGGATAAGGACACTGGTCCTAAACAGTTAAAGCTGTCTCAATACCCTCATACTCAGTTTGGCACACAAAAAAGAGCCTTTCAAGAACAGTGGTTCAAAAGTTTCAGATGGCTGGAATACTCAGCTAGACAAAATGCTGCTTTCTGCTTTCCTTGTAGGGTATTTGGCAAAAATGTCAGAAAGGATGCACTTGTTAATGATGGAGTTAATAACTGGCAAAAGGCTCTTAGCAAGTTTCAAAAACATGAAACAACACAGTCACATAAGGACAGTGTGGTTTGTTGGAACAGCTACAAAGCAAGCCTGTCAAAAGGGAATGTTGTAGAGCAGATAGAGGCAGCAAGTACCACTGAAATTAGTGAAAGAAGGCAGTACCTAGAGCGTATTATGGCAGTAACCTGCTTCTTGGGGAAGCAAGGCATAGCATTCAGAGGTCATGATGAAACGGATGAGAGTCACAAAAAAGGCAATTTCCTAGAGTGCATGTCACTTTTGACGAAATTTGATCCCTTCTTGCAAAGATACACAGCCCCTTCAAACACCACGTTCCTCTCATCTGAAAAATGAGATGATAGAGTGCTGTTCACAAGAAATAACAGAAAATATCATCAGTGAGATAAAGGGAGCAAATATGTATGCCATTATGGCTGATGAAGCCAGGGATGGAAAGACAGAACAGTTGGCACTCTGTGTTAGATACGTGTCTGTTGAGGGTGCCGTCAAAGAAAGGTTCCTAGCCCTTACAGAGGTGTCACAGTTTGATGCTTCTTCGATAACAGCTGCAATTGAAAATCAGTTGGTAAAGAAGGGAATTGATCAGTTGAAATGTGTGGCACAGACCTACGATGGGGCAGCTGTCATGAGTGGGGATGTTGGGGGTGTACAAGCCCATTTAAAAAAAAAGCAACCTGAGGCAATTTATGTGCATTGCTATGCACATGAGTTAAATCTTGTTTTATGTCACACATGCAAAGTTGTCTCTGAAGCCACAGAGTTCTTCAACATGCTGGAAAGTCTCCATTCTTTCTTTAGTGTCTCCCTTGTAAACCACCATAAGTTTGTGGACACTCAAAAGAAGTTAGGGTTGCAGCCAAGAGAACTTGTGCAGTTGTCAACTACACGCTGGGCATGCCAGCTTCATTCAGTGACTGCAGTGATTGATAATTTCCCTGCTATCATTGAGTGCCTCTCCACAATCAAGACACCTACAGCAGTTGGATTGAGGGCAAAACTCTCCTAAAATTCTCCTCAGTGTATTTGCTGATGGTTTTCCACACTCTCCTGTCTGTAACAGCAGGTTTACATAGATACCTACAGAAGGAGACCATTGACATTGCCCAAGCAGTGACATACAAAAATGCAGTGACTGACACCATGAAGCAGAAACGCAGTGATACCACTGCTGCAGATCTGTACTCCAGAACAATGGCTATGTGTGAGGCAAACCAGATAGCAGTAGAATCATCCTCAGGACAGAGGCGTAAGACAAAGAGAATGGATGAATATGTTGTTGAGTCAGCTTGTGGGGCAGGCAGTGAAACCTGTGGCTCTTCAGAGTCTGAAGATCTCAAGAGGAAACTTTTGTTTCCTTGTCTGGACCGAATGATCTGTGAACTTGAGAGGCGTTTTTCTGGTGTGAATGAGGATGTGCTCAATGGAATTCAGGCATGCAGTCCAACCTCAGGCCATTTCTTGTCTGAGCCTCATCTGACAGCACTGGCTCTGCATTACCATATTGAACTTAAGTCAGAGGAAGTGATAGTCGCAAAAAACTTTCTGAAGCGCAAGAGTGAGGCTGGTACAGTTCAGGACATGCTAGCAGTGTACAAACTCCTAGATTCGGAAATGTTCCCTTCACTGAAAGCTGTTATGCAGGTTGCCTTGACAATACCAGTTAGCAGCTGTACATGTGAGCGGTCTTTTAGTGCCTTGCGTCGGCTCCATACATGGCTCAGGAGGACCACAGGCCAAAGCAGACTCCAGCACCTAGCTGTGATGTCTATTGAGAAGGAGTTGCTTGAAAAAATTGAACACCAAAGGGTCATTGACAGGTTTGCCACCCTCAAAGTGCGGCGACATAGATTAACTCTCCCAAAGTAGAGGCAAATGGGGATTCAGGGGAAGTACTTCAAAGATTTCCCTCTTTCTTTTTTTATATCTTTACTTTCTAAGTATTTTCAAGACGTCTGTAAATACTCTGGATATTTTGGACTTTTTGTTTTTACCTTCTTTTTTGTTTCTTTTTCTTTTTTTTTGCTCTTGATATGAAGCTTGTTTTATTATTATTTATTGATGACATATTGGTTTATGAAAGTTCAGACAGGCATGCATCCAGATATGTTAGAGATGGCCATTTGTAAATAATTTACAGAAGATGAATTACATTTTGTTGTCCAAGTACCTGTTACTTTGTTCAATGACAATAAAGTTGAATCTAATATAACCAATCTGATGACTGTTGATACAAAATGAGGCACATGGAGTTATCGGTCAGGAAAACCAGCTGAGTGAAGAAGGTTTTGTGTTTGTTACAGGGGGCTGTCTGTGTGAACTATCACAATTAAGCTGGTGTTCTGAAAAGGTCTCAAAAAAAAAGAAGAAAAAAAATCTGGATTTTGGAGTTAGTTGAATCAATGTTAAAATGATAAAGTTATTTTTCAATAGACATATTTTTTGTTTTTGTGTGAAAGAGGGTGGGTGGTGGCAGTGGGGTTCATTGGGTGCTCAGCACCCCTAAAGCTCTGACCCTAGAATCGCCCCTGCTTTGAACTAGGGCTGCAACGACGCGTCGACGTCGTCGATGACGTCGACTACGAAAATACGTCGACGTGCGTGAAATGCGTCGACGCGTCGGCGGCACATTATTTACGTTCTAGAATGAAACAGAAGATCTAGAATAATGGCAGCTTCTGCTCCCGGGCATAGTGAAAATGATCATTTATCATATAAAGCCAGACCGCGACATTCAAAAGTGTGGGAGTACTTTAAACAGAAGCCGAATAAAACTGTGCTTTGTTCGCTCTGTAATGCCGGTTTCACACTGCACGCAGTGGCAGAGCAGAAGCTGTGCGCGTGGAGAGCGGGAGCTTTCACACTGCAGTCAGTGTTGCCAAGACCGCTTTTTTCCGCGGAATTGGGCTACTTCTACACTGTTGCCGCGGGCTGTGTCTTATGTCCGCGGGTTGAAGCAAAAAAACACACATATTTAACCCCCCGAACGCGATGTTTACCAGAGAACCTCCCCGAAACGCGATTGGGCTTGTTTTGGGCTAGTTTTGAGTAACGAATGGGTGGGTTTTGTTGTGTAAACCTGGCAACCCATCTGCCAGTGTTCTCTCGCGCAGCTGAACCGTGGCGCGTGTATTGCAACAGACGGTCACATTTTCCTGGGTTCTTCTCCGACCCCAGTACGTCTCGTGCTTTTATTTATTATGGGCTGCATATATCTCCTGTTAATGCGACCTGGTTCCGCTCTGTCCCAAACACATATGCATAATAACTTGTTGTATATAGGTAGTTTACATGATTAAAGTAACATTAAAGTTAAGATATGCCTCTAGCTTTAATAATTTAAATGTGTCTTTGAAGTTTGGGCAAAAACTTCTGGCAGCTTTAGTCGTTGTTTATGCACATGTATCTTCAAAATAGACGACTAGTTATACATTAACACTATGCTGAAAGCTCCTGTATGTGAACCTTTTGCAGATAAATACAAGTGCATTTTCGTTTACTATTGACACAAATCAATAAGTAAATCATACTCAACTACTATAGTAAACAACTTTTCCTAATTAGGCCTACTCTGTATACATTTTATGATGAATAGTATCATTATATATTATGTTTAAAAAGCTTCTTTTGTTCATATATTTCATTATAAAATGGCACACTATGTACACTACCCTTCCTGAAATACAATTAATATTGTCATCATTCATTGATTTCATGTTAAAATAATATACAAATTCACTACCCTCTTTGAAATACAATAATCAGTAAAAAAGAATAATAAGATTAATCTGGAAAAATAATCGTTAGATTAGTCGACTAATCGAAAAAATAATCGTTAGATTAGTCGACAGAAAAAATAATCGTTAGTTGCAGCTCTACTTTGAACACACTTAACGTGTTCGGGAATCAGTGGTTTGGGTGTGTACAAAATAATAAATCCAGTTGCTAAAAACACTAACCTGTTTGTTAACTGCCTTGGTCAATATCCAAGAATGTTTGTATTTAATATAGTTTAATTACAGGCTTGAGGAAATAAAATAAAATAAAATATTTTATGACTTAGGCTAGTTAGAAAAACAGGAGGAGTAGAGGAGTAGTTCCCTTTAAAATGAAAATAACCCCATGATTTACCCTCAAGACATCCTAGGTGTATATGACTTTATTCTTTTTGATGAACACAATCGGAGTTATATTAATAAATATCCTGACGTTTCCAAGCTTTATAATGGCAGTGTCCATTGAGTTTGAAGCTCAAAAAAGCACATCCATCCATAATAAACATACTCCACACGGCTCCGGGGGGGTTGATAAAGGCCTTCTGAAGCGAACCGATGGGGTTTTGTAAGAAAAATATCCATATTTAAAACTTTATAAAGTAAAATATCTAGCTTCCGGCAGACCAACTTCCGTATTCAACTTGCGTCCGCCTCCCGCAGTTCAAAAAGCTTACGCTACGTTCTAGTGATACGCCACGCCAGTTGCGCCTTTTCCATAAGTTGAATTGTGTTCAACAGAAAGAAGAAAATCATATACACCTAGAATGGCTTAAGGGTAAGTAAATCATGGGGTAATTTTTAGGGGTGTAACAATGCATCATGGATAGTGGCAATATGTATTTTGAATAGTTCACCCAAATGAAAATTACTATATGAGGAAAAAATGCAAGTTTACAGAGTTTTAGTGTCAGTACTACATTCAACTACTATAATGATGAAAATACAATGTAGCCTATAATAATGCAAAAAAGTCCTAGCCTATTAATTTATAGCCCCACCGTAATCCCAAATTTTGCATTTTAATCAACGGTGTAGTCATGGTGTAATTGTAATGTTGTAGCGTGATATGTATTGAATCGTGGCAGGAGGGTACACCCCTAGTAATTTTCATTTTAAAGTGAACTACTCCTTTAAATTTCATACTAAAATTTCATCACTTTAGTTGTTAACCTCAATAAAAAAGTTTGAATTTTAATTTACCTGACCCGGTTTATGAAAACCATATAGGAAACTAAAGAGTCTTATAAGGAAATACAATACACCCCTTGACCTACTTAAGATCTGGAGCAGAAGGTCAGAAAACAAAACTTAGCATTCATTCAGCTGGATAAATTGGTGGGACTGAAACACTGTATTGATGATACAATGAAATATTTACACAAGTTGCAAAAAATATGCACTCATACCCGAGCTCAGGCCCTCTGGGTTTTTTCCAAGACTGGTATCGTGTTGTGTGGACGATGCTACCGGATTTTTGGTTGTCGTTTTTAACTCAGTAGAAGAGGGCACAAGTTTGGTTGTAGGCCTAGTACTAGTAACCATATATGTAGTTTTGGCACTAGTAACAACCGCTGTCGTGTTTCCCAGCGTTGTGTTCGTTGAGGTAAAATTCTCTGAAGAAGAGGATGTTGTCTGAGTTACATTCACCCAACTCGATGTGGTCGATTCGTTGGTCGCATTGGTGACTACGCTGGTGAGCTCCGTTGCTGAGGAGGTAGTATTATCGCTAGAGGTTGTATTTGCTGTTGTCTGAGCAGATGTAGAGTCGTTTGTAGTGCTCGAGGTGGAAATCATAGGGAAATCAGTTGTTGTTTCATTTGAACTGACGACCGTGGAGACAGATTGACTCGTGTTTCCCTCAGTGACATTAGCTGATGCTGTGTATGTAACGTTAGAAGTCAATGTCGTTGAATGAGATGTAGTTTCTGCTGTTGCTGTCGATGTGTCATCTGTGCTGCCTCCAAATATCATCCAACCTTCAAGTCCAACACACAAAAACAACCAAAAAGCCACAAAAAGTCTACATTAACTTAACTTAACACACAATACATATCAATAATAACCACATCTTGCACCAAAACTGCATCTTCTAAACAGGAAACACTTACGTGGAGTCGCTTTATGTGCTGTAGTAGTTGCACATTACAGTAGCCTATGTTTAAATTCAAATTACCTTTATTACACCTTATAAAAACTAAAGTAACACGAGCTACACATACAGTAACGTCAAATGGCAATTTTAGTAGCACGTGTTTTTAATGAATTGGTAAGCATAATATTTAATATTACAATTTATATTACAGATGTCACATGTAGGCTATTAGGCTAATTAATTACAACAGCAATGTCATTTTAATTCAAAGGTCCGTAAAATAATTATTGTTGTTGATAACTTATAATAAGTAGCTAAGTGAACACTATAATGTTTGACATAGTACCCATTATAAACATACCTGCAAATATCACCAGCGTTGAAAAGTGCATCTTCATTTTCCTTCCTCTTTCGTTTCTTACGCTGCGACTGTTTAACCGTTTCTCTTGCACTCCAACACATGTGAGTGACAAGAAGGAAATTCACACGCACAGGTCGTGAGCGCGCAGGCGTGCACGCCTCCGCTCTATTGTGACCTCTTCTAATAATGCCATATCAGACGAGCAAATAAACATGCGGGCAAAGGTGCTTTCTTGGCAAATAAAAAGCGAGGTATTGTATATGGAGTGTAGGCAAATGGCACGAATTATAAACAGTTTATCGTAGGAGACCATGACATGCAATGGCCAAAACTCGCCACTAGAGAGGAGCAAATCATAGAAGATTCACTGAGACGTCTGTGCACTTACAGTCACCATCAAATCAAAAATACCTGTGTTTATTATAAATTGTTCATCACAATTCTTTTAATTAATCTGCTGCCTAATCTTATATTCAAAATAACCTTCCCTCCCTCTTGCTCATCTCTTTTCTGATGATGATGTGATAACTGGCATAGGGGCGGGACAATAACCTGTCACTCACGTGAGATCAAGTCCTGCCCTACATTTTGCTCTTGTCCGAGAAGCACACGTCTTGTCCATCAAGATCATTTTCACAGATGAACACAACTTTTATGAATTTTGAAGCCTAAATGCAGTCGCCAAAAGTAAAAAGCTAAAGACAAACAGACTACACCACGGAATACTGCCATCTGTAGGTTTGTGGAAAAACTTTAGGAATTATAGTTAAAGGGTTAGTTCACCCAAAAATGAAAATTCTGTCATTAATTACTCACCCTCATGTCGTTTGACACCCGTAAGACCTCCGTTCATATTCGGAACACAAATGAAGATATTTTAGTTGAAAGCTGATTGCTGAGAAAGGCTTCAGATAGGACTCCATTGGCATTCAGTACACTTATACTCCCAAGACCCATAAAAGGCACTTAAAACGTTGTTACAAAGTCCATCTCACCACAGTGACTCTACAATAATTTTACGATGTGACGACAATAGTTTTTTTGCGCAAAAAAAAATCAAAATAACACCTTTATCCAACTTGTTCTTGTCTTCCGTGTGTGCCTCCACGACGCACGCGCGAGAATATGACGCAGATCCGGCGTTCGGACACATGACCCAGAAGCGATTTGTTTACAAGCAGAGGAAGACGCACGTATCTAAGCTGTTGAATTCTACATTGATCGTGCTTTAGGTCTCGGCGTAGTTCTCAAAATCGGGCTAAAGTGTGCATTTCATGAATTCCCGAACCCCAGCGCTACGTCATATTCTCGCGCATGCGTCGTGGAGGCACACACGGAAGACAAGAACAAGTTGGATAAAGGTGTTATTTTGATTTTTTTTTTGCGCACAAAAACTATTGTCGTCGCATCGTAAAATTATTGTAGAGTCACTGTGGTGAGATGGACTTTGTAACAACGTTTTAAGTGCCTTTTATGGGTCTTGGGAGTGTAAATGTACTGAATGCCAATGGAGGCCTATCTGAAGCCTTTCTCAGCAATCAGCTTTCAACAAAAATATCTTCATTTGTGTTCCGAATATGAACGGAGGTCTTACGGGTGTCGAACGACATGAGGGTGAGTAATTAATGACAGAATTTTCATTTTTGGGTGAACTAACCCTTTAAACCCTCTCTCATGATTGTTCCATGTTGCATTTGCTCTAGTATTTGTCCTTCATTTATGTATGGAATTTTTTCAGATTTATGCCAGTTTTGTTGATTTTATTTGCCAGTTTCTATAAAAATGCTCTCTGTTGCAGTCACAAACGTGTGTGTGTGTGTGTGTGTGTGTGTGTGTGTGCGCGCATGTGTGTGTATGAGACAGAAAGTTCGTTCCACTTTGTGTTTATGCTCTAGGACCAGATCTTGATATAAATGTAGACATTTTCAGATTTATACTGGATTTAGTAGATTTTTTTTTGACAAACAAAGTGGAGAAAAAAAAGCATTTTTTACATTTTCCCATTCATTGCCAAAATCTAAAAAATGCCCCCAGACACCTGTGTGTGTGTGTGTGTGTGAGTGAACATGCTTGTTCCATATTGCATTTGTGCTCTAGTATTAGTCCTTCATTTATGTATGAAAATCTTTCAGATTTATGCCAGTTTTGTTGATTTTATTTGCCAATTTCAATAAAAATACTCTCTGTTGCAGTCACACACACGTGTGTGTGTGTGTGTGTGTGTGTGTGTGTGTGTGTGTGTGTGTGTGTGTGTGTGTGTGTGTGTGTGTGTGTGTGTGTGTGTGTACGTGTGTACGTGTGTGTGTGTATGAGATAGAAAGTTCGTTCTACTTTGTGTTTATGCTCTAGGACCAGACCTTGATATAAATGTAGACATTTAATTTTTTTTGACAAAAAAAGTGAAAAAAAAAAAATTCTTTACACTTTCCCATTCATTTTCAATGTGGGGTCAGTCTGACCCCGAGGGACTTAAACTGTAAAAAAATTTTTACACACCTTTAGAACAACCAAATCAAGCCCATGTTTGTGCATGTTTATATAGATTATTTAGGAAAAGTCACTGAGTCTCATGGCCCTGAGATGAAGGGAACACTTTTAAAAAATGGAGGAAAAGTCCAGTGGGGTCAGCTGGACCCCAAGGGCCGATCAAGGGTTAAGCCTTGTCTGTGAAACCGGGGGCTAATGTAATGATACAGATTTTTAATACAATACTATATCAACATTGGTGTAGTTTTACATACATTGGAACTGCATTACTGATCCTTCTTGTCCCCATTGTTTCTCCAACAAGCTTATTGTAAGATAGTGCACAGTTTAGGTACAAATGACAATTATAGCAAGACTACAGGTGGAAACAACATGTTGTCATATCATCATTACATGTACGCTGAGACAACTTAGTTTATCCTCATTCCTAACCACATTCCATGATGATCTGTGTAGAGAGTCATACAGGTGGAGCTCAGTAGGAGCAAAGGGCATGTTGACTTTGTTTTGCAACTCACAAATGCACCATTATGATGATGATATCAGTATCAGTGTTAACAGTAACAGTATAAATCAGAATAAGAAACCTGATGAAAAGACCATAAGGTGATCTGCTGGTCTAAGATGAGTTGGTTTCCATGCTTTGACTGGTTTTCAACACCGGACTAGGCCAGATTCTGTATCTTAAACAAGCCTAGAGCAGCTAACTAACTTATGCTACGCTGGTATTTTGGGAAAGGGATCAATGTATATATCAAATACATTGATTCTGTCAGCACATTATTGGTTTAATGTGGTGAAAGAGGAAAGAATATTTATTTTTTTAATCAAAGACTCTAAACAGAAAGCAGTGATTGAGGGGTGTGTTCTATGAATGGCTGTAGTTTCAGAGTGTCATTTCAAACATACTTTCATGGTTTCGACATATGCAGAATGATGCAACAACCTTACCATAGACAGAATATTACAATGTGCCAACACTGTGAAATGTTCAAAATGCACGAACTCTTTACAGAGAAGTGTTATATTTTCATTTAGGTACTACTACATTTACATTTTACATTTATGCATTTGGCAGACGCTTTTATCCAAAGTGACTTACAGTGCCCTTATTACAGGGATAATCCCCCTGGAGCAACATGGAGTAAAGTGCCTAGCTCAAGGATACACTGGTAGTGACCGCTGGGATCGAACCAGCAACCTTCTGCATATCAGTTCCATGGTTTAACACACTTGACCACCATCTCACAGCAGTATAATCTAGTGTTTATTTTATTTCAAGTAATGAAAATGTTTTTGATGGTTTTAATCTTAATTAGTTATAACTATAATAACACTGCTAAAGAGTTTTGATGCAGCATAAATTAAAGGGATAGTTCACTCAAAAAAGAAAATTCTGTCATTAATTACTCACCCTCATGTCGTTCCAAACCTATAAGACTTTTGTTCATCTTTAAGATTTTTTTTATGCAATCTGAGACATTTCTATCCCTCCATTGACAGTTGAAGTTCATAAAGATATCGTAAAACTAATACAAATGAATTGAGTGGTTTAGCCCAATTAATTCAGTCTTTTACATATAAACATTCATCAACTCACACATCAGTTGTGGTAAACGGAAGCTCAAGCATGTTCGCTTGTCGTGCGACAACCAATGAGGTTCATTCTCGTGTTACGCAGCACATTTGAGCTTCAGCAAGAACCAATGAGGTTCATTCTCAGAACCAATGAGGTTCATTCTCGTGTTATGCAGCACGTTTGAGCTTCTGCAAGAACCAATGAGGTTCATTCTCGTGTTATGCAGCACGTTTGAGCTTCTGCAAGAACCAATGAGGTTCATTCTCGTGTTACGCAGCACATTTGAGCTTCTACAAGAACCAATGAGGTTCATTCTCGTGTTACGCAGCACGTTTGAGCTTCTGCAAGAACCAATGAGGTTCATTCTCATGTTATGCAGCACGTTTGAGCTTCTACAAGAACCAATGAGGTTTGTTAGTGTTACGCAGCACATCTAAGCTTCTGCAAGAACCAATGAGGTTCATTCTCGTGTTATGCAGCACATCTGAGCTTCTGCAAGAACCAATGAGGTTCATTCTTGTGTCACGCAGCACGTTTGAGCTTCTGCAAGAACCAATGAGGTTCATTCTTGTGTCACGCAGCACGTTTGAGCTTCTGCAAGAACCAATGAGGTTCATTCTCGTGTAATGAAGCACATCTGAGCTTCTGCAAGAACCAATGAGGTTCATTCTCGTGTTATGCAGCACATCTGAGCTTCTGCAAGAACCAATGAGGTTCATTCTCGTGTTACGCAGCACGTTTGAGCTTCTGCAAAGAACCAATGAGGTTCATTCTCATGTTATGCAGCACGTTTGAGCTTCTGCAAGAACCAATGAGGTTCATTCTCATGTTATGCAGCACGTTTGAGCTTCTGCAAGAACCAATGAGGTTCATTCTTGTGTTACGCAGCACATCTGAGCTTCTGCAAGAACCAATGAGGTTCATTCTCATGTTACACAGCACGTTTGAGCTGCCACAAGAACCAATGAGGTTCATTCTTGTGTTATGCAGTACATTTGAGCTTCAGCAAGAACCAATGAGTTTCATTCTTGTGTTACGCAGCACATCTCAGCTTCTGCAAAAACCAATTAGGTTAATTCTCATGTTACGCAGCACATCTGAGCTTCTGCAAGAACCAATGAGGTTCATTCTCGTGTTACGCAGCACGTTTGAGCTTCTGCAAAGAACCAATGAGGTTCATTCTCATGTTATGCAGCACGTTTGAGCTTCTGCAAGAACCAATGAGGTTCATTCTCGTGTTACGCAGCACATTTGAGCTTCAGCAAGAACCAATGAGGTTCATTCTCAGAACCAATGAGGTTCATTCTCGTGTTACGCAGCACATTTGAGCTTCAGCAAGAACCAATGAGGTTCATTCTCAGAACCAATGAGGTTCATTCTCGTGTTATGCAGCACGTTTGAGCTTCTGCAAGAACCAATGAGGTTCATTCTCGTGTTACGCAGCACATTTGAGCTTCTACAAGAACCAATGAGGTTCATTCTCGTGTTACGCAGCACGTTTGAGCTTCTGCAAGAACCAATGAGGTTCATTCTCATGTTATGCAGCACGTTTGAGCTTCTACAAGAACCAATGAGGTTTGTTAGTGTTACGCAGCACATCTAAGCTTCTGCAAGAACCAATGAGGTTCATTCTCGTGTTATGCAGCACATCTGAGCTTCTGCAAGAACCAATGAGGTTCATTCTCGTGTTAAGCAGCACATCTAAGCTTCTGCAAGAACCAATGAGGTTCATTCTCGTGTTAAGCAGCACATCTAAGCTTCTGCAAGAACCAATGAGGTTCATTCTTGTGTCACGCAGCACATCTGAGCTTCTGCAAGAACCAATGAGGTTCATTATCGTGTTAAGCAGCACATCTAAGCTTCTGCAAGAACCAATGAGGTTCATTCTTGTGTCACGCAGCACGTTTGAGCTTCTGCAAGAACCAATGAGGTTCATTCTCGTGTAATGAAGCACATCTGAGCTTCTGCAAGAACCAATGAGGTTCATTCTCGTGTAATGAAGCACATCTGAGCTTCTGCAAGAACCAATGAGGTTCATTCTCGTGTTATGCAGCACATCTGAGCTTCTGCAAGAACCAATGAGGTTCATTCTCGTGTTACGCAGCACATTTGAGCTTCTACAAGAACCAATGAGGTTCATTCTCGTGTTACGCAGCACGTTTGAGCTTCTGCAAGAACCAATGAGGTTCATTCTCATGTTATGCAGCACGTTTGAGCTTCTACAAGAACCAATGAGGTTTGTTAGTGTTACGCAGCACATCTAAGCTTCTGCAAGAACCAATGAGGTTCATTCTCGTGTTATGCAG
This sequence comes from Gobio gobio, assembly GCF_949357685.1. Taxonomy (NCBI): domain Eukaryota; kingdom Metazoa; phylum Chordata; class Actinopteri; order Cypriniformes; family Gobionidae; genus Gobio; species Gobio gobio. The sequence continues at coordinate 21,071,646 of NC_137118.1, forward strand.
CACATCTGAGCTTCTGCAAGAACCAATGAGGTTCATTCTCGTGTTAAGCAGCACATCTAAGCTTCTGCAAGAACCAATGAGGTTCATTCTTGTGTCACGCAGCACATCTGAGCTTCTGCAAGAACCAATGAGGTTCATTATCGTGTTAAGCAGCACATCTAAGCTTCTGCAAGAACCAATGAGGTTCATTCTTGTGTCACGCAGCACGTTTGAGCTTCTGCAAGAACCAATGAGGTTCATTCTCGTGTAATGAAGCACATCTGAGCTTCTGCAAGAACCAATGAGGTTCATTCTCGTGTTATGCAGCACATCTGAGCTTCTGCAAGAACCAATGAGGTTCATTCTCGTGTTACGCAGCACGTTTGAGCTTCTGCAAAGAACCAATGAGGTTCATTCTCATGTTATGCAGCACGTTTGAGCTTCTGCAAGAACCAATGAGGTTCATTCACATGTTATGCAGCACGTTTGAGCTTCTGCAAGAACCAATGAGGTTCATTCTTGTGTTACGCAGCACATCTCAGCCTCTGCAAGAACCAATGAGGTTCATTCTCATGTTACACAGCACGTTTGAGCTGCCACAAGAACCAATGAGGTTCATTCTTGTGTTATGCAGTACATTTGAGCTTCAGCAAGAACCAATGAGTTTCATTCTTGTGTTACGCAGCACATCTCAGCTTCTGCAAAAACCAATTAGGTTAATTCTCATGTTACGCAGCACATCTGAGCTTCTGCAAGAACCAATGAGATTAATTATTGTGTTACGCAGCACGTTTGAGCTTCCACAAGAACCAATGAGGTTCATTCTTGTGTTACGCAGTACATCTGAGCTTCGGCAAGAACCAATGAGGTTAATTCTCGTGTTACGCAGCACATCTGAGCTTCTGCGAGAACCAATGAGGTTCATTCTCATGTTACACAGCACGTTTGAGCTGCCACAAGAACCAATGAGAAACAACATGAGAAACAACACAAAGGGGAACCGACATGAGGATGAGTAATTAATGACAGAAATTAAATTTTTGGGTGAACTATCCCTTTAAGTACAGAATGCACCCAAAAGCTGAAATGTTAATTCCAGATCTGGTTTACTTTCGGCAAGCAGATTTTGGGCCAATCATAGGCCGTAATTCAACCTTGATGCGGCCCAAAATCAAATTGCTATCTGGGAAGCGGACAGAAAACAAGAAAAACTGACAAAGTTTTAGATGCCAGACATTTAGAATGATTAAAAGAAAACAAAAAGGTAAAATAAAAGATCTTAAAAAAATTCTAATTATATTATAATAATTATATAGCCAATATATTTGCATTTTTCTTCATTTTTTCTGCTTAGGCTGTATAGGCTACCATGTAAAATTAAGAAATTGACATATTCCAATTATTTATCAACTGGTGACGCAATGCCAAGTGGGCGGGAAACTACAGGTGTGCTTAGAATAGGCGTCGAAACTTGGAGCAGTTTTGATGTTGACATGATGACCGACAGTCACGTGACTTTCAACAATTGCCAGATTGTATGGGATCCTCCCACCTGAAGTTTCTGCTGCCCGTCTACTTTTTAAACACCGGAAACAAAGTAATTCATTCCCAGCAGGCTTTTTTTGTGTGTTCGTTTGTGATCTCCCAAATCTATCATGCGAACTCCTGGGATTTTTATTTTCGGGATGGTGCTCGCACCTTGCGGTTGGCTTCTGGAGCTGGTCAGCACCGTCGCACCAGCCTGGCGCACGATCAACAACATCCCTGGACAACCCATCGATCTGGTCCTCCAACAAGGATTATGGGACATCTGCAAGACTTTTGCATCATCCCAGAATATTATTTGCAACCAACAGGACACGCAGTACTTCAGCGCTCAGATCATACAGATCGCGCGAGGCTTGATGCTGGCATCACTCATTCTCAATGTCATCGCCATCGGCGTGGCATCAGCCGGAGTCAGATGCTGGAGTGATAACCCGCACTGGACCGTGGCTGGGGTCGGTGGGGTTCTCATCTTCATCTCAGGGGTCCTCACAATCATCCCAGTGGCGTGGTACACTCACATCATGACCTCCATCTTCTCCACATCCACCGATATTCGTGTGGGATACTGCCTGGTGCTGGGCTTCATCGGTGGGTGCATGGAGGTGCTCGGAGGTTTGGTGATGTCCATCGGGTTGTGTCGGCGCTGTGATGGTCGGAAGTCGAGGACGGACGCGGTGAAGTTCGCGCGCTATCCCTCTCCACCGCACAGAGTCACATCGCTCAGTGTAATCAGCGCGAGCAGCGCGGCCAGCAGCGTCCCGTATTACTCCAAACAAAGTGAGATGGACTTCACACGAGCGAAGACGCAACGGGACAGCAGACCAGTGAACACGGCGAATAAAGCACGACCTTACGACTCAGATTTGTAAAATACAAACTTTTAACCTTGTGAACTCAAGAACCTTACGACCATCACCAGTGTAACCATCACTTCCTCGCGAAAATTCCAGAGTTTATCAGTCAGATTGATCAAATCAGCCTTTCCAATCCCTGAAGAAGAAAACAAGCCTAGGCTGGTTTTAGCTGGTCTCCCAGGCTGACCAAGCTGGTGTTCAACTGGTCTTTTAGCTTGTCTCCCAGCTTGACCAGCCTGGTCAGCTAAAAAAAACCCCTCTAAACCAGCCTGGGAGACCAGCTAAAACCAGCCAACCATCTTAGGCTATTTTATCTGGGGGGGGTTTTCTTCAGCAGGGATGTAAAATCATCTGAAAGCGGAATAAATAAAGATACAGATAGAGATACAACTATTTGAAAATCTGGAATCTTGAGGGTGCAAAAAAATCTTAATATTGAGAAAATCTTCTTTAAAGTCCTTAGAAAATGTCTCCATGGAACATGATATTTAGCTACTTAATACCCTTATGATTTTTGGCATAAAAGAAAAATCTATAATTTTGACCCATACAATGTGTAGTTCGCCACAAATATACCTGTGCGACTTATGACTGGTTTTGTGGTCCAGGGTCACATTTAATTTCGTTTTTTTGAATAACAGTGACCAGTTATATTGTGGGAAAATATGTAGGCCTATTTCGAAAATGCCTTATATATTTTTTACAATGACATTGTAAAATATAATATTTTTCTGGTAAAAAAAAAAACTTAGTCACTATAAAATGTACAGTAAAAGCAAGCAGTAAAAGGAAGTGGCCCAAAGTTTAAATAGGTTTTATTTTTATTGCCGGTTATGTTTTATGTTGTTAGTTTTTTAGTTCATGTTCAACAGGATGTTAGTGTGTGTGTGTGTGTGTGTGTGTGTGTGTGTGTGTGTGTGTGTGTGTGTGTGTGTGTGTGTGTGTGTGTGTGTGTGTGTGTGTGTGTGTGTGTGTGTGTGTGTGTGTGTGTGTGTGTGTGTGCGGAAATACCTTTTTTGATGAACTGTTATTCATCATGTGACCACCTGTATTATCATTGATGTTATCAGTTTATTTTAAGGTCATATCAACTGCTCAGCTATGGTATTTTCGCGGAAATCATGGTTACCATTATAAATGTTCTGTTAAGGGAAGTGAGGTTTTGAAGTTATGTCGAATAGCACTAACACCATCAGTTTGGTTTTATACTTTGCACTTTATAATGTAAAGCCCTTATGATTTTGTTGGCAGTACCTTCGATGTCTTTTTGTAGCACTGGGCTCTAATGTGTAAATACTGTAACTTATCAGCAACCTTTTTTAGTTATGCCAACTGCAAAAAGCAAACACATTCTTCTGAAGAAAGCTAATGTTTGCACAAGCACTGCACACGGTACAGAAGTGTATGTCTCTGGTGTACAAGACAGAACCAAATGTAAAATATCTTTGTGGAAGTTATGTTGTAATTGACGTCCGTCCATCCATAAATTGTAATGCAAATGGTTGAAGGCTGTTTATTTCTTTGTATTTTCCTTTTTTTTGATGATGAACACTGTCCCAAGAGCTATGGCTCATTTATGTGCCTGCATGAATATAATAAATGATGAATGATTGCTCATTTGGAACAATGTCGAGCACTACTTCATGCATCCTAATAATAAATATTATCCTTTTATTGCATTTCCATTAATAAGCTATTTTATTTATGGACATAACATTTTTAAATGATATGGCATTATTTTATTAACTTAGTATGTCTTATGACATTAAGACATTAAAAGTTGAAATTATGACACTTCATAAGTTTTAAAAAGACAAAATAATGAGATAGCCGAAATTACGACTTATGACTTCTTAAGTCAATTTCGACCTTGTATGTCTTAATTTTGATAAGTCATAAATATGACTTAGCATGTCTTGATTGTGATTTACAAAAACATTTTCCCCTTTATGTGGCAGAAATAGGCTTCTATAATATTTTCTTTATTTATAAGTAGGGTTGGGTACCGTTCACATTTTAAGTACCTTTTTTCGGTACTTTGGGGATGTTTACATCAATAACTGTAAATAACCTGTAAGTCATTTATAGAAGTGTTATTGACATTATGCCAGAGCTGCCCTGGTTGCTGTCTGCCATTATCTGTGATGTTTGTATACTGTAATAGTTACTAGTAAATAGTAGGCTATACTAGCTACTTAATTTAATTCTTAAAAACAACCATTTTTTTTCTTTTCTTTTTAATTTAATTTCTATGAAAAGATTTCCCACAAATTATGTGTTATATATTTTCTGGTAATCATATGAAGACATAAGACATTAATTTAATGTATCTTTTAATTAAATTAAACTTTTTTGTCAAACAAAGTGCTGCTCAACTGAGCTTTATATGGTTAAAATTAAAACATGAAGAAAATTTGTAATTTATTACTTAAAAAATAAAGTTTTGATCATTTATTATTATTACATTAGTGTTAGTATTATTATTACATTGAGAGTATCTAAATTCTACTGTACAACAGTGATGTATTTGTCAAGTTAGGCCAAACTTTTATTTTGACGGGTTGCCGTGAAGACCTTTGAGTTTCTGTGTTTTTGACATGACAGTTTTTCTCAAATTAAATGGTAAAATGCTCATGAAGTGACTCTCAGTGGCTCTGGAGATGACGTTCATGCGTTCATGTCCTCATATGAGACGGCAGAGATAGAAACATGTGACCGTCACGCGCGATTCTGAGTGAGAGTGTGTGAGGTAAACCCAGACTGTAAACCGCGCGTCTACGGCATTCATTCGCACAGAGACACAAATTATTTGTATTTAAATAGTCTTTTGCGGTTTAATATTCACAGACAGTCTATATCACCAGATGCGTTCTCAGGTACCGAAATTTGGTACCGATTGATTTCATGTGAATCGGTACTCGGTAGTACCGACGTATATTTTATATTAAAAGACATTTACCTCAACATGAAAAAAAAAAGTGAATCAGTTGTCAGACTACGGAGCTCCTAATGGGACATGGAGAGTGGAGATATTAAGTGGAGGGGGTGGAGATATTAAATCAAAATTTCTTAGGGGAATGCAAACATTTAGCGAGCGAACAGAAAGTTTCTCGGGGAGCGCAAAATATTTGCGAGAGAACGCAAAAGCATTGACCTATTATTTTTCCTCCCATCTCATTTCCATAGGGGCTCCGTATTAAACAAACCCAATCATGAAAGAAAAAACTGGACAAAACGTATTTAATGCATAAGTATCAAACAAGTAATTGGCCAAAAGACATTCATTCATGAACTGTATAAAGTTACAGCATGTAAAACAACAAAAATGCCTGAATATAGATAAAAATGTGAAACATGTTATGAGAAGAGGTGATTGAAACCAACACAGGCAAACTTCTGGAACAAACAAACGTTTATGCAGATTAACTTTTGGTCTTACTGAGGTATAACCATTGTAAACAGCATTTCTTTGTGACAACTTGCCCCATTCTACCCTATTTTCCCCATAGCTCTTGCATAATGGTATTCCAGGTATTGGCTGAAACATGGCATGCAGTGAAAACCAGTTTTGCCCGAGTTTAAACCAGGCATTCAACACCACACCCTTCAGATGCTAATCACACAGATCCACCTCCTTCAGGTTTCAGTATGTTTCTTCTTAAGCACCAGACACACTCGACTCGCTTTAGACGTGGACAGCAGCTCAGCCCTCAACCATGCGGACTCCGGGGATCTTGATATTCGGCATGGTCCTGGCACCCTGTGGATGGATCCTAAACCTGACCAGCACGGTTGCACCAAACTGGCGCACCATCAACAACCTGGCAGCCCAATCTGTGGATCTGGTGGTGGAACAAGGAATCTGGGACATCTGCAATACCTTCACAACGTCTAGGGCGCAACAGTGCAACCAACGCACCAATGACCAAACGTACTTTAACAACCAGATCATTCCGATCGCTCAAGGAATGATGATTGCGTCCTTGATCGTGACCATCCTTGGCCTGGCGGTGGCAACACCTGGAGTCAGATGCTGGAGGGACAGACCAAGGTGGATCCTGGCTAGTTTAGGCGGCCTCCTCATCTTCTGCTCCGGAGTCTTGGCCATTATTCCCGTTGCGTGGTACACTCATCTGCTCAACAGCCTGAACTCCACCTCGGTCAAGAGAGACCCATTGAGAGCGGATGACATCCGTGTAGGATACTGCATCGTTTTGGGCTACATCGGAGGCATCATGGAGGTCCTCGGCGGTTTAGTGATGTTCATCGGGATCGCTTCCTGCTGCGGTGGACGGAACCGCGGAGAAAAGCCTGGTACCAACACGGGAAGGTCGGCGGACAGGATGGATAGACCGAGGACGATGGAGAGGCCGACGCCTCTGCCAAGGGTCACCGTACCAAGAAGCTACATCAGTGAAAGCAGCGTACCTTACTCGCAGAAGTCTCTGGACGACGACCTGGACTTCCCAAGAGCCAAACCTAGGAACAATGGAATTGTCAACACATCCTACAATGGAAGACCTTACGATGCTGATCTGTAAAATGATTAGCACATACTGTGAATAAATATTAGTTTACCACTTGTGAATGTTGACAACCGTTAAAGCCATGCAAGCTGTCTTCAACTGGAGCGTACACTTGTCACACCAGTTCTTTTACAAGTACTTTGAATGTTTACAAGAGCCACCGATTGTGCTTGCCAGTTTCCCTCTGAGGTTAAGCAACATGAGGACTTCCAATTTTAGAGTTGTAAATAGCCAAAATGTAACTTCCTGTCGAAGGTTTGTAATGCGGGTTAAAATCAAATCATGTGTCTTTATCTGTCCTAATGATGTTATCACATTAATACTGCAGGGTTTGAGAAAAATTAATTGTGCAATATTTTCCTTGGCTGTGGAAATAGTTTCGTGAAAGAGGTGACTGCGATGCAGTATAACTAGTAATACTGGTTGTTGCAGTTTTATCTCCACTGCAAGCATGTGGGTCATGTCTGAACTGTCGTGTGATCCACGAGCCATGTGAACAATGTAGCGATGGTCATGAAGTATAATCCTCCACAAAATCATTTCTATAGTATATTAATTTTCGATAGAAGTATTTCTGCCAAAGCGTAATAAGTGCTGTTTAATAAAGGCCAGTGATGACTTACCTTCAAGTCTGGAAGCATTAAAACAGAGACATATTACAACTATAAATGAAGTTTATTAATTATTAACTGTATAAACAAATGCATATAAGAGCAGCGAGGTGTAAATGAGGTTAAATGGTAATAAAACCACCCAGATAAAGGAAGTAGAATGTAAAGGAAGTAGAGTGTAAATGAGATCTTTGTGACTTTATTTTGCTGTAACTCATCAGATCATGTGATATTTCCCATTGCTCTGGGTTGTGTGGTTTCTAAATACAACATCTTTTAAATCTCTTTGTAACAATTTAGTTTTTTTTTTTTATTAAAGTACTATTTATTCAAAAACAAACAGTGTTGTCCATGTGTATCGATACCTACCGTTATAAAACGAATATCAATGTGGCAATCCCTTTTAACACTGCAAGAATAACTACAATTGTAGATGTTATCTTCCATGGATTGGAATAACACTGATATGATTATAATAAAAAAAGTTATTGAAGAAATTGCAGTGTCATTAACTCTAACATCTCTAACTTGTCTTTTCAATTCGGTAAAAAAGTAATACTATTATATAAACCTGAGGATAGACACAAATTACAGGTCTGTTTCTGTACTCCCTCAATTCTCCAAATTCCTTGAGAAACTTTTTACAGAAAGACTTGACAATTTAATTGAAACGCACAACTTTCTAGTTGACAGTCAATATGGATTCTGGATGGACGGATCAACATCTTTGGCACTAATGGAGGAGCTAACTGAGGATATCACAAATTGCACAAACAAGAAGAATCATGTAGTGGGAATTTTCATAGATCTAAAGAAAGCATTTGACACCATAAATCATGACATTTTATTACATAAACTAGAGCGGTATGGCAGGGGCGTAGCAGCACCAGGCTCGCCTACTATGATTTCTTGGTGTGATTTTAGAACACAAAATCTGCTGGAAACCGCACATAAAATGCGTCAAAGCAAAATTTGCAAAGACCATAGCAATGCTGATTAAATCTAAATTATACTGGACAATAAATAAATGCATATTCTGTTTTAACCCATTTTTGCCCAAATTTTTCTGAATTGTTTCATGCATAGTCATGTTAATAGTGTCCTATTTGAACATGTTCTGCATTTATTTTCCCCAGGTTTTTGTTTTTTTTCTTGAAAACCGTATTTGAATGTGTGGCAACTATAGTTGCCGGTGGGCAAATATATTGTATGCACCCTTTCATTGTCAAATTTGACTAGGAGGTGAACATTTGGCATCTAACTCAAAATAACTGCTTTCAACAGATCAATCTTTATTCATAAACAAATTTATTGTGCATAAAAGTCGAAGAACATTCGATGCAAACTCAAAAAAGCTGCATCTATCTTATAATCTGTTGAATATGAAAATACAACAAACAACAAATACATTTGTCTTAAAGTGGTGGACCATAGTGCAGAACAAAGTGCAGCCAATAAGTTGCCCTAACAGGGCATTGTGTATCAAAATTTAAATGAAAATAAATTAATATGATGATGAAAAAATTACATCTGTATAACAAACAAAAATAAATAAATAAACAAATAGTCCCATAGTATTCAATGGCTGACTGTAGTAGGTGATTTCATATAATAATGTAAATGTAAACTCATTACTTGTCTGAATTTCCACATTATAATGGAATCATAAGCTACTAGTCATAAGAAGTATGAGGGTCCTTGACCGATTAGAATGAAACGCATCCAAACTGGATGAAGGGTCCTCAATATTTTGGCCCTTACAAGACATATCATAAAATATTATATTTTTCCCTATCGAATTAAGGTCTACTGTACAGTAGATATGTCAGTTAAAGGGTTAAGTTATGTTTTAGGTGGGATATTATGAAAGCAAAAAGCACTAAAGACCAAAAACCTTGATTTATTAACCTGTTAATACATTATACCCCATTTCCCCATTATATGTACAAGGCATTTGCCCACCGGCAACTATAGTTGCCACTTGGACTTTTGACTAAGTGTACAAAAAAACGATAGATCTGTTGTAAGAATTGTTTTATTTGGATGATTCTAGAGACCTTCACGATTATGTAGATATATATATGTCAACAAAAAATACTTATTAGTAACATGAAAATAACCTTTCTTTGGGAGGGTTTGCCTTCGTTATGCTTCCTGGAAGTTGGGGTAGGAAGTTGGCAGCCTCATGTGACAGGAAGGAATTTAATACCTTTTTTTTTCTCTTGAAATCCTTTATTTGGTTGTTTTCTTGCATTTCATTGAGATTAAAAACATGGATACTATCTAGAAAAATACTTACAAAAGGAGAATTACAACTATACACTGCGACAACTATAGTTGCCGGTCGGCTTAAATGGGTTAAATTACTGTAGATTTGTTTTCTTGCTATGAATATATAATATTTAATGATATATACACCGATCAGGCATACCATTATGACCACCTTCCTAATATTGTGTTGGCCCCCCTTTTGCTGCCAAAATAGCCATGACCCGTCGAGGCATGGACTCCACTAGACCCCTGCAGGTGTGCTGTGGTATCTGGCACCAAGATGTTAGCAGCAGATCCTTTAAGTCCTGTAAGTTGCGAGGTGGGGCCTCCGTGGATCGGACTTGTTTGTTCAGCACATCACACAGATGCTCGATTGGATTGAGATCTGGGGAATTTGGAGGCCAAGTCAAGACCTCAAACTCGTTGTTGTGCTCCTCAAACCATTTTTGCTTTGTGGCAGGGCGCATTATCCTGCTGAAAGAGGCCACAGCCACCAGGAAATACCGTTTCCATGAAAGGGTGTACATGGTCTGCAACGATGCTTAGGTAGTTGGTACATGTTAAAGTAACATCCACATGGATGGCAGGATCCAAGGTTTCCCAGCAGAACATTGCCCAAAGCATCACGCTGCCGCCACCAACTTGCCTTCTTCCCATAGTAGTGCATCTTGGTGCCATGTGTTCCCCAGCTAAACAACGCACACACACCCGGCCATCCACGTGATGTAAAAGAAAACGTGATTCATCAGACCAGGCCACCTTCTTCCATTGCTCCATGGTCCAGTTCTGACGCTCACGTGCCCACTGTTGGCGCTTTCGGCGGTGGACAGGGGTCAGCATGGGGCCCTGACTGGTCTGCGTCTATGCAGCCCCATACACAACAAACTGCGATACAGTGTGTATTCTGACACCTTTCTATCAGAACCAGCATTAACTTCTTGAGCAATTTGAGCTACAGTAGCTCGTCTGTTTGATCAGACCAAACTGTCAAGCCTTTGCTCCGCATGTGCATCAATGAGCCTTGGCCGCCCATGACCCTGACGCCGGTTCACCACTGTTCCTTCCTTGGACCACTTTTGATAGATACTGACCACTGCAGACCGGGAACACCACATAAGAGCTGCAGTTTTGGAGATGCTCTGACCCAGTCGTCTAGCCATCACAATTTGGCCATTGTCAAACTCGCTCAAATCCTTACGTTTGCCCATTTTTCCTGCTTCTAACACATCAATTTTGAGGACAAAATGTTCACTTGCTGCCTAATATAGCCCACCCACTAACAGGTGCCGTGAGGAAGAGATAATCAGTGTTATTCACTAGACCTGTAAGTGGTCAAGTTATGTGTATAAAATATATATTGGAACTATTTACAGTTGTATAAGGAGTGGGAAAAATTAGCTTCTGCTTTATCTCGCTCCTTTTCGGACATATTGTAATTATTGTTTATAACACTTTATAGATATTGTTTTTATACTTTGGACTTTTGTTAAACCCAAAACTTACTATAGAAATGTATGGGGCAAACTTTGTAATCGTACTAAATATAAAATTGAACAAACTTGATGTTTTTTTTATTATAAACAAACAAAATACAACAAACAATGTGAAAATGAATTTACATTATTAAAGATGTAAAATGTCAAATGGAAAGACCTTTTATTTAATGTGGAGACAATGCAAAAAAATATAGCAAATATTGTTGAAATGACAGAGAAATAGAAGCAGTCATAATTATAGAAACAATAAAATCTTTATTATAAAATACTGGTCAAAAAGGGTTCAATGCAGAAATAAATGCATGTTTATTTTCGTAAAATAAAATAAAAACAACCATGACCAATACAAATGTCGTGCTTTACATAAATGTTTGAAAGAGATACTCATCTGTGGCCCATAAGTCCATGAAACTAATCAGCTTTCAGTCAGTGAAACTCACCAGTCCGGCCTGAGCTAAAAATAACAGCAGACAAACAGCACTAAAATACCTGGCATGCTACAGAAACTAGTCAATGCATGTTAAACAGGAACATTCCTTGCAGGAACGCCGATCCAAAGCTTGTTTTGAAATCATCTAAAAGTGCTGCAAACTTCATGTATTTCACATGCAATAGTTTTCAGTTCAATGTTGAGTGCATTCAGTGCTACTTCAATACCCATGTACAGCAATAACATATAAGTGTACAGTATTCATGCACCTTTCAGTGCGAGTTATGTGTCATGGCCGTACTGGATGTATAAGCACTTTATGTGTTGATTGTACTGTCTGAAGAGGGGGAAAAAAAGAGAGAAACTTTACTTTTTGTGACCATAGAGTTAATCTGACTTATTGTCTGTGATGTAGAACGACAAACCTGTTTTATGGCATGTTGCTTTAAGACATGTTAAAGATGCGCTCCATTTCTTATCAGGGTTTCTTCAGCAATCTTTCTTCTGTTGACAAAGTGATAAAATCAGTTTACAGACGTCATGAATTCATGAATGCTTTAAAAGGTTGGCCTCTTTTCAAAGACACTCGTCAGATTAAAATAGAAAATAACATGCACTCTAAAACTGCTATAAAAACAAAGCCACATGTCTAACCAACTTGTGTCCCAAATTGGAAGTTGATATCACAAAAACTGAGGTTCCTGAGAGATTTTGTTTAGGCGCAGTACCAAAAATAGCCACCAAGTGACAAACAAAACCCAATCCACGATCGGGTGCCAAATATAGAAACCTTGAGGTTTCAGACCTTTCCGACGATATGCGTTTTGTCAAGATCAGAAAAATATTTGATTACAAAAACGGTGTGGTAAATTTTGTACCGTATTCCGAATAGATGACAACCCTGATTATAAGACAAGGTGTACCTTTTGTAAAAAAGCTTTTTGATAAAGAAACCACTTTCAATTTAAAAATAATTTCATACTGCAGATTTTTCATATTTTAAGTTTTGTATTTAAAGTATGGTAAATGCTGGTAAAGTGTACCAATCTTATATAACAATTAGACCATCTCATAGTGAAAACCATGTAACCTACCAACATTTCTTTAACAATAGAAGTAAAATCTTATCTGTTTTGAAATCTGGGTACCGTCTTACGTTTTAAAAATGACATACGGGGGAAGTTTGGTTCCGTCAGCAGAAATAATCGCACAAAGTTAACAGGTTAATACACGTGCCAAGTTTTTTCACAGAGTTCTTTGTATTCATGTTGGTTTTATACTGTATAGTAAGGCTGGGCGGTATGACGATACATACTATTGTGACCATGGTCTAAAGTGTCTATCGTTAGATCCCAGTACTATTAAAGTTATATACACATAAGATTGATAAAGCCGTGTTCCATTCAAATTCTGAATGTGTATGTTTAATAAAGCTGTTAAGCGCAATAAGCTGTGAAAAAGAATTCCATGTGGCCCCCAGACAAAACCAGATGTGTGTCAGTAAATTAGATACGTGCATTCGGTCTTAAAGGGACAGCAGCATGATAAACTGCTGTTGGTCTCATTAATTTTAATCAAACAACAAAAGTCAATCAGAAAATCACTCACTGCTCTTGGCTGAATCACTTTTGTATTTAAAATTATTATTTTTTTAAATAAAGTTGCCAGCCACCGCCAGCATTTTTGATCATTTTTCTAAATTTTCATGGACCCCAGAATATTTGTTGTATGAATATCTGAACATTTTGAGCCAAAAGCTGAGAAAAATCACGTTTTTGTCAAAGACTACATCCCGATCGGATTCAGAACGATGATCAAAACACAGAGTAGATCAAGTCCATCAACACCCCTAATGCTTCATAGTCCTATAGCTTGTCCTGGGTCAACATTTCATTCAGTAACTTTAGGCAGTTTTGATTTATATGCTGTTTAATAGGGCTGGGTATTAACAAAGATTTCACAATTCGATTCGATTTCGATTCACAAGCTTGCAATTCAATATCGATTATTTTGGATATGTATCAGGTACAAATCATAATGCTGTAAACTATGGGAGTCAGTTGTAGCCTACTATAATATTGAAGGAAAAAAAACATTAACTGATTTGTATACGAAAACAACTTTTTTTTAATAATAGTTATATGAATATTTCTACAAATATTTAAATGGTGGCTGTCATAAAAAACATGCATTAAATATTGAAGAATTTAACAATTATAATGAATATGTAATATGCAGCATTTATTTAGTAAAACGCTCCTCTAAAGTAAATTTTTCTAGCTGACTAATGAGTTTATGTCAGTGAATATGTTTTTTCTGAGGTAAATGTGACATTGTTTACAAGCTGTTTTACTGACCTCTTTCTGCGGTTGAAACACTGATTGAGCGATTGATACGGATTTCGGTAAGTTGTACTCTATCTTTTAAAGCAGCACTAGGTAACTTTTCAACCTTTATAATATATTTTCAAGACTCTTGTGATGATACATCGACTTACAATAGGTTGAATGACACGTCTGCCATAGCCTGACGGGGTCTGTATCGTTTTTAATCGTACTTTTAAACTTCGGGTTTGGGGTTAGTAACCCGAGAACAAAAAGAACTACAAAATTTGACTGCTTTACGGCATATACGTCACTTCCACCACCACTTCCTTGAATTTGGACGTGCGAGCCCAACTATCATTTGTTTGCCGAATGTTATAGTCATGGCCGAAGCAGCACAGAAAAATAAGAAAGCAAAGGTTTTGTCGGAGGAAAGCAAAAAGAGGAAACGAGAAAGTGATCGGATTAAAGGCAGGACGAGGATCAACATTGGGCCAGCGTTTGCTCGTTGGCGTGAGCTGAAGGGGGAGGGGCTACATTCTTGCAAGTAAATACATAAGACGTACAAAATCATATTTTAGGATACCTAACATGTCTGTGATATTTGTTTATTTTTCTTGCCTCAAGCTATAATGCAAATCGATTTTTCAAATTTGCAGATTCATCTATGGTAGCTTGATATTATAATATTGACGATATATGGTAGACCTACCACTCAAACATTGAATTGAAGTATCATATAGATTCTGTAAAACGGGAACCAATAGACTAGGCTACTATAACGACGCTGGCTTGTAAACGTGAGCATCGCGATCATTTGGCGTTTGAAAAAAATAAAACCCATGAAATTATATTCATATGACATGCTGAATCATATGCCACTGTACCTGGGATGAAGACATTTCACACGCGACGCAAGCAGAACACCTGCATGTGAACTCCTCCTGCAGTGTTCAGGGCTATCACGCCGCGCCGAGAAGCATTGACGCCAACGCCCCGTGTGAATGCGGCGTCATGGTTGTCATGTCAACAAATGCACGTGCGATGCATCCCCTGATGAAGGATGACAGAGTTTACGACAGCAGTAGAGGACAATACTGTTTCCCAACTGTAGGGGGACCCCGAGAGCAAAACCTTCCTAGTGCTGCTTTAACACACTTTCAAATGCTCATTCATGTTTATTTCGCGCTGTAACTGGTATTAAGGCGGATGAGTTCATGTGAGCTCCGTGCTGCCGCTTCTCTTGAGCTGAGCCAGAACGATCTCACGCCATAGCGCCAAAACAGTACTTATGTTTTTGAATTTCGTAATAAAATGGAATCTGGAATTTGAAAATCGGAGAATTTGTTTCATATGAATAGTAACAAAGCACAAAGATTACTGCGATTTATTGGATGGGAGGCTTGCTACAATGTCCCGTTCATTCATCAACTGAAAACAGGATGACTAGCTAATCGATTCTTGGGATTTAAGATATTGTTTCGTAAAAATGAGAATCGATTAAAATCGAGAAATCTATATTTTTTTACCCAGCCCCACTGTTTAATGTTGATGATGATCACGTTATTTTAAATATACATCTGCTTACATAGGAAATCACTCGTTTCTGCGTCTTCTTCCCATGTGTTTTGACCAGAAGATTCAGTACTCTATGAGAAGATGCATAATAGCATTTAACAATACTGTATAACAGTGAAAACACACAAAGCTGAAAATCTCCTTAAATAGCTGGGAAAGAGTTCATAAGAATCAGTGCATGTTTGATTCACACAGTGAAGATGCAGTGTTTTAGTTTTACACTTGGTTATTCAATTTCCGTAGTATTTGGTAAATAATTAAGTTAAATAAACCTACAGCAGCTGAAAAACGTAAAGTTTATTTAATTTGAATCGTTGCTCTATTGCATTTGTCCTGTTGTTTGTAATTTGCTTCTTTGTTCTTATTTTTAATAAGAAAAATAAAATACAAATCTTTTGTATCAATATATCGTTTTCATGAAATTAAAAAAAATATCTCTCATACCGTGAATTAACATTTTGGTCATATAGCCCACCCCTACAGTATAGTAGTATATTTTAAAAACCTTTATAACATTTCATGTCACTGTACTGTAAATGTGTTGTAATCATGAAGTAAAAAGTAATAACTTATTTTTCCTAACATGTTTGTTAATGTGTGTACACTCGCATGTATTCAACATTACACTCGTGCTAAAAATAGCGCTTCAACCCGTCCACGTGCTCATGCAGCTTAAGGAGTTAATAATCATTTGAGAAGTTTTTTAAATATATGTTTTCCGAGGTATTCATTTATTCATTCATAAAGTATTTGACGCGTTGCACCATGTGACATTTTACTAAAACTAACCTTACAGTCACTTAAAAATAAAGGTTCTTTATTGGCATTGATGGTTCTATGAAGAACCTTTAACATACATAGAACATTTTCATTCCACAAAAGGTTATAAAAAGTTGAAAGAATGTTCTTTAGATTATTAAATTGTTCTTCACAGTAAGAAAACACTGAAAGGCTCTTTGGGAAATCAAAAATGGTTCTTCTATGGCATCGCTGCAAAAAAAAAAAAAACTTTAATATTGAATTAAGAGTGTGGTCATAAAAAGTTCAAATTATCATGTCATGTGGGTCTGCAGGGCTCCTTTATTCATTTTTTCTGCATTATTTGGTCGCACCACATGACTGATTCCGCAGACAAACATTTCACATTTTTCAAATGTTAATAAGCATTTCACCAAGAAATAATAATAAATGGTCAAACTACTTAATAAAATTCCTGAAAAAAGACCCTTGTTTAGTTATTATTTCCCCAACATGTTTTTAAGTGTAAAAACAATTAGGTGCATTCATGCCAATGTATGCATTAACTGCATTCTTGAATGTATTAATTCACACAAAAAAGAAATGAACAAAACGAAAGGAATCCTGGTAAAGCCTTACCTTTTCTTTGCCTTTTGCCTTTGTCGGAAAAATGCCATCCCAAACATGAAGATGAATAAGCAGACGATGACCAACAGGACGCCGACGGTGAGTGGTACAGACAGAGCCTCATTGATGGTTTCGTTACAGGAGTCTCCCATGTATCCCAGGTTACACTCACAGCTGGCTTCCCCGTTCACCAGCACACATCTACCATACTGGCACACGACACGGTCACATGCAATCAGAAGACGAGACACGCTACCATCTTCATCCAGAGGGCTGATGGCAGGGGCAGACATGCCAAAACTCTGGAGTAAAACACACACAAATGAAAGAACACAGACTTACACCTCAAAATCACTTAGTGGCAAGGTTGTGAAGAGTGCGGTAAAATGTGCCACCTCCTACAAAAGTTGTAGCATTTCAAATCCAGTCCCCGGGACTCACCTCGCAGAATGTTAGAGATATTTCAACCGACAAAGAAGCTGAATGAGTTAAATCAGGTGATTTCATGAAAAGGTATGCATGTAGGTGGGTCCCCAGGGCTGGAGTTGAGAAACATTGCTTTAGGAAACTACGCCTAGTTGTTTTTCAGGATCTCTCTAATTTAGGGATGGGCATCGTCGGTCCTGGAGTACCACTGTCCTGCAGAGTTTAGTCCCACAACTGAAAAAAAAAAAACCTCACTTGCCTGTAGCCTTGGCCAGACTCCAGTCTTCAGTCACATGCTCCTTCAGAAATGATTTAATACGCTGATTTATTGCTCAAGAAACATTTCTGATTATCATTATCAATGCTGAAGATGTAACATTTTTCTCATATGCATGTCTATCACACAGTTACGCGTGTGATTGACTTTAAGATGTGTCAGTGCTGTGTTTCCCCCTTAAACCACATGGTGCACGGTTTCAAGAAAAAGTATACTTTTCTCTGTTGGAACCAGTGGATTGAGACACTCAGTTAGCAAATTCATGCTAAATAAATGCGAAATTGAATTTCTAACACCAATATTAACAGGATCAAACAATTAATCTGCCAGTTCAAACAGGATGATCTTATTACATTCTTTTTTGAGCCTTTCTTTTCTCTGACAAAGGATAACTAAGAACAACTGAGAGGTGATGCATGCAATCTTAAAACACATTCATTCTTAATTAACTATGAAATGCAAACAAATTCTTTAGAAATACGTAATGGAAAAAAAATAACATCAGTGTAAACTTGATCACTTACCCAGAAGTAAATGTAGGCTAGTTTATGCAAATGAATGTAAGCAAATGAACATATGAAGCAATCTGAAACGCAATGGTTAAGTGACAGTGGAAGCATTCAGAAAGCGTAGCCCTAAGACAAAATAACTACAGCAAGAGTACAAATACTCACCAAGCAAACGCAGGTAATTGAGACTAGGACAGGAAGGCAAAACTTTCGGTGTTTATCTGTATACAAATGTGAAAGAGAAACCAGAAATAGAATTGCCTTTAGAGGAGCTGAATTGCTTGACACAAGAAGAATAAAGCAATGTACCCACGCAGAAAAAAGACCCACCCATTCACTACACCAGGAAAACTCAGTGAAACAGGATTCCTGTTTGCTCACCTACCATGTGGGCAAGGAGGAGTGAACTTCAGGACAAATAAGGGCCAGATGAAGATAACAGCGCAGTAACAGTCTGACAACATTTAAATCAGTGTTGTATGTAGACAATGCGGGCGCAGACACCCAAACAATCACAGTTCCGACGAGAGTCCCGTTCTCCACCCTCACCGCTCTCCACGGCGCCACTTAAGGTCACGTGAGCACGACTGGCAATAGGTGTGTTCGACCGGCTTCGGCTGTTACCGCTTACCGGTCGCCGAGAGTTGCCGCTGGCAGGGAGTTACGAAGAAGTTACAGATCAGTTGAAGTGATAGTTTATTAACTGCTGTGTGAAAATAAACATTTATGTAGCCTATTGATGGATTCTTATGTTTACTTCATAAAGAATTATTCATATGCATACCATACAATGCTAGGATTGTCTCCATAGAAAGCATAACAATGGTTTGAATGATGAGAGATGGTGTATATAAATAGACTATTAAGAAAAGTATAAAGTTTTTGGATATTTTTCACTTGGTCTTGTTCTATTATTTAATTAGGAAAGAGCAGTTAGTGCTAAATGGGATTCGCCACTCAGATGATTGTTTTGCACTCATTTATGTGATTGTAACTGAGAGAGATGTCCGTCTCTGTACCTGCAGCTAAAATCCAACACAACAAGCATCATTTTCCTCTTCATATGGGACATCTGATTACCACAGCAGTTGCTTACATCTGTTAATATTTAATAAACTATCACTTCAACTGATCTGTAACTTCTTCGTTTCAGTAAACACAGAAATGAACCGATCACACTGCACATAGCCTACCTCTGCTTGTGGTCGAAAGGAAGCTAATGACGTAACAGCAGGTGGGCCCGCCCCCACGCGATAATGATTGGCCGATTGATAAGCTTAAATCTGATTGGCTAAAGCGTTCGACTGATCCGGGTGGGAGGAGAGTGCTGCCAGGAAAGTCTCAAAAACACACACGCACAAATCCAAAGCAGTTCACACGTGAATGACGATTTGCACATTCACATTACAGGATGAACGTGTACATTTTAAACATTCAGACGTTTTTGTGCACAGTTGTAAATCTACGAATTGTGTTTTGCATTTGTGAAATGTATTTTATGAATGTATAATTTTAATTTGCGCACGTGAATTTGGTTTTATGCATGTGAAATTGGCTACACATGTGTGCATCTTGTTTTTTGCGTGAATTATTAATGAGACTAATCTGTCTCCATAGTGTGTTTCTCAAACGGACGGCTGCATCCTAACGAGACCGCGTCCTTCCTAGTCCAGTCGTCCTCAGCAATTAAAACGCTAGAATGAGACGGTCTAGTAAAGGCCAATTTATACTTCTGCGTCGAGTGCACGCAGAGGGTACGGCGTACCCTACGCATAGACGCGTTGGATACGCCGTACCCTACGCCGTACCCTGACGCGCACCTCTCCAAAAATGTAACAACGCGTCAATTCTACGCGGACCGCAAGCGCTGTGATTGGTCTGCCAGAACCCTTCCCTCAGGTCAATAAATAAATAAAAAATCTGCGATAGGAGTGTGTGTGTGTGTGTGTGTCCAGAAATTGGATGATAGTTCCTTACGTCTGCTATAACACACTATTTTGCAGTCCAGCGATTCTTTATGGTAGTAAATAAATACATAGATCCGCTGAATATAGTTTATTTATTTTCTCATTAAAACCAAATATGTTAATCAGTAATTGTATATCAAGAACAGGGACACATTAGGGTATATTTCGTGAATGAAGTCTCCGCAACAGCAATCGCTTGCTGAGCCACCGCTGCTGAAAACAGCGGCCACGAGCTCCGCATAGTTTCACAAATGCATTCCAGCGCCAGATCGCCTTATTTAACTTTACTAATCAACTAGAGATGCTAAATTTGTATTAGATACAACAACTCAAGCTGCAAGAAAAGCCGCTCTCTCACTGCTGCTGATATTCCGACATGAATGTACACATTCTACACATCAAGCTGCTTCTTCTTCGGCTGTTGTCTTGATTACACCAACATGCCCGAGGACACTGCCTCCTAGCGTCTGCATGTGGAATTGCACATTGACGCAGACAACAGCGCAGAAGTATAAATGCTCACGACGGCGTCGGCTACGCGCGTAGCCTACGGCGTACACTACGGCCAGAGCCATAGAGAGAGTTGCGACAACGGAAGTTCAAAACGCTTGATAGTCACGTGATTCATGTAGACCTCGAATAGTTCCAGGAAGTGCTTTGACGGGCAATTCAAATTGATAGTCACAGTGACAGAACTGCGCTTTTTGGTAATTAATAGTCAATAAATGCATTGATTTTCAATAATTTTATTACACATCGACTTGTGTATGTAGCATGAGTATGTAGTTACAGCGATGTTGTTTTTAAAATATATATTTTTTTAATGATGAATAATCTACACAAGCAGGCTTTAATGTACAAGTTATTTTGATTAAAATGTGCTGATCATTTAAAATCTTACTGATTAAACGTCTTACCTTTTAAAAGTGCATCACAAACGGTCTGTTCTGCTGTTCTCTATGGCGTGGCTGCTACTTCCGGGAACTATTGAGAGTCTCCGCGAGCCCCCATTGCTGTAAAAAAAACCGTTCCATTGGAGTCTATGGAGTTGTCGCAACTCTCTCTCTATATGGCTCTGACTACGGCGTACACTCGACGCAGAAGTATAAATGGGCCTTAGTGTGCATGTACGTCACGCAGGTTCCCGCCCCCGCGTTCATCAAAGTGAAAATATGTGTACTATTGTACTGTGTACTATTGAGTGTAATACTTTGTATTACAAATCTGTATTAACTTGCTTTCTATTAATGCGGTCTCGCAGTGGCTTACATTGTCATCAGTTTAGTGTTAGTGATTCATTTGCAGCTAAACAAAAGATAATATCTATAGGACCTTCATGTTCGAAAATATATATATTTTTTATTATTATTTCATAATAAACTCAGACAAGCTCAGTACCAACTCATTTTCCGTCAGTTTATTTTTATGTGCGTGATTTAAAGGGATAGTTTACCCAAAAATGAAAATTAGCCCATGATTTACTCACCCTCAGTCATCCGAGGTGTATATGACATTCTTCTTTCAGACGAATAAAATCTGAGTTATATAAAAAATGTTCTGGCTAATCCAAGCTTTATAATAGCAGTAATAGTTACTCTGTTTTTGAAGTCCATAAAAAAATGCATCTGTGCGTCAAATAACGTGCTCCACGCGGCTCCGGGATGTTAATAACTTGGCCTTCTGAAGCGAATCGATGCCCTTGTGTAAGAAAAATATCCATATTTAAAAATGTATTTCATTTTTTTCTATGGCTCTGCATCAGCCGAATCCTTATTAAATCATGCGGCTTGTGGTGACACATTGATCTCAAGACACAAAACGTTCGGTTTCTGCGAGAAACTGAACAGTATTTATGTTATTTTACCTCTTATCAGACGAATGTCATCTAGTATTCCCAGCGCCATCGCTTCCGGCGAATAAGGTCAAAATACATGCAAATATCCTCATTAGTCGAATGAGGCATCTACATATATAGGCCTATATCTTTATATACGTATTTACACCAGTATTTTGACCTTATTCGCCGGAAGTTATGGCGCTGGGAACACTAGATGACATTCGTCTGATAAGAGGTAAAAACAAAAATACTGTTCGGTTTCTTAAACCGATCATTTTGTGTCTTGAGACATCAATGTGTCGCCAGGATTCGTATATCTATGCGTTTTTACTCTCATACTCTAAAATATCCCCATTGACATGCATTATACGACTATCACACTGCAACGGTTGGAGTTAAAAATCTTCATTTGTGTTCTATTGAAGAAACAAAGACACCTACATCTTGGATGCCCTGGGGGTAAGCAGATAAACATAATTTCGTTTTTGGGTGAACTATCCCTTTAAGGCAGCGAACGGAAGGCTGCATCCTACGAAGGCTGCATATCTCAGCTGCCACATCATCAAACGTTGCCGAAGGCCATCTCAATTTAAAGGATCCTTGGAAGGCAGCCTTCATTTCGCTTCCTTCATCCAGCCTGTTTTGTAGGACGCATCGGATGTATCCTCCGCGGCCTTAAATCACTCAAACCCTTTGCGCACATTCCAATTCATGAAAATAAACTGACGGAGAATGAGTTGGTACTGAGCTTGTCTGAGTTTATTATGAAATGTAAGACAAAAATAATGTTTTCAGACATGAAAGCATAGATGTTGTTATCTTGTTTTGCTGTAAATTAATCACTAAACTGACAATAATGTAAGTAGAGGCTGTCATTCACTGTATTGCATTAATAGAAAGCAAGTTAATATAAAGATTTGTAATACAAAGTATATTTTTCCAAAATTAAGTTTTAATAGTATTTTCACTTTGTGACCACTGAGGGCGGGAATGTGCATGACCGTCTCATTCTAGCTTTTAATTGCTGAGGATGACTGTGTAGCTGTATGAAGTCGAACAAGCCTATAGGCCTACTTGCAGTCGGTGAGGAGCTGAAAACAGACACTTACTTCTGCTTCCCGTATAGTGACTGAGCGTTGTGTTTGCATATTTTATCACAGCTGAAGTGAAATAAATGCAATATTAGTCAAATATATGTTTCAGAGACATTTTCATTCAATACTTTACACTGCTTAATACAGTGTCTGTTTGTACAAGAATAAAGTTCAACTTAAAGGTTTAATTCAACTACATCAATAGCGTAAGAGACTGACACAGGCTAGAAGAAATTGTTGAATAAAGTTATTTTTGTTTGATTTTTGCGCAAAAAGTATTCTCGTCACTTCATAAAATTTAGGTTAAACCACGTAGACTATTTTAACAATGTCTTTACCTTTCTGGGCCTTGAAAGTGGTAATTAAATAGCTGTCTATGGAGGGGTCAGAAATCTCTCGGATTTCATCAAAAATATCTTCATTTGTGTTCTGAAGATGAACGAAGGTCTTACGGTTTTGGAACGACATGAAGTTGAGTAATTAATGACAATTAATTTTTGGGTGAACTTTCCTTTTAAGCCTATAGGCCTACTATGTAAATACCAATGAAGTGGGATCTAAATCACTCACACACACACACACACACACATATATATAACATCGCGACCACATTACAATCTTTATGATTGTATTTATTAAAAAATTTTTTGGTTTGATGTCTCTAATTTCATTTCTAGATTGTTTGGAACATGTACACAGAAAAATATTACGTCATACAGATCAATTTGTATACAAGACAATGTCGATTCCAAAAGTACGATGTAGCCTACTTAACTTTATTTTAATTGGAAAATATTACATTCATGTGAAAAAAATGGGCTAAAGCTAAGCTTTGAACATTTTATAAAAGAAATTAAACAATATGGTACTACATTAGAATGTTTTTTTTATTTTTTTTTTATAATTGTTGTGAGTTGTATTTACATGTACAATTTTTATATATTTTTGCATTAATTTAAAAATTAACCACAATGCACTGCTTCAAGCCAGCCGCCTATCAGTCTGCAAAGTCGACCAAGCGTAAAGTGTGACCCATTTATGTATGATCCTTAACGGAAGACTCGTATTTTAGTGCAAATAGGTTTTATGGTTGAAATAAAATTAAGTAATTCGGGAGTTTTATGTGAAAAATAAACCGAAAATAAACTCTGAGTCCATGAATCATTCAGATCGTTTTTGCAACAGTTCAAGATTCAAAGAAAGAAATTAACTCTATTCTTTCTTTGGTGAATATACAACACTGCTACATCAATTTCAAAATGGGTTACTATTTCTCTGAAATAATGTCAAAGGTACAGATATATCCTCCGGTTTCACAAATACGATTTAAGCCTAGTCCCAGACTAAAATGCATGTTTGAGATGTTTTAACTGAAAGCAACTTGCTCTGGCATCATATGTCACAGGCATCGTTTTGTCTCAAAATGCACATCATTGATGCGTTTCTCTAAACAAATTTATAAAAACTACTTAAATCTTCTAATTGAACTAAGGCCTATCCTGGTTTAATCTAAGCCCTGTCTGTGAAACTAGACCTATATGAATTGATCTTACACATGGGGTCCTATATTCGTGAACGATTCATTCAGTAGAACCGATTCACATTCAAAAGGTAATCTGTTGACTTTGCTTCTCACAGAATCGAAAGTAGTCACATTTGGTCATGTTCGAGTCGCAAAAAAACTTTTGGTTATAAAATGATCTTAACAAAAACAAATAGTATTGTGTATTTGATGTACTTTCTATTGGGTTTTGCTTTATGTGATCATTAATAATTCTCTTTTATTAATCTCCATTATAAACTAACAGTAACGTGTGTGGCAAAGCTCCACTCTTACAGTATTGCCATAAAACCTTAACCTTGGACCCCTGTATGGAAATTTAATGCAGAATTTAAATCAACAGAATTTTAAAATCAACGATATACACATCCTACATCGCTTGCATTTATAGAATAAATTTGACACTGGTCCTTTCAACTTTACCATATTATAGCTCATGAGCAAATCTCATGTGGGCCAATAACGAGTGAAATCAAATAGAAACAACCACAAACCAAAACAATAACTGCAGAGACTTTCGTTGGTAGAACACGGCTCATGACGTCAATACAGTATGCTCCTGATCAACGGTGTGCAAAAAAAGAATTTCTCACGAAAACACCTGAATTTAACCTTTTACATGAACAAAGCACAGACCTGACTCACACTAGAGAGCCTCTTCCTCTTTTTCAGAAACTAGCTCATGTTTCATTGAGGGCGATGGGTGGAGTAACAGTAGGCTATTGAAAGTAGGCCTGGTTTTGCATAACCAAACAAGCCTTTTGTGTCGTGTATAGAAGCAGACTGAAGTGACTTCAAGAGGAACACCACACTATTTATAAAAAGAAAAACAACAACTCAAATGACCAAGCAATAAAGACCGCAAAGCTTTGAACTTGAGGTCTATATGAAAGTTCATAATCATAACCATAAAATAAGGGTAGAATTAAGCGTGATAGAAAGACACTACAATATTGAACAGAACAGCTCATTGCCAAACATGCTTCTTGCATATAAAAGCAGTTTCACGCTAGAATTAATGCAAACTAGACTCTTTGGTTTCACAACCCATGGCATTAACCGTGTGTGATTTCCTTTTAAGTGCTGTGTAAATATTTCACCTGCCGTTTTGACATCCGTTGCAAGTTTATACGTGCCTGGCACTTTTCTTGACATTAGACTTGAACATGAAAACCGGCTGTTGTGTAACCCATTGTAAAGCTTTTTTTTAATTGGAAGTAGTAAACCACACCCTATTTCTTGCAATGAAAATAGTTTTATTAGACATTTAAAATTATTATTATGTTTTTTTAGCTGACAACAGGGGTGGTGACAGCTGGAGTAATCGGAGCCTACAGGAAAGAGAAAAAAAAAAAAAAAAAGTCAGATTGAATTCTGAATCAACTTCCAAGAGTTTCATACATTCTCCGTTTACTCGCCCTCATGTCATTCCACACCTCTATAACTACACTTTATTTTGCAAAACACAAAATTAGAACTTTAGCAGAATGTCCAGGCTGCTCTTTTCTACGGAGTGTGGGAAGACCCCTGTAGGAGAAGGCAAGACCCGCAAATCCTTGGTTACAGTTTTGCAATTAGTCCCCTCAGTTTATAAACCGTACTCATTTTGGAACAAAATCAAAATCAGAATCATACAAAATCAAGCCCATTGAATAATAAACCATACCAACGAATTACCAATCAGTGCGCTCAAATTTGTAAACCGTACCTTTGGGTTCTTCAATCCATACCCACAAATTCATAATCTGGGTCCACACTTTTGCAATTCACTCCAACAGTACTCGCGGATTTGTGGCCAGTCCCTCATTTTAGAAATCAGAGAACACGCTTCAGTTCTGTTAACTAATCTATTATGAATATGGTTTTTGTGTATTAAGTTCAATACATCAAAATGTCCACCTCGTCTCATACAAATTATAGCCTAGAATTTAATTGTGCAGTTAAGACAGTCTCATGTAGCCAGACCTTCAGACTGACGGCAGATACTCCATCAGAAATCATTGGTCAAGGGCCGCCCAAGAGGCCATCTGACCAACATGTAAAGCAACCAATCACAGTTCGCTTTGTTCTGCGTGTTTAGGGGGCATGGAGATTAACCAATCAGATGACGACTTCAAAACTCCCAAAGTGTTTCCCATTTTGTGTGCCTTATGTATCCGATATTCAGCCAATGAACCATCTGAGGCTAGGGTGGACTGACAATTCTTATTAAATCGTTGTCTAATCTTGTCCCATCTTTTATTGGTGATATTCTAATACTCACTTTTTATTGGTGATATTCTAATACTCACTTTTTATAGTCACGGGTTGGTGTACTTTCAATAAACCGATTTTACCCCAGCCCTTTTCTAATGGCAACCATCAATACGTCAAGCATTTCCATGACAGTATCCAAGTTTCCCCCCATTTGTTCCGGGTCCAATTTTCCATTTCCATGCCTCTATTCATTCTTCAACACCATATGATTTATTATTTTAGTACTTTCCATGTAAACCTACTGCAAAAGCAGTCAATGTAACCGAGGTGAGCCATAGTCCAATCAATCAGCACCGATTTCTAAAATGAGGGATGGGCCACAAATCAGTACAGCTGGATAGTGAAGGCGTGGGAACGGTTTATGAATTTGTGGGTACGGATTAAAAAACGGTTTACAAATCTGAGCGCATGGATGATTTGTTTAACCGAGGGAACAATTTAAGAATCTGTGCATACAGTTTATAAACTGTAGGGACGAATTGCAAAACTGTGGCCACGGATTTGTGGGTCTCATTTTTCTTTTCCTCCTACAGGTGACTTCCCAGTGCGCCATACAATGAAACTAAAGAAAGAATGAAACAGACAGACTAAAAAAGAAAAAAAAAAAGAGAGAAACTTCAATGTACCTCTTCTGGATCATACAACTCATTAACAAAGTTTTCAGAGTAGGTTGTGCGCTCTTCTCTCTCATTAGGCACAAGCGTCTCTTTTTCAGAACCCTCTTTCCTTGCTGCTTGCGCCCTTCTGCAAATAAAATCATATTGGGATAGTATGAAGTCCAAGTATGTGGCTTATAAAATATGCATCTTTTATAACTAAACAAATTGTAAACCTCCTCCTGAGGATGACTGTGGCCAGCAGAGCCCCTCCGAAGAGAAAGCCGAGTGTGAGACCGAGGGCAGTGGACCTGGAGTTGGAGTTCTGACAGAGATCCCCGCTGTAGCCTTCCTCACACTCACACACCGGCTCACCCTTCACGCTCACACACTTCCCATGACTGCCGCATCGCTCATCACATGACTGCTCCACATCCTCGCCGTCTATAGATGGATAGAGTTCGACAGCCGAGCCGAGAGAGTAAGGCCCAGATTTGGATTTGACACCTGGTTTGGTTTTCACTAGGTCACCTGTCAACAAGGAGGAAATTATTTAGGTGTTAGGAGTTTTGAACATTAATACCAGGTTAAAAATAATTTATATTAAAATAAATTGCTCTACTACAAGATGACAAATGCCCACTAAAATATTAAAGCGCCCCATTTTACTTTTTCAAATATTAACTTATGCAGTGTGTAGTGTAGTGGTAATGTCACGTGTACCACAATAAATTAAATATGTACACATTGGTTTGTTGATGGACATACACTTGTTAGTGCTAATGGTGAGGAATTACAGTTGCAACGTCTCAATGTATGTCAAAATGAGTAGCGCATCACTGAGAATCGTCCTTCTTGAGTTGTCCTTGCTATAGAGGTTCGGGTTGAATGACTAGCTCTTTCGATGTTTCATCATTGGACGCTATGGTAAAAATCAATGTCATCGGTACGGTCTTTACAGTGTGTACAATCGCTGAGCTTTAGGAATCATCAGGAACTGAAGTTCAGTGATGGTGATGGGGGATTTCGTTTTCGAAACATGCTGCAAGCGGTAGACCAATCAGAGCTGAGTAGCTTGCGGAAATGAGGGATTTGGAGAGACGGAGTCATCTGTCGAGTCGTTTGAGAATCATTGAAAAATGTGGTGATGTGCAATGTGTATTATGAGAAAATTAAAGTGTTAAACCTTTGCATGCAAACCTGTTGTAGGAAACTCAAACTAAATTAGGAACCTTTAAGATAGCATAAAAGAGGCACTTTAAGAGACAAATTCTCATTACAGACAGACTGTTTCTATTAAACAAAACTAATAATCTGCAATGGTAGCCATTTCACATGATAGCGGGTAATATTAAAAAGCAATAAACCCCAAGAAGCCGTGGTTTACAGTGAATTTATAACCGCTAAGGGGCGTTGTTAGGCATGGCACGGAGCGGATTTTCTTAAAGTCTGCCTGTTAACGCAGGATTGTGAGATATTTTGTAACGTCAGTCTCTGCAAAGTTTTCACTACTCCAAGGAAAACGTTGTTGCTGGTGATAAACTCAGGATCTTTTAAAAGACTGTTGTGAACTTTTCCTCGTTTGAAGAAGAGACGTTGGGATATCTTTCAAGCAGACGTTACTCTTTATTGAGAACACACGCTGTTCTTCAGCTGTTAGTCATCCAACAAGTCTAACTAAGGGAGCTGTACGTGGAATATTATAGGCATTCAGTGGGCAGTCCTTAAAAGGTGTTAGCATTACACACAGTAGAGGAAGAGACAATGATCAAAGCAAATGTCCAATCACCAGTTCTGATCCAATCAGAATAACAGTGCCATTCAATTGCATATAGATGATAATTCAATCACTCAGGGGCTCCAAGAGCCATTAAAGACAAATGGTGTTCACAATGAAGAGAACAGGAACTGCCCTGGAAACTTTGCATAACAGACTAATGTGATCATATTTACCTTAAATATGAAACACAATGTACTTCCCTTAGTTTTAAACCTATACTTAAATTTGTAATCTTACAAGACACCAGGACTGGCTGATTGGTGGATCATTGATGTACCGGTTGAGCCCTGCGTGTAGGCCAACACAGCTGCAGATACCGTAGGGTTCACCTTTCCAGTTTTTCATGGTGGCATAAAACTGTTTTGGTTATCGTTTTAAAACTCAACCAAATATTTCTCAGCACCCCAGGACTGAAAACAGCGAGCGAACAGCCCACATGGTCTGTTTAACAGTACCAGCTTCATTTCTTGACTTTAAGCTCTTCAATTTCCCTCTCATTAATTTCAGCGTGCCTGCTTTCTTTTTTGTCCTCTTCCCCTGTTCTGCCTATATCCTTCCACCACTCATCCATGCTTAGCCCACCCAATAAATCAAAATCTGACATTTTAAACCTTTTTTTGGCTCCGTAAAACTGATAAGCGGAATGGCTGCCAAGCAACACAGACGCAGTAACATACAAACGCAGTGGCGCAGCGATACTTGTATAATGCGGTCGGCTGTATAATTTTCAGTAATTTCTCAACGTCTTCAAACGCAGCTCAACCAATTAGAATCAAGGGCCGGAACGAACGGTTTTATAATGTGTATTTTAACATGGCTGGAACGCTGTACTGAGCAATCAGAAACCAGGATTGCGACTATCAGTTTTAGGGTCTAGATTTAATATGATTTAATGGCAATTAGTTAGTTAGTGGTGTTTGCTAAGGTTTAATCAAGACTTTGATTAAGACAACCACCCAGAACACCTTTGCAATCAACCAGCAGAACTCAAGCAACTTATTTGTTTGAACAATCAAAAGTGCTAACAATCACTCAGAACAAATATCAAATATCAAAACAAATATCACAGCGAGTAGCAACAACTTTAACACCAAAAACAACTGCCTAGCAACATGCCAACTACTCAAAACATTACCATTGTTGCAGCAAGTCTACAATCTAGTCCAGGGGTGTCCAAACTCGGTCCTGGAGGGCCACTGTCCTGCAGAGTTTAGCTCTTACTTGCCTCAACACCTGTCTAGAAGTTTCTAGTATGCCTAATAAGACCTTGATTAGCTGGTTCAGGTGTGTTTAATTGGGGTTGGAGCTAAACTTTGCAGGACAGTGGCCCTCCAGGATCAGGATTGGACACCCCTGATCTAGTCTATAAACAATCCCCAGGAAACAGGGACATCTGCTCATCCGAATATAAATGTGATAATATTAGGATCATGTTATGCCTGATTATATAGTGTTGGTCCCGTTTGCTGCCAAAACAGCCCTGACCCGTCGAGGTGCGGACTCCACAAGACCCCTGCAGGTGTGCTGTGGTATCTGGCACCAAGATGTTAGCAGCAGATCCTTTAAGTCCTGTAAGTTGCGAGGTGGGGCCTACAATTTGAGCTACAGTAGCTAGTCTGTTTGATCAGACCACACATGCCAGCCCTCACTCCCATGTGCATCAATGAGCCTTGGCCGCCCATGACCCTGTCGCCGACTCACCGGTTCACCACTGTTCCTTCCTTGGACCACTTTTGATAGATACTGACCACTGCAGACCAGGAACACCCCAGAAGAGCTGCAGTTTTGGAGACGGTCTGACCCAGTCGCCTAGCCATCTCAATTTGGCCCTTGTCAAACTCGCTCAAATCCTTACACTTGCCCATTTTTCCTGCTTCTAACACATCAACTTTGAGGAAAAATTTGTTTGCCTAAAAACTTGCTGCCTAATACATCTCATCCACTAACAGTGATTGACATAATCAGTGTTATTCACTTCACCTGTCAGTGGTTGTAATGTTATGCCTGATCGGTATGGTAGGGTATGAGAGAGATATATAATGTTTAGAAGAACTAAGAATCACTCACAGTCCTCATCCGATCCATCCTGGCAGTCTGGGACCTGGTCGCAGAACTTGGACACAGGGATGCACTTGAGGCCGTCCCGGCAGGGTTTACTGTCAACAGGACACTTGAGGTTGGAAACACATTTAGTCTTGTTCACAGAAAGGAAGTCCTGCGCACAGCGACAAGAGCGTCCGCCTGGATACGGCAGGCACAGGTGACTGCAGCCCCCATTGTTTTCAGAGCAGACATTGGTTCCTGGTGGGTTGAAAAGACAAAAATCAGATGTCACATGACTGACTTTAGGGAGGGTTACAGCTCATACAGCACTGTAGTGTTCAGACTGAAATACTAGCTTACTTACTGAAAAATAAATGCAAGAGGATAATTAAATGCATCTATTTATTTTTATATTTATTTAAATATATATTTTTAAAAGTATATACAAATATAAATACATATCTAAATATATAGATACAAGTATTTTTATCTTGATAAAGTAAAAGTAGTAAGAAAGTAAAATCAGATAAATTAAATGATACAAATAAAACAAATTTTAAAATAAGAAAATTATCAAGTAAAAGCACAGTGTGCTCTGTTGTATAGTGTGCATTTTGGCAAATGTAATGGACCATCCCGGCATTTCAAGTATAATGAAAAAGTTTGCTAAGTATACATTTACATACTCTGTTCAGAATGGCATAAAGTTACTATTATTGTACAGAGCCAAGCTGAAGAGCCCGGAGTGAGTAAGTACTTAGTGCCTGGACAGGTTCTTCAGTAAGGGGTGTGGGACAGTAAAAGGAGAACTCTAAATGTTTCTTTTGTGTGGCCAAGCTCCCTGAACACACGTGACATGCCCCTCAGCGCAGCTCAGATCACTCATGCTCTCACGGTCTGGATAAGTACCTTTCTGACTGGACCTGCTGTAAGCCTTTAACTCTATAATGTTCGTCTTCACCTCAAACCACATCTGCTTGGGCTGGAAGCCATCGCTGTACCACACATTAGTTGAACCTGTTTCAAGAAGAAAGTGCAATGCATTAATGCAATGCAAATTCATTAAATAATGTCTTTATTACCTGAATTACATTTATTTGGAAGCTTTTCTTAGCAAACTGATATTGATAGGAGTTTTTATATTTATAATCAGCATATCATGAAATTTTATTATGATTCATGAATTTATAACTCTTCGTAACACAACTCTTGTAGAGTTTATAACTTTATTCATTTTAGTTCCAGTAAACATAAGCCACTGGCCAAGTTTTATTGGAGGCTTGGTCACAAAAGCCTTGAAATACTGCTTTAATATTAAACATATTTAAGATTTAAATTGTGTATATTTTCAGATTAAAGACAGGAAGTTAATGGCTTCATGCCATCTAGTGGCACAGACACAGAACTGAATTCTATGGAAATAAATTGGATTTCAGGAGGTCTTGAATCATTACCATTATCCAGGGTGATCCAGAAGTTGATGTTATCAATATGGGCAAAAGACACAACGAAGGCATGTCCGGTGCTGTACTCCTTATAGTCAGAGCCGTCTATATTAATTGAGCTAATCAGTTCACTGCCTGAGAGAAAAAAAAAAAAAAAAAAAAAAAAAAAAAAAAAAAAACAGCATTATTGATGAGTTTGGAAGACATTTTCAGCATTAAATACATAAAAATTTTCCCCCAAACAAACATAAATAAACTTTCACTTGCCACAAATAGAGAACAAAATAGTTTAAAAGTAAGTGCATAACCAGATTGTAGATTTAGCCTAAATTAAGATTTGGGACTTAGATAAACTTGTATTTCCCAAAACAAATTGAGGTTTAGGACAAAATGTTGGTTTATGACTGCAATCAAAACAAAATTTGTTTTTTGGTGGTTAGAAGAATAATAATAAATTTGTATTTCCCAAATAAAATTAAAGAAAATACAATGCATGACGTTTAATACATTATAGAGAGTTGTAATTCCTAAATTAAAATACTAAACGTAATAATAATAATAATAATAAATATTATAATAATATTTGCATTTCCCAAATAAAATTAAAACAACTGTATTCAAGTTTTATACATAAGGTTGTATTCCCTACATTTTAATTTGAGAGCTTCATGAATGATACTTTTTTTATAAAGAACATTGCTCATATAATACTGTCCAAGTTTCATTTAAGACTTGGCCATAAAATACAGTACTTTCAAGAATACATGAAGTCTGACTTTAAAAAAAAAAAAAAAAAAAAATTATATATATATAAAAAAAAAAAAGAGGTGTCAAAAGTAATTCACATTCATTACTCAGGTAGAAGTATAGATACTAGGGTTTAAAAAGACTTCTGTAGAAGTTGAAGTATAAACTTTTTTTACTCAAGTAAAAAAAAAAAAAAAGCTTTTAACAACCAAAGCTTAGGCCGCGCCACAGGGGCATATAGTGCACTACCCACCTCCTCAAAAAACGTTTTTTTAAAGACCATAGTATGAGTATAATGTTATATTAAAATGGGATGTACTAGGCTACCTGTTTCAGCCGCATATATGCCCATTAAAAATGAACGCATTTTAGTACAATGCAAATACACTAAAGAACCATATGTGTACTGCTGAGCATTACGTGTCTTGTGTCATGTTCAGGTGCTATGGATCGCGTACAAACCAATAGGGCGTTGGAATGGTATGCGTTTATACTTCTCATCCAACCACAATCAAATTCACTATCCGGATGGCGCAATTTATCAGGAGAGTTTTTTTTTTTTTAACGATGACAAGCCAGATTGAAAACAAGCCAAAATTAAATAGGAGTAACAAGGCCATTTTTAAAATGTAAGGAGTAGAAAGTACAGATAATTGCGTGAAAATGTAAGGAGTAGAAGTAAAAAGTCGGCTGAAAAAATAATTACTCCTGTAAAGTATAGAAGCCCAAAATTTCTACTTGAGGTAACAAAGCGTTTGCACTTCATGATTTTCTTCAGAGGTGTCAAGTAACGAAGTTAAATCGCTCCATGCCATTTAAAAAAAAAGCGGCACAGATCCTTTAACTCTAACTATTGTACTTTACATTCTATGTAGATTTTTTGTTAGATAGTTTGTGTGTATGGAATGGTTCTAAATTTTTTTAAATTTATAAAATATAAATTTCTCTTTAATAATGGGACATCAGTCTGTACCCTATTTGTGGAAAGGGTAATGAAATGTTTTGCTTTTAAAACACACCAATATCTGCCCAATACAGTGATGTTCCTTTCTCAGAAAATGCGAGTGAAGCAGGCATCTTGGCTTTGCTCCACAGCAGCGTGCGATTCTTCCCGTCCATGTGAGCGCAGTCGACCTGGGGCAGTGGCTCGGACCCCCTACGCCCCACTGCGGTGAAGCACAGCCTGCCTGTGGGAGGGTGTAGGGCGATGGAGATCGTTCCTTCGAGGTCAGCTTGCAGCACCAGGCTGGTGTACTGCCCTCCAGGGGACGTGACGTAAAGCTGGGGGCTCTTGACGCTGCTCCAGTATATGTTACCGGTGACCCAGTCCACAGCCAGAGTGGTTACCAGGTCGCCTTTGAGCTGAAGCACGTGACCTATTGGTGTGAAGCCAGAGCTGCTGAGTTTGAGCTGAGCTACAGAGCCCTGGCCCGCATCAGCTAGGGAGATGGTGCGGTCTTTGATGAGCAGATCGAAGTCTGAAGCCTCATTCACGCCAGGGAGAGTCAGGGCACGATGCTCTGGCCAGGTCTTCAGCCCAACGTTTCCTTGAAGGCTCTTGGTGAAGATCTGAGCAGGGGAAGTGAGGTCAGTGAATTAACAATGGATCAATATTCTTCAAAGGAACACTGAGGGTTTAGTAAAAGTTCAGCTGAAGATATGTCAAAAAGCCTAATTTTATATACACTGATCAGGCATTACATTATGACCACTGACAGGTGAAGTGAATAACACAGATTATCTCTTCCTCACAGCACCTGTTAGTGGGTGGGCTATATTAGGCAGCAAGTGAACATTTTGTCCTCAAGGTTGATGTGTTAGAAGCAGGAAAAATGGGCAAGCGCAAGGATTTGAGCGAATTTGGCAAGGGCCAATTTGTGATGGCTAGACGACCGAGTCAGAGCATCTCCAAAACTGCAGCTCTTCTGGGGTGTTGCCGGTCTGCAGTGGTCAGTATCTAGCAAAACTGGTCAAAGGAAGGAACAGGTGAACCGGCAATAGGGTCATGGGTGGCCAAAGCTCATTGATGCACATGAGGAGCGAAGGCTGGTCTGTGTGGTCCGATCAGACGAGCTACTGTAGCTCAAATTGCTCAAGTTAATGCTGGTTCTGATAGAAAGGTGTCAGAATACACACTGCATCGCAGTTTGTTGTGTATGGGGCTGCATAGCTGCAGACCAGTCAGGGTGCCCATGCTGACCCCTGTCCACCGCCGAAAGTGCCAACAGTGGGTTCACCAGTTCCTTCCTTGGACCACTGCAGACCAGGAACACCCCACAAGAGTTGCAGTTTTGGTGATGCTCTGATCCAGTTGTCTAGCCACAATTTTAAATCTCCTAGGTTATGTCAGCCATGCCATGAAAGCATGCCATTATTTAAAAAAAAAAAATGACATACAAGTTGATGAACCGAGTATGACAAGGAATGTGCATTAAACTAAAAAAGGTAAATTGATTTAATCTTGAATTTAAATTAATGCATTCTCTAAGTCTTGCCAAGCCATTCAGTCATTCTCCTCAAGTGGAGTACCTGTGTAATCATGGTAGGTGACAGTAACATAAGGAAAGAGGAGGAATCATCAGGTGTGCCGCAAGTGAATTCATCCACGGCCAAGAGAAGTCCAGCCGGGCAGCGACACACAGCTTTAAGCCCTGGAGCCAGCAAGCACGTGTGGGAGCATTTGAGCTTCTTACAGGGGTTGGACACATTGGGCTGTAAAAGAGGGTGTACAACCTACACCAAGACAGAAAGCGGAGACACTCATGATGCTACAGTAATGCAAGGATTATATTGATGTACAAGACAACTTTGATGACATTACTAAATGTCTACAGTATGTATTCTCACTTTGAGGTCAAACGGCTGTCCGGGTCTCTTGAGAAGAACTTTGCGGTTCTTGCCGTTCAGTTTATTGGCACCTTGAATGGATATTCTACGAGTGTCAGACCAGTAGACCATGTCATTAAACACAGCCACAGAGAAAGGACTGGGCATTTCAGACAGCTGTAGCAACTGCAAAAAAACAAAAACACCACATGCGGTCTTTAGTGTGTAACTTTCTATAATGGCTCTATATCTATATCAGATGGGCTGTAGCATTACATTTGTTTTATCAATAAAGTTACACTAATTTCACATACATTGTCTTTCAATAAATTTAAAAGTTTTCAAAAGATTTTCCAGGACTTAAATTTCAGAAAGTCAAATCAAGCACTTCAAGCACCTTGTACGAACCCTGCATCATATTTTACTTGGCCACTTGCAGCACAGTAAACATGTAAAATTTCAAATTACCCTCATGTTTTCGCCATCCAATGTCGCTGAGCCTATACATCTGAGCTTCTCGTCAGTCCAATATAGTCTGTCAGTCAAAATGTCCACCGTCACAGAGACAGGCCATTTGAGACCACGGCTGATCACCACCTTCCTGTCTGAGCCGTCCATGCTAGAGCGCTCGATCTGTGCTTGGCCTCCAGTCTCTGACCAGAACATTATCCTGCAAGCAATGGCTGGAGAGATTATGCATCCATACAGATGAACAATCATGTAATGGTGCCAACTAGTGGAGGTGGTACGTACCCTTTCTGCGGCAGCAGCGCAAGTGAGCGTGGCTGCTTCAAATCCTTATCCAGAATTATAATGTAGTTTTGTGGCTTTACAATACTGCTGGTCAATCTCACAGCTAGAATCTGCCCAGCAACACCATCGACCCAGTAAAGGTTCCTTCCCATCCAGTCAACAGCAATGGAGTCAGACTTCACACCTGAACATGCAAGATTTTTGGAATACCTTTATCATCTGAAGCATGGCGAAACTTTAATTGCATTGCATAAATTGCATTGAATATATGCAAAGACTAAAAATGCCCCTAAAGCGCACTTGGATAAGAGCTTATTGAGCCCAAGGTCAGTACCGGTAATTTCAGTTTAACTCAACATTTATTTTAGCCACCAAGTCTAAACTAATTTAATTTGGTAACACTTTAGTTTAGGGTCTAAATTATCTGTAGAATTGTGAATTGGACTCCAATCTAAAGTGATACAAATTAGTGGTATTCATTATAAATAAAAGGTATGATTTATATATCTTTCATTCTTGTTATGAATAACATTAAATTGAAATGTATTTTAGTTCTCCCTCATTAGACTACAAATCATGTTAATAATGTTTGTAAAACGGTTTTATTTACCGTTATTTGACCATTTCTGAATGTAATAAAACGTGACTTCTGCTGTTTTTATTTCTCAATGCAATTTTGAAATGGTGAGATTTTCTGGAAAATATACTTGAAGTACCCTCTGAGATTTAAGGTAATTTTTCAATAATTTACATTCACAGTTCTCTGATGTTGGTTAATGGTCACATTCACGGGTCTCTGAAGTTGGTTTATGGTCACCATCACATGCATACTTATACCTTTATTTCTTTTTTAACCTCTTAAGCTCTGGGACCATTTTTGGGATTTCCACCTGGATTTGGCCTACCCAAATTAAAAAGCTTCCCATACACACATACAGTGGTCTAAATACACAATTTTGGTGTAATTTTAAAAGGAAACCCTTTGAAGTTTCATAAACTGCTAAAAATGATAAACATTCTAAAAATGATAAACATGCAAGAATATTCCTATTAGCTGCTTATTACAGCTTAGACAACGCATGTACGCATGTACGTAGGCATGTATGTATATAATATTTATCACTTTCAGAAGTTAAGTAATTTCAGGGTTTTCTGTAAAAAAGACAGGAATATTGCATTTATACCACTGTATATGGGGGGGGTCGCCCTTTCAATCGCCCCCTGGTGGCAGGCTGCTGTATAGGTCTTAAACCCCACCGTCTCCATGTAATCAATTCGAGTTGAATTGCAAGCCAAACTAAAAAAAATCCAATTACACTTAATTTTCTCTTCATTCTAGGTAGTTCTTATGCAAGATGTTCAAGTGTTCGTTTTTCCAGTAAGTGTGTTTTTAGTTATTTGATGCTTTAAAAACAGGATGTAACGTCATTATTGACAGCTGTGCTTGCGATTGAGTCTGCTGGAGCGAAAATATCGTGCGGGACCTTCATACCACAGCTCCACCACAGGATCACTACTGTGCAGACTCTGAAATGTTCATTGCCAATTATGTCATTTGGAGCCAGTGATATTTTGGTTTCATTTTTCTACAGTGGAGGGAAGACAGTAAAAAAAAGATGGACAGCTTATGATTATGATTTATAAAATGGATAGTTCCTGTAATTGATGCTCATTGGTCAATAGCCACATTTTATTTACTATGGTCGCTTTACTGAACAGATCTGTGTCACTGCACAACTCCCTTAGAAAACACCCTTGTCGCCGTGCCTACCAATGGCCATCGACCGTTACTGCATTTACAATATAGCACAACCTCTCGTACCTTATTAAATACAAAAAAAAAAAAAAAATGTGTACCTTTGACAATCGTTCCAATGTTGTCTTTTTCTCCGTGGAAGGCATATTTGATGCTCTCATCCTCCAGACTGACCCAGTAAACCCTCTGCTCTGTCCGGTCATAGTCCAGAGAGAAGACGGGCTTCCGTCCTGGTGTGATAAGAGCTTGAATATTGAAGCTTCGTAGACCCAACTTTAACAGCTCGTACTGTTCAGAGACCAAAAGACTGGGCTCCTCTGCACAAAAACATGATTCACATGAGACAATACTATTAATAGAGTAGAACACTAAGGGGAAAGAAACCCCCAAACATTTCTGCTATTTTCCATTTGTGAAAAGACATTGTTGTGCAATTATTTCAATTGCTATAGATTGATACCTGCTGTCTTGCAGCTGCGACCATCTGGCTCCAGCATAAATTCAGGGTGGCATCGACACATGTAGGAGCCTAGCGTGTTGATGCAGTTATGACTACAGGCAGCAGGTTGAATCTCTTTACATTCATCTATGTCATTGCAGGTTAAACCATCAGACTGAAGCCTGAAGCCAGTCTTACAGCCACATCTCTGGAAACACAAGACAATCTTTGAACATACAGCTGTTTGCATTTAGATTCCCTCTCAAAATGTTTTTCAAATATTAGCGGCCAACAGACTTGCTTTGATAAAGGTTCCGTTTGGTATCATACTAAATAGTATGAAAATCTACAATTTTAATTCATTTTAATCATGATTTGAATCTTGGATCATTAATGAACAATACATTAGGAGCCAGATTTACAAACTGCTTGTACCAGCGCAAATCTTTTGCCGTTAAAAAAAAATACTGTCAGGATTTCAGTTCTTTCTGCAGCTGACCTTATTGCGCAGTTAAATCGTGCAACATGATTTACTAATGTGTTTCCGGTAGTCGATTTACTGGTATCTGTGCCGTTTTTTAGGTTTCCGCTCTCTGCAAAGATGTTACACATTTATTGTCCTTTTCAGACACCTGGTAGAATTGCCAGACCGGTTAATTTAGTGAAGCAATTTTAGCTGCGCATAGCAAAAAGTGGATTTGCAAGTTTTGCTTCATCTGATCGAACGCGACCACTGATCAAACTATATAATGCTCGGCAACCAATCAATAGGAGCACCCTTCCTTCTTTAATTTGCACATTGTCAGTAGATCACCTGCAGAACTTTCCACTCCCATCGGCACTTTTATGGGATTGTGGTCTCGCCAATTTGAGTTTAGTAAATCTGGCTCTTGGCTTTTTAAACTATATAAAAAGAAAGAAATGTTTGACCGCTCCATGTGGAGTGCTGAAGCAGTAGTGTTGGCATGATGGGCTGCTGGGACTGGAGCAGTTGTTCTTCAGACAGCCCACACCCTCATCAGAACCATCTGCACAATCAGAGCCACTGTTGCACACCAGATCTGGGTCCAGACACTCCCCGCTTCCACACCGGAATAATTGCGTCGGGCATTTCACTTGACCACCTACAAAGCAAGCAAGCGTTTACACTTTAGTATTATTGAAAGCATGCTGGTATGGAGTTTAGAATTGATTTCACACATGCACTTACATCCAGATTCATCACTCTCGTCCTTGCAGTCTTTCACGCCATCACACCTCCACATCATGGCAATGCATTGAGATTTAGATGCACATGACCACTGGAACTCTCCACACTTCAGTGGAGTCTCCTTGCAGTTCTAAACAGGAAGAGAAGAGGCACAGATTGATAACTTGCGATTATGACGAACCTTCCTACCCAACACACATCAACTTGCAAATTTGTTTGAAACACTTATGGCGCTTTTCCATTACCAGTACCAGCTCGACAATAGTACCTCGTCATCATAGCGACGCCGCAGGAAATTTTTCGTTCCTGCGGATCCTCTCTTTGGCAACCAAACAAAGGAAACCTCCTCGTTTGAACACAGCGTATTCTTCAGAGTTGCCATAATAGTAATGAGTATATCACGCAATCTCTGGCCAAACTATTTAAAAATGTCAGGGTTAATCCATAGACCGTAAAAAAATATTCAGGATACTCCGTCTGGTGCGTGCAATGACAGTGAATAGTGACGATTCTCTCTGACCAATCAGCAGTCTGCAGTGTTGTTTTCACGTCACATTTTAGTATCGCCTCAGCTAGCTCAGAACCTCGCCAGAGGTGATACGAAAAAAAGTACCTGGAAGCAGGTACAGGTACAAATTTTACCCAGTGGAAAACTGAACAAAGGTGAGTCGAGCTGGTTCTGTGTAGTGGAAAAGCACCATTACACTACTGGCACCAGACAAAATTGCAAAAACAAAATGTTTCAAAAGGTTCCCCAAACACCCCAGTTCAACAAGAGTTAATTCTGCCATAAACTCCTACCACTGGCAACTCAAACAGAGCAATGTTGAAAGCACACATTTTGGGAGAAATCAGCAAAACACCACAAACACATGAAAAAAAAAACTATAACAAAACCCAGCACAAACAAAAACACCAAACAAACATGCCAAAAAAAAACTAAACTAAACACCACAAACAACATAGTACAAGTGCAAACAACAACCCCATCACAAATCCACCAAACACACTCAACAAATAAAACAAACAATACACCATAAACACCAACAACAAAAGATAAAATAACAAACACCACATGCAAAACACTACATATAAAACAGCACAAAAAAAAAACACGCAAAAAAAACCCCTGCACACCAGCATTAAGGAAAAGGGTAAAACATAGTAGGTTGCCCTAGATTTGAACAAGACTGGATCAGTACGCTTCCTCACCTTCTCATCAGACCCATCACTGCAGTCCTTGTCTCCATCACAAAGCCATTCTTTCAACAGACACTCGTGAGTGTGGGGGCAGCGATGGTCAACGGGACAGTGTGGAGGTTGAGGACAGCCCTTCTCATCCGAGTGATCACGACAGTCAGCGTACCCATCACAACGGAGGACCAGAGCCACACACTGACCATTACTGCACTGGAACCGATCACTTGAACACGGCTCTACCACTGCAGGACAAATAAAGCCCAAGTATAAGTAAAACTGTCCAAACACTGAACAAATAAATCGCTAAAATGGCCACAAAAAAAAAAAAAGTCCGAAATATTGATTTAAACAAGACGATTCTCAAGGGGCACTATTCAGCAAACAGAACAAGAGTCACCAAACAACCTTTAGATTAGATGGCATATTTATTTTTGACATAAACAAAAATGAGGAACAAGGATGATTGTAGACACCCTTGGTGACAATGGTTTTACCACCTACTTAGGCTTACATTGCTTTGGGAAACGCAGGCCAGTTCATTCTAAAAATTGATTTTTGCATAAAATAGTGAAATAAATGGTCAAAATAAAATAAATGGAGATAAACATTGATTCAGTAAATAAAGACAATACAATAAATGTGAGTGAAATTAATGGCAGAAAATAAGTGCAAAAAAAAGTGGAGATTTCAGAACCGCAAACTACTTCCATTTCCCCCATAGAAAGATATGTTAAAGATAGCACGAGTAGTATACTAGTATGCTGATTGTGATTTTATTTCTCTTTTGCCATTATTTAATATGACTTTGTGACATTGACCTACCACAGTTGGCTTCGTCAGTGCCATCCACACAGTCTCTCTCTCCATCACAGAGGAAGGTTTCAGGAAGGCAGCGGGTTTTATTGTCACATGGGTGTCTGCACTCCTCTGAGAGCTTCATGCAGTTTATTTCATCTGATCGGTCCTGACACTGAGGTGTGCCATCACATAAAAGCTTCATGTCT
Organism: Gobio gobio; assembly: GCF_949357685.1. NCBI lineage: Eukaryota > Metazoa > Chordata > Actinopteri > Cypriniformes > Gobionidae > Gobio > Gobio gobio. The sequence goes on from NC_137118.1 coordinate 21,114,354, forward strand.
ATACACTTCCTGCCATGAGCGCATTGGAATTGGCCTGCAGGGTTTAATTATTGAAAATGTTAATTTGCCCAGTTTAATAGTCTTTTACATAATGAACTGTATTTCTACTGCAAAGCGTACCTTTTTTACATTTACGCTCACAGTTCCTCTCATCAGATCCATCTTTGCAATCTTTCTCTCCATCACACACATGACTGTACAGGACACACTCTTTCCCATCCCTACAAGGTTTGGATGCCAGGGGACATTTCAGAGGCAATGAAGCACCTGCAACCACACGACTATTGTCTGAAACAAAAAAAAAAAAATCATTATTTGACTAATTTTAATGATAAAGGTCACCCAATGATGAATGAGACCATTCGGTCATCATACTCTTGTTCCAGACATGAATTTATACTGCACAGATTTCCAATTAATAAATGGCTTCAATTTATAACTGCTCCTCACACCAAGTTATAGTACAGCTTCCAAAGACTTCGAATAGCACATTTCTTTAAATTTTATGGATGCAGGACCTCCCTTTTTGTTTTCAACAAAAGAAAGAAATTATATGGGTTCTGAATAACATATATGATTAAATAAAAGGTACTGTAAATGATAACAGGTGTGAACTTACAACAGTTCTTCTCATCGGAACCGTCTCTACAGTCTGGTTTTCCATCACAGAGCTGCTGGTTAGTCAGGCACACCTTCTTTTGGTCACAATGTAAAGCACAGGTGGGACACTGTTCCTCATCTGATCCATCAGCGCAGTGAGTGTACCCATCACACACTAGAGTTCTAGCAACACACTTCCGTCTGTCCTTGCATAGAAACTGGTCTGATTGGGGTACAAAACCTTTTCATCAAATGTACTTTGGACTTTGAACCATCACATTTAAGAATAGGACAAATTCTATACGTTACCTGGATTGGGACATGAATATATGCAAAACTGCTCATCGGCTCCACTGGGACAGTCTCTCTTTCCGTCACATAGTTGGGATTGTGTCATGCATTTTGAGGTTTCATGACAAAACACAGAAGGGCTAATGCAGACTGGCTGGGTTGATATTTTAGAAGGGTCTGTGATGGATGGGTCAGTAACGGGAGCTAGAAAACAAAGTCAATGAGTACATTTAATGTCTTAGTCAATTTTTTATAATGCATTTAACTTGGGTTTTTAAAAGGGTACATAACACAGCTTCTGCCAGTCTCATATCAACCTTGAGTACCTAAAGAGTAGTATTGTATCCATCATATCTCCAAAGACTCTTTCGTCTTATATTTATAAAAGACGGATACGCTGTACTGATTCTTTCCGAAAACAGCCAAGCTCGTAGAGGAGGCATGCAGTGGGCGGAGCTAAAGATTCACAAGCGCGCACAGGCATTATCATCCCTGGATAACTTTCGATTCACAATACATTCATGTTTACATTATATGCACTTATCTTATGCACCGATTGCCAAAACAAAACATTTGATGCAGTTTCACTCACCGCCTGCGGTTTCGACTCATGACTGGGAACAAACAAGCACACTTGCAGAAAACGGCATTCACTGTTTCCTTAACGCTGGATTATTTGGAAAGCTGAACAAGGTTCTCTTTCCCTCACAACCAGAAACACACTTCTTTAGTGACAGTTGTTGATTTCATGGTCCAAAAACAAAATGACAGCTCTGCCGACGGCTTTTCTAACCTAAACGAAGCTCGTTGATGGGCGCACTCTTGCTCTCGCTCTGATTGATGTGCACGTGCTCATCCGGGAGAAGTGCCCGTACAAGGAATTCTGCCCTTTATGACATCATACAGGTCCATACACCAAAGACAAAAAAAAATATCCAAAACTTATTTGAATCCTGAAGTGCATTTGGAAGAGAAGTACTCCGTCATACATCCCACTTGTTTTTTTTTTATTTATTTTGGCCATTTTTAGCATGAGTATCCAACTCTTTAACAGCGTAAATAAGTCAATGCATGAAATAGCATTAGACCCCCACCTTTAAAGAACTTGCATTTAAAAAATAGAAGTTGGTTTTAAACTTAAAGCATTTTCATTTTAAGCAACCAGTTAAAACAATTACCACAGTTGTCTTCATCAGTGGCGTCTACACAGTCTCTCTCTCCATCGCAGAGGAAGCTTTCTGGGATGCAGCGAGTTTTATTGTCACACTGGTGTTTGCAGTCGTGTGAGCGAGTGAAACAGTCCATTTCATCAGAGCGGTCCTGACACTGAGGTGTGCCGTCACACACCTGCTTTTTGTCGATACACATCCTCCCATGAGCGCACTGGAACTGATCTATATGAGGAAACATTTACTTTAAATGTCAGTTACACGTCATGGTTACATAAATCAGTTAGGAATCAGAATAATAATGTGTTATACCTGCTTTACACTTATATTGACAACCTCGTTCATCAGATCCATCCTTACAGTCCATCTCTCCATCACACACATGACTGTACAGGACACACTCACGTCCGTCCTCACATGGTTTAGAGCCCACACGACACTTCAATGCTGTGGTTGAGGTTTTAGCAGCCATGGTGGGACATCCCATCTCATCTGAACCGTCAATGCAGTGAGAGCGACCATCACACACAAAATCGCTCTCAACACACTTCCTCCTGTCCTTACATAGAAAGTCACCTACAAGCACAGTTGTAGAAAGTTGAGTGTAATGCAGCCATAGCTTGTGCAATTAAGGTAGCATCCTTTGAGTACCTGAGTTCGGACATCTGTCAAAGCAAAATGTTTCATCATAGCCATCAGGACAATCTCTCTTGCCATCACAGAGACTAGTTTGAGGGATGCACAGCGACCCATCACGACACAATACAGCAGGACTTTCGCACTTCACCACCTTAGTGGGGTACCCTGATTAAAAAAAAAAAATTGAAATGACTGATTAGTTCAACTAAATTCATAGAGCTAAAAATCACATATCTCCGTATCAGAGATACCCACCACAGTCAGATTCATCGGTGCCATCCACACAGTCTCTCTCTCCATCACACAGGAAGTTTTCTGGGATGCAGCGAGTTTTGTTGTCACAGCGATGGTTGCAGCTCTTGCTGCGTGTGAAGCAATCCCTCTCATCAGATAAATCTTGACATTGTGGTTTGCCATCACACACAAGTTTTGCATCAATGCATTTTCTTCCATGGGCACACTGAAACTCCCCTGAGGAGAAAACCAATTTTCGAGTCAGGAGTCACTCCCAAAAAAATTACAAATAAAAAATACCAAAGGCCATAAATACAAATCACTTGTAATGTGACAATTGCTTACTACTTTTGGCCAATAGGTGTCGCTCACACCAAAATGTATCTGGTGTGGTCAGTGTTGGGTGACAATTACACATCAAGTTTGGTGTCAATGTCAAATTTTTCCAGGAACTTTAGCAGTATTCCATCAAATTTGTTGAAGTGGTATATAAAAACCGTTTCATCTATCAACACAATTCAGAACTGAAGATGATCTGACTAGAAATTGGTAAAAATCAAACAAATGTTCAAGGAGTTTTTAAAAGTACCTTTTTAAAGAAAACCAAAATGGCAGTGAGGAAGACAGGCTGACTAATTCAATCAAAAGCTTTTAGCAAATTTTGAAATTAATATAAATTTGACCACAAGATGGCACAGTCTCAACTTTTTTAAATTCCTTCAGGGCATGGCGCCAAGAAAACTTACAGAGTTTTGTAACAATACGCCAATGTGTTAGTAAAATGTTAGTCTCAGACGTCCCATCCACAGACCAGTGGCTGAACATCTGATGCATATGGCACACAAAATGGGAAACGCTTGGGGAGTTTTGAAGTCGTCATCTGATTAGTTGAATTCTCCAGGATTTCTGGGAAATGTTTGTGTGTCGTGTTCTTTAATGGTCCAGCTGGAAACAAAGACGTTGTGATGCCAAACCCCCGCATGGAAAAAAAGTCGTCATTTTTACAACTGATAATGAATGCTAATCAGGATCGAATAAATGCTGGATTTTCAAAAGTATGTGAAGTTTGCAGCACCATTGTATCAGTAAACTTGCACAACCTTCTTGAATGAATAATTTGTAAGATGCACACTAGTCGGTTATCGCAGGTACATTAGCGTTAGATTTTTCACGCCCCTAAACATGCGGGGCAAAAAAATCTGTGATTGGTTGCTTTACATGTCGGTCAGACGGCCCTTGACCAATGAAAGCCGAGATTGAGTCCAGACCTTCTGCCATCAGTCTGAAGGTCTAGCTATGGAAGACTAGTTAGTCTAGGGGTCTGAAGATGTTTGAAAAAGAACTCAATGGCAGAAAAATTCTCATGATGGAAAATGACATCGTAGGGTGCAATCTAATTTTGTTTCTAGCCCATTCGGTTCAAGTTATTAGCATAAATGTAAGTGCAAATTTGGACAGTTGGTGGTGCTACAGGGATTGAGGTGGAGTGTTCAAATTTACTGTGGTTAATGTTGAGACTCTTCTATCGGTGTGCCAAATTTCACTACTTTTTACCATAGGGTTCTATATACTGCCATAGACTTGAAGAGGAAGACGACTAACAGATACAATAGGTCCATAATAATAACAGACTATTCAGTGACTACTCAGACAGGTTGGTATATAAATAAAACACAAATAGATAAAAATAAAAATGTATGAATATACATAAATGCAGATAAATAGATAAAATGCGTAAACCGACAGATATCATAACTATATAGAATTATAAATGCATAGCACTGTAAACAAAGAAAAACACAAATAAATAAAAAAGACAAATAAATGAACACTTCATAACTAACTAGTATTTATGAAGTGTTTGTATAAAATCCTCTCTGGTTTGATTACCTGTTTTACAACTAAAAACGCAGTCAGCTTCGTCCGATCCATCCTTGCAGTCCATCTCTCCATCACACACATGACTGTACAGGACACACTCAAGTCCATCCTCACAGGGTTTGGAGCCCACACGACACTTTAATGATGCTGAGGTTGAGGTTTTAGCAGCTATGGTGGGACATCCCATCTCATCTGAATTGTCAAGGCACTGAGAGCGACCATCACACACTAAACCTCTCTCCACACACTTCCTCCTGTCCTTACACAGGAAATCACCTGGCAGAAAAAGGGATTGTGCAGTTATTAGACAGCAAAAACTCTCTCAAGCAACACGTTATCAGTAAAAACAAAGAAAATAATGTGTTCATTACTGCGATATGGGCAGTTGCGGAGACACGGTCTCTCATCAGAGCCATCAGGACAGTCTTTTCTCCCGTCACACAGATATTGCTGCAGGATGCACAGTGATGTCCCCTGACAAGCCACATAAGGGCTTTTGCACGGTGATGGTGGAGTCGGCATGGCTGCAACCCATTGATTTAGAAGTAAAATATAAACCCTCCACCAAGATTTAAATGATTATATCTTACAGTTTTGAGCAGAAAAATCAAAGCATTGGAAAGCTGAGACTTTGTTGACACCAGTGGTGCAAAAATGACTCATCACTTTTCAGACCCCATATGTAGAAGCAAATGTGTAATTTATGATATTTCTTCAGCAGACTCACCACAGTCGGCTTCATCCGAGCCATCCCAACAGTCCCTCATACCATTACAGATGAACACCTCTGGGATACAGCGGGTGTTCCCATCACAGCGGATGCTGCAGCTCTTGGTGGGTTTCCAGCAGCCTGCTTCATCAGAGTTATCCGGACACTGAGGAGTCCCATCACACACTTGCCGGAAGTCAATACACTTCTTTCCCTGAATACACTGAAACATCCCTGTGAACAAATCAGCATACCAGAAAACGATTAATAAAGACAAAAAATAAGAGTAGAGATGGTGAAATTATGGTAACTTCTCACCGGGATTGCATTGAAGTTCACAATGTTCTTCATCAGATCCATCTTTACAGTCCATCTCTCCATCACACACATGACTGTACAGGACACACTCGAGGCCATCCTTACAGGGTTTAGAGCCCACACGACACTTGAAGGGCGCTGTTGTTGTAGTTTCAGCTGCTATGGTGGGACATCCCTCCTCATCAGAATCATCAAGGCAGTGAGATTGACCATCACATACCAGAGCTCCCTCAATACATTTCCTCCTGTCCTTACATAGGAAGTCACCTGTATGAATCACATCAAAAACAGCACAATGTGAAAAAGCCATGACAAGTTATATTTTGGAGATGACATGCTGGAGAAGGAGAAAAATGAAGAACAAGAATGCAAAAGACGAAATTGAAGAGGAGAACAAAATACAAAGGAGGAAGAGAAGGATTAAAGGGAACAATGAGGCAGAGAAGAACAAAGAGAAAGAGAACAAGGAGGAGGAAGAAGAGGAGAAAATGGTGGAGGAAAAGGAGAAAGAGAGGACTGGTATCCTTCTCATACTCCTAAGACAAGAAAAAGGTGAAGGTAGAGGAGGAAGATTAGGAGGCCAAAAATGAAGAAAAAAGTGAAGGAAGAGAAGGATGAGGAGAAGAAAAACGAGGAGAAAGGGAGGACAAGGAGACCAAATACAGAAGAATGAGAAGGATAAGGAGGCAGAGGACGAGGAGAAGAAAAAGGATGAGGAGGACAAAGAGGCAGAAGATTAGGAGAAAGATTGAGGGGGCAAAATACGTAGGGAAACAATGAGACAAGACAAGGAGAACAGCAAGTAGGAGAAGAATAAGGAGGCAGAAAACAAGGAACAGGAAAAGGAAGGGGAGAAAAAGATGGAGTAGGGAAAGTAGAAGGCAGAAAGTGAGGAGAAAGGAGAATGAGGAAGCAGAAGACAAGGAGGAGAAAAAGAAGGAAGAGGAGGAGCAGGAGAAGGATAAGGAGTCCGAGGAGAAGAGCAAAAAGTAGGAGAATTTTTTTTTTTTTTTTTTAAGTGGTTGAACTATCGTCATCATTTAGCAGATCTCTGCAGCCATTGACTCCCAAAGCATTTTTTCCCCCACTATGGTAGTAAATAGATGCCAAGATCAGCTTGGTTACAAACATCCTCCTAGATATCTTCCTTTGTGTTCAGCAGAAGAAAAAAAAAAAAGACCATTCATTTTTGGGTGAACTATCCCTTTAAAGGAACACACCGACTTTGGGGGATACGGTGAAGAAGCTAAAGGCGCAGAGTTAGGCAAGTCCATAGATGCCACTCATCTCCGTGTGTGCCATAACTCTGTCTGACGCACCCACCGCTAGCCTAGCTTAGCACAAAGACTGGAGGTAAACGGCTCCAGCTAGCCTACCGCTCAATAAGTGACAAAATTACATCGTGTACTTTTTCCTATTTACATGCTGTTATTACACACATCACCAACAAAGACCAACAGAAAATGAAAAGTTGTGATTTTCTAGACTGATATGGCTAGGAACTATACTCTCATTCCGGTGTAATATCAAGGAACTTTGTGCCGTACCATGGTTGCAGCGGCGCAATTACACAGCGCATGAAAATAGGCTAACTTCCGTCAACATAACCAACGTGAGAATCTGCTTGGGAGAATAAGGAATGAGAGAATAATTCCTAGCCATATTCGTCAAAAAAAAAAAAAAAAAAAAAAAAAAATTCGCAACTTTTCCATCTAGTACACAATGTAACTATATACATCACATGTAAATAGGAAAATGTTGGCATTATTTTGTCACTTATTGAGCAGTAGGCTAGCTGGAGCCATTTACCTCCAGTCTTTGTCTGACACACCCACCGCTAGCCTAGCTTAGCACAGAGTTATGGCACACAGAGATGAGAAGGGTATATGGACTTATCCAACTCCGGGGGATCAGTTGAATAAGGTAAAGGCACAAAGTCTGCGTGTTCCTTTAAAAAATGAGGAGGAAGCAGAATAGTGAAGGAGGAGAATGAGGAAGCAGAGGAGACCAACAAGCATGAGAACAAGGCGGAGAAGGAGAATGAGGGGAAGAAATAAGGTGGAGGCTAAAGAGGAGGAGCAGCCTAAAAATCAGCCTAAGGTTGTTTGCTGGTCTTCATGTGGTTTGCTGGTTTGGTAGTTTTAGAAGGATTTGGGGCACTTGTTAGCTGACCAGGTTAGGAGACAAAACTAAACCAGTTTAGACCATTCAAGAAAATCAAAACACCCAAGGCTGGTTAAAGTATTTTTCCAGCTGGGAGAACTTATTTTACCTGGAGAAGCACATGCATCTATACAAGAAGCTTCATCAGATCCATCAGGACAGTCTCTACTGCCGTCACACAGCTGCTCCTGAGACATGCACACTGATGTTCCCAGGCACAGTACAGAGGGACTCGTACAGCTTGTCTGACCTGGTCTGGATATAGCTGTCAAAAATGGAGCATGTGGGATCTTATTAGGTTATGGATAACATTTCATTCTTCCACCAGCTATAATGACACTATTTGAAAAGTGGAGATGACTGATAGAGTAAAAGTTGGAAAGTAACGAGCAACTACTGATACACTTTCGATATTGGCATAAAGTTTGGTTCACTTCCACAAGCGCTTACACTTTTAATCCAGTTATTCCATAATCTTAGACTAACTACAGTTCAGGAGAACTGTTGGCTCACCACAGTCGGCTTCATCTGTGCCATCCAGACAATCCCTAACCCCATTGCAGATGAAGACTTCTGGAATACAGTGAGTATCCCAGTCACAGCGCATGCTGCAGCTTCTAGAGGGTTTCCAGCATCCTGCTTCATCAGACTCATCCAGACACTGAGGAGTACCATCACACACCTGATTCATTTCAATACATCTCCCTCCAGAGGTACACTGGAACTGCCCTGTGATGGTAGAACAAGGGGTCAGTACTTGGATATAATGGCCAAATTATTATGAAACATGATATAAAGGTTTGAGAGTACTGAAATGTGTCTAACCAGACTGGCATTGACTACCACAGCCCCGTTCATCAGATCCATCCTTACAGTCCTTCTCTCCATCACACACATGACTGTACAGGACACACTCAAGTCCGTCCTCACAGAGTTTAGAGCCCACACGACACTTCAATGGCACTGTGGTTGAGGATCTAGGCACCGCGTTACAAGCCACCTCATCAGAACCATCAAGGCAGTGAGAGCGGCCATCACACACCAGATTCCCATCGACACACTTCCTCCTGTCCTTACACAGGAAGTCATCTGGCACAATATTACAGATGTCAGTGCTTTGCTTGTTTTTTTTTGTTTTTTTAGAAAAGATGATCAACATTGAAGATCAAGCAAAGATTTACCAGGTTTTGAACAAGCATGTATGCACGAAACTTCATCAGAACCATCTGGACAATCTATCTTCCCGTCACACAGCAGAGTTTGGGAAATGCACAGTGATGTTCCTGGACACATCATGGATGGGCTTCTACAGATCGGAGGCGGAGGTACAAAACCTGAGCTGCCTTTGTTCGGTGTCACCAAATTTATATCCCCTTTTTTGATCTCAGCTGTGAACACATGGAGATCAGGCATTTACCAAAAATGGTTAAACACCGAACACACACATGCTGTATTTCACATGCAAAAGGGTTTACCAATAATAAGTAGTAATTTACATAGAGGTCCTAAAAGTATATAGTTGCAAAAAAAGCCAGAAAGTTAGGAATTATGATTATTTTCAGTGCAAGAAACATTGATACAACATTAGTGGAGTTCATGGGAAAAATTACATGGTATTCTAACATCAACAATTACATGTATGCCTTTTAAAAGGTGCAATATCCTTTCACCGTCTCCAGATTTGTATGGAACAGTAAACCAAGGCATTTGCAGGCTGATTTTGCTAGAAACAACACTGGTGCTAATATAAAAAATAACTCCACGTGTTGGCCAGCATAGCAAAAATTGACAACCAAATGTTCAAACAATTCAAACGAGAGCCAATCAAAAGCAGCAGAATATCATTGCTTAAAGGGATAGTTCACCCAAAAATGAGGCGACCGGCTGGAACTTTACTTGATCAAGTTTTAAATATGGATATTTTTCTAACACAAACGCATCAATTCACTTCAGAAGGCCTTTATTAACACCCCGGAGCTGCGTGGAGTACGTTATTCGATGGACAGGTGCATTTATGAACTTCAAAAACAGAGCAACTATTATTGCAATTCTAATGCTTGGATTAGCCTGGACTTTTGTAATATAACTGATTGTGTTTGTCTGAAAGAAGAATGTCATATACACCTAGGATGACTTGAGGGTGAGTAAATCATGGGCTAATTTTCATTTTTGGGTGAACTATCCCTTTAACTAAATGGCAGGAGACATCGTGCACATCAAAATCAGGCAAAGCAACAAATGAATATTCTTCAACATATCCTAGCTTTTTACAGAAAGTATTCAGATGTAACCCCCTTTGTAATCATTAACATTTTCATAAGTAACTAATTTAATTACAATTTTTTTCTCAGTAACTGTTTGCGGTTACATTTATTTTGTAATTAGTTACACATAACTAGATTACGTAACTTAGTTACACCCAAGACTGCTATTGATGCAGAATGGCTCACCATTAAAATACTCACTGAGTGGGCATAATGAAAACGCATTGAACAAATGACAAAACCTCCATCTTTTGATAACTCACAGCAGTTGTCTTCATCAGTGGCGTCTACACAGTCTCTCTCTCCATCGCAGAGGAAGCTTTCTGGGATGCAGCGAGTTTTATTGTCACACTGGTGTTTGCAGTCGTGTGAGCGAGTGAAACAGTCCATTTCATCAGAGCGGTCCTGACACTGAGGTGTGCCGTCACACACCTGCTTTTTGTCGATACACATCCTCCCATGAGCGCACTGGAACTGATCTATGAGGAAACATTTGCTTTAAATGTCAATTACACATGTCTTGGTTATATAACGCAGTTAGGAATCAGAATAATAATGCGTTTTACCTGCTTTACACTTATATTCACAGCCTCGTTCATCAGATCCATCCTTACAGTCCTTCTCTCCATCACACACATGACTGTACAGGACACACTCACGTCCGTCCTTACAGAGTTTAGAGCCCACACGACACTTCAATGGCACTGTGGTTGAGGATCTAGCCACCATGTTACAAGCCACCTCATCAGAACCATCAAGGCAGTGAGAGCGGCCATCACACACCAGATTCCCATCAACACACTTCCTCCTGTCCTTACACAGGAAGTCATCTGGCACAATATTACAATGTCAGTAACTTGCTTGTTTTTTTAGAAAAATATTAACACTGAAGATTAAGCAAAGATTTACCAGGTTTTGAACAAGCATGTATGCACGAAACTTCATCAGAACCATCTGGACAATCTATCTTCCCGTCACAGAGCAGAGTTTGGGAAATGCACAGTGATGTTCCTGGACACATCATGGATGGGCTTCTACAGATCGGAGGCGGAGGTGCAAAACCCGAGCTGCCTTTCTTCAGTGTCACTAAATTTATATCCCCTCTTTTAATCTCAGCTGTGAACACATGGAGATCAGGCATTTATCAAAAATGGTTAAACACCGAACACACACACACACACGTTGCTGTATTTCACATGCAAAGGGGTTTACCAATAATAAGAAGTCATTTACATAGAGGTCCTAAAGGTATAAAGTTGCAAAAAAAGCCAGAAAGTTAGGAATTATGATTATTTTCAGTGCAAGAAACATTTATACAATATTAGTGGAGTTCATGGGAAAAATTATATGGTATTCTAACATCAACAATTACATGTATGCCTTTTAAAAGGTGCAATATCCTTTCACCGTCTCCAGATTTGTATGGAACAGTAAACCAAGGCATTTGCAGGCTGATTTTGCCAGAAATAACACTCTGGTGCTATAAAAAAAAAAACTCTACGAGTGGGCCAGCATAGCAAAAATTGACAACCAAATGTTCAAACAATTCAAACGAGAGCCAATCAAAAGCAGCAGAATAGCGTCGCTTAACCAAACGGCCTTTCAATAGCAGGAGACATTGTGCAAATCAAAATCAGGCAAAGCAACAAATTATTATTTAACATATCCTAGCTTTTTACAGAAAATGTTCAGATGTAACCCCCTTTGTAATCATTAACATTTTCATAAGCAACCAATTTAATTACAAAATAAATGTAACCGTAAACAGTTACTGAGAAAATTTGTAATTAAATTACATAATCTAGTTAGTTACATGTAACTAGTTACCCCCCAACACTGCTATTGATGCATATAATGGTTCCCCTTTAAATACTCACTGAGTGGGCATAATGGAAACGCATTGAACAAAATGACAAAACCTCCATCTTTTGATAACTCACAGCAGTTGTCTTCATCAGTGGCATCTACACAGTCTCTCTCTCCATCGCAGAGGAAGCTTTCTGGGATGCAGCGAGTTTTATTGTCACACTGGTGTTTGCAGTCGTGTGAGCGAGTGAAACAGTCCATTTCATCAGAGCGGTCCTGACACTGAGGTGTGCCGTCACACACCTGCTTTTTGTTGATACACATCCTCCCATGAGCGCACTGGAACTGATCTATGAGGAAACATTTGCTTTAAATGTCAATTACACATGTCTTGGTTATATAACGCAGTTAGGAATCAGAATAATAATGCGTTTTACCTGCTTTACACTTATATTCACAGCCTCGTTCATCAGATCCATCCTTACAGTCCTTCTCTCCATCACACACATGACTGTACAGGACACACTCACGTCCGTCCTTACAGAGTTTAGAGCCCACACGACACTTCAATGGCACTGTGGTTGAGGATCTAGCCACCATGTTACAAGCCACCTCATCAGAACCATCAAGGCAGTGAGAGCGGCCATCACACACCAGATTCCCATCGACACACTTCCTCCTGTCCTTACACAGGAAGTCATCTGGCACAATATTACAGATGTCAGTGCTTTGCTTGTTTTTTTTAGAAAAATATTTACATTGAATATAAAGCAAAGATTTACCAGGTTTTGAACAAGCATGTATGCACGAAACTTCATCAGAACCATCTGGACAATCTATCTTCCCGTCACACAGCAGAGTTTGGGAAATGCACAGTGATGTTCCTGGACACATCATGGATGGGCTTCTACAGATCGGAGGCGGAGGTGCAAAACCTGAGCTGCCTTTCTTCAGTGTCACCAAATTTATATCCCCTTTTTTAATCTCAGCTGTGAACACATGGAGATCAGGCATTTATCAAAAATGGTTAAACACATGTTGCATTTCACATGCAAAGGGGTTTACCAATAAGAGGTCATTTACATAGAGGTCCTAAAAGTATATAGTTGCAAAAAAAAAAGCCCGAAAGGGTTAGGAATTATGATTATTTTCAGTGCAAGAAACATTGATACAACATTATTAGTGGAGTTCATGGGAAAAATTAAACCCGATATTGCACCTTTAAAAGGCATGCATGTAATAGTTGATGTTAGAATACTTTCACCATCTCCAGATTTGTATGGAACAGTAAACCAAGGCATTTGCAGGTTGATTTAGCTAAAAATAACACAATGTGGTGCTAAACATAAAAATAAAATAAAAAATACGAGTGGGCCAGCATAGCAAAAATTGACAACCAATGGGGAGTTTGGGTTGCAACGGTTTGTCTAACCAATGAAAAGTTGAATGTTTGGGAATCCTGTTTGTAAAAAATAACCTTGGGAAACTTTTACAACTCCGATTGGTGATGCTATTGATCAGTGTTGGGAAAGTTACTTAGGGTAATTGTAATCTGTAACCTGTTAGATTTCCAAATTAAAATGTATTAAGTAGTGTAACTTTTTAAATTATTTTATTAAAGTAACATAACTGATTACATTTGATTACTTTTCTAATTTCCAGCACTGGAACGCATTAACACTCGCCATGGTGGCTCTCAGACAGGTTGTTGCCTAAAACTTTTGGACTGACGGAAATTCAGATGTGGTGCGCTGCAAATTCAAACGAGAGCCAATCAAAAGCATCAGATTAGCATCGCTTAACTAAACGGCCTTTCAATGGCAGGAGACATTGTGCACATCAAAATCAGGCAAAGCAACAAATTAATATTATTCAACATATCCTAGCTTTTTACAGAAAATATTCAGATGTAATCCTTGTAAATCATTAACATTTTCATAAGTAACTAATTTAATTACACTTTTTCTCAGTAACTGTAATGATTAGAATTACATTTATTTTGTAATTAAATTGTGTAATCTAGTTAAATACTCACTGAGAGGGCATAAATATGAAAACGCATTGAACAAATGACAAAACCTCCATCTTTTGATAACTCACAGCAGTTGTCTTCATCAGTGGCGTCTACACAGTCTCTCTCTCCATCGCAGAGGAAGCTTTCTGGGATGCAGCGAGTTTTATTGTCACACTGGTGTTTGCAGTCGTGTGAGCGAGTGAAACAGTCCATTTCATCAGAGCGGTCCTGACACTGAGGTGTGCCGTCACACACCTGCTTTTTGTCGATACACATCCTCCCATGAGCGCACTGGAACTGATCTATGAGGAAACATTTGCTTTACATGTCAGTTACACGTCATGGTTACATAAAGCAGTTAGGAATCAGAATAATAATGTGTTTTACCTGCTTTACACTTATATTCACAGCCTCGTTCATCAGATCCATCCTTACAGTCCTTCTCTCCATCACACACATGACTGTACAGGACACACTCACGTCCATCCTTACAGAGTTTAGAGCCCACACGACACTTCAATGGCACTGTGGTTGAGGATCTAGGCACCATGTTACAAGCCACCTCATCAGAACCATCAAGGCAGTTAGGGCGGCCATCACACACCAGATTCCCATCGACACACTTCCTCCTGTCCTTACACAGGAAGTCATCTGGCACAATATTACAGATGTCAGTGCTTTGCTTGTTTTGTTTTTTTTTAGAAAAAGATGATCAACATTGAGGATCAAGCAAAGATTTACCAGGTTTTGAACAAGCATGTATGCACGAAACTTCATCAGAACCATCTGGACAATCTATCTTCCCGTCACACAGCAGAGTTTGGGAAATGCACAGTGATGTTCCTGGACACATCATGGATGGGCTTCTACAGATCGGAGGCGGAGGTGCAAAACCCGAGCTCCCTTTGTTCAGCGTCTCCGCATTTACTTCCCCTCTGTTAGTCTTAGCTGAGCAGAGAAAAAACAATACAGAATTCAATAGTATTAAATACAAGGTCGTCATTGGACAGTCCAAAATAATGTGCATAAATTACTAGTGATTATATTCCAGCACAAGAGTGCATGAACCACTAGTTCAAAAATGAGATGGATTTCCCAAAACGGGATTGGAGAAACCCTGGAGGAATTTGAGGGAACAGCAGGGGGTTTATAAAAAGCTAATTAAAAAGTGAATGTAAAATTTACACATTAAATATATACATAAACTATTTAAATCATTTTTGGTAAGTTGTGTAATACAATGATTACCTGCACATCAGGTGAACATGCAAATGTGTTGCTTTTTTAACTGAATATTAAAGGGTTAGTTCACCCAAAAGTGAAAATTACCCCGTGATTTACTCACCCTCAAGCCATTCTATGTGCATATGACATTCTTCCTTCAGACGAATACAATCAGAGTTATATTAAAATATGTCCTGGCTCTTTCAAGCATTATAATGGCAGCCCAATATTTGAAGATAAAAAAAAAGTGCATCCATCAGTTATAAAAGTAATCCATACAGCTCCAGGGGGTTAATAAAGGACTTTGTGCTTTAAATTTTGGAAGAGCCAGGACATTGTTTAAAGGTCCCATGGCATGAAATTTTCATTTTATGAGGTATTTCAACATTAATATGAGTTCCCCTAGCCTGAATATTGTCCCCAAGTGGATAGAAATGTTGATCGGTGTAAAACCGAGTTCTGGCTGTCTTTCTCTGCCTTTGAGAAAATGACAGGCCAGACTAGCCAATCCTGAAGTCTCCTGGTTTGACGTCCAAGCAGGAGCGGTTACCTCCCTTTCCTCCGCCCAGAGAATCTGGCACGCCCATGCAAGCGCTCGAGAGATCATGGGTTGTAAACGAGTGAACGCTGGCAGTTTCTCAGTGTTTGGATGTACAAATGAAAACAGAAGTCTTTTTTCAGTTCCTTCTGATCTGTGATCAGTGATTTCTTATGTGTAGCTAATTATTTATTATTCGTGCACACGCTGCGGCTTCTCTCTCTCCCGACAGAGCGGTGTTTTCGTGTTTTCTATCTTGTGAGTCAGTGTTTTTGTACGTCCTCGTCGCGTCTATCTGTTCTTAAATGTGCATACAGTCGAGAGTTTCTGCTTAACATCGGCAGAGCCACATCTTTAGAGATAAACCTCACGCACGCCGAAGCTCGGCCTTCAACATCCCCGACCCCCAGTACTGCATCTGGCCCACAGCGGAGGCACCAAACGCGGCGTGAGATTAAGCAGAAGGGGGTAAGCGTGAGGGTATCCGGCTAGGCTAGCCAGCTTTCCCCACAATAAACTGGATTACATTCGATTACTGCTGTTGTGTCTTTGTTTGCGCTGTGTAAGTTACTCAATGCGCGTCACTGACGCTATTCATATGATTGGAACATATCTAGAAATAATGCTTTAATCAAACTTACTAACTCGTTCATCTCGCTGTAATGTTACATGCATGTGTTACAAAGTTGGTAGAATAATGATGAAGACGGACTCTGCGTGACTGGGACTCGTGTTTATTCAGAACTCTGAGATATACACAATAAACTCGCGCTGACAGACAGCGCTCACAACTCAGTTGTTACTATAAATAACTTTGTTAGCAATCGCTCCGTCTCCGTGATGTCCGGTTCGCGAACGAATCATTCTTTTGAATCGGTTCTTTTTAGTGAACCGAACCAGTTCACCAAATCGGACTGAATCGTTCTAAACGGTTCGCGTCTCGAATCAGCGCTGATCCATAATTTACTAAAGTTACTAACTTTCTGACATGAGTGACAGCCCCTCCGACTAAAAAATAAACTAATAACCTGAAGTATATTCTAGTAACTACAACAGTTCACCCTGAACTGAGACATGCTGAGAGAACTGATGAGAAGTGAACTCAGGTCCATCCGTCTCTCTGGCAGCAGCTCGTGCGTCGCAGACCTCGTTAAACCACGCCCCCTCCGCTCATTTCAAATGCAAAGATGTCAGCCAATCACAACAGTGGGCGTTTTTACTGAAGTCTCCCAGCAGACAAGCCTCTTGAAACAGGGCAGTCAGCCACAGGGCAAACAGCAGTATAGACAAAATGCCTTTTATTTCTAAATTATGACATTTTATGATGTAAAAATCATACTAACAATATAAGTACACCTCAGGAAACACTATAAAATAATAGAAAAATGCCATGCTATGGGACCTTTAATATAACTGATTGTATTCATCTGAAAGAAGAATGTCATATACACCTAGGATGGCGTAGTAAATAACGGGGTTATTTTCATTTTTGGGTGAATGATCCCTTTAAATCATAATATTAATCTCAGGGGATACTTCAAGTAAATATTTTGGATGAAATGTGTTGAGCTGAAAAAATAAAATAAAAAAAATAAATAAAACGGGTATCCCTGCCCAAGAATAATCATGAATAACTGAAAAATGGATGAAAACTCACTGGTCAAAAGATGTAGGAACCCTCTGTATATGGAGTCAATATGCTGACTATAAATATCCATAGATTAGGCAAAAACCTCAAATGAGTCAATTGAGATACAAATAAATATTTTGAAAACAACTCACAGCAGTTGTCTTCATCAGTGGCGTCTACACAGTCTCTCTCTCCATCACAGAGGAAGTTTTCTGGGATGCAGCGAGTTTTATTGTCACACTGGTGTTTGCAGTCGTGTGAGCGAGTGAAACAGTCCATTTCATCAGAGCGGTCCTGACACTGAGGTGTGCCGTCACACACCTGCTTTTTGTTGATACACATCCTCCCATGAGCGCACTGGAACTGATCTATATGAGGAAACATTTACTTTAAATGTTTCACATGTCTTGGTTATATAACGCAGTTAGGAATCAGAAGAATAATAGTGTTTTACCTGCTTTACACTTATCTTCACAGCCTTGTTCATCAGATCCATCCATACAGTCCAGCTCTCCATCACACACATGACTGTACAGGACACACTCAAGTCCATCCTCACAGAGTTTAGAGCCCACACGACACTTCAATTCTATGGTTGTGGTTTCAGAAGCCATGGTGGGACATTCCATCTCATCTGAACCGTCGATGCAGTGAGAGCGACCATCACACACCAATTCGCTCTCCACACACTTACTTCCATCCTTACACAGGAAGTCATCTGGAGGAACAAAACATCCTCTTTCAATTAATTTCCTGTAGTCTAGTGGCCTATGCACACCAAGAAAAAAAAAAAACTCCAAAGAAAAGCAAAGCTAAACAATCGGTAATTTATTTCATTTGTTATTTGCAGTGTATTTTAAAACAGTGTAAAAACAGGTCTTAAGCATCTAGAAATCTTAAGAAAAGTAATAGGATTCGAACGACATGTGTTGGTAATAGGGATGTGCCTGAGGCCCAATACCATGTTCGTAAAGGAAATAACGCATTCTAGGAAAAAATATATTTAAATGCTTTTGCGTTGTCTTGCAATTATACAGTTGGGTAATTATATTGCATATTTTAATAGCGGCTCCCTGGTGCCCGTAAATTATATGCAGGGTATTGAAATCGATAGTGAAAATAAAAAGCGACTGTGCATTCAAAAGCGAATTCGCAGACTCCGTGTATAGGAAGTGAATATATTTCTCAATTACACTCAGGATCTGTTGCGTACCATATCCTCCGACATCATCCGGTCTACCGCAGAAAACCTGATCATGTCCCTTTAGGGGCACTGTAGAATGCGTCATTCATTTTCTTTTCGGAATTAGGCTGTGCGCACATCCCTAGTTAGCAAATTACCGTTTTTTTTTTACTTTTGGGTGAACAATGCCTGTCATAAAGCATACCTGGCTTTGCACACATGTGCAAACATGAGGCCTCATCAGACCCATCGGGACAGTCTCTCTTCCCATCACACCGCTGAGATCGACGGATACACACTGTTGAGCCTTGACAAAAGACTAGGGGACTTTTGCAAGCCACCTCAGTAGGACGCACATCTTCGGTGATCTTATCTGAAGTGCATTTAAAACTACAAATAAGTAACTGTAGCATAAATCGCACAAAATTAAACCCAGTAGACTATTACAAACCTTGTTGGACTTCTCGGAGGGCAACAGAGAAGCTAAAAACTCCATTCTCTACTGCCACCCCAGAGACACGAGCGCCATCTTTACGATTCCAAACGGTCAGGACGTTATTGAACAACGCCACCATGTAGGGTTCATAAGCAGCCACGATGGAGCCAGGAACGATCCAGTCCAAACCAGCTGAGTAGTTCCTCATCTTCAATAGACTCATAACCTGCAAGTCTAAAGCAAACATCACATTTAGTTTAAGACCATGTAGTGTGCACACTAACGGTCAATTCCGAAAGAGGATACTCACAAGACTCAATGTTCCAAAGGAAGCAATTTGCTTTTCTGTCAAACACAACACTGTCGACTCCATTGTCCTCAAAGCTGAAGATAGCTTCTGCTTTTCCACCAAATAGGCCCAGTTTCATTCTCATGATCTGACCTCCCTCTAGCCAGTACAGCTTTCCTCTCTGCCAATCCACAAACAGGTCTAGGATTGTAGTTTTGGCTTGATATAGCTGCCTGGAAATACTTTGTTCAAGGGGGCCAATGGTTGAAACGCCAATAGAAAGTTCATCACATGCCAGCCAATACAGATTCCCAGTTCTCTGGTCAACTCTGACGAAACAGGCTAAGGGAAGTGAAAAGGCAAGTCAGAATTACTCATTATGAGCTGGAATAAAATCACAGCTGACATCTTTAGTAAAAGTCTCTAATATAATGGCCATTTCCATTAAATGTTCAAAACAACAAACGTTTGGCTGATGTCTTGCAAGCATGAGGACACTGTTCATATATAATATGCAACCTAATGTCCATGATAAAGAAAAACAAATACATAAATTAATGCATGTATAAATGGCACGTGCCAAGTTCCTAGAAAAGTAATCTTTGTATATGTTTTTTTGGCATTCACATTTATACCATACTCCATAGTATAACAATCAATCAAAAAGTAATATTTTGGCTTACACCTATACATGCGAGTGTCCACATCAATTTTCACATTTAATATATTTCAAGATAACAAGCATAGAAAGCAATGGTAATAAAATATGCTTAACTATTCATTCTTTTGATGAGGCTTTTTACCATTATGAAATGCATCAGGAGAGTTGTAGCACCCTGACATTTTGTGTACAGTAGGTTTCAGGCCTTATGTGAAAAAGTAACAACTTACCAGGTTTTAAAGTAAGAAGGTAATCTGATAAATCCTGAGAATGTATGTTCATCTTTACATGACCCGTCCCATTAGACCAAACCAGACATCCACGCTGCCAGTACATGTCAAAGGACTGGATGTCTTCATCCGAAGTTAAGAGTTCAGTTTTCACAGGAGACTTTCCTGCAAACTCCAAACTGTATATGTTTGTGGCTGTTACATAGGCGACCTTAAAATCTGCCAATGACAAGAGATTAAACAAATCGTCATAAGCAAAGTTATACGCCAATATTTAAATAAATGCTTAATATTAAATGCTAAATAAACAACACACTTTCGCAAGATCCCCAAGACATGGGCAACGCTCCCTCAGGACACAGACAGGTGAATCCAACAGCACTTTTCTTGGAGGGCAAACACAGCTGGCAGCCTGAGTTTTTACATGGTGTAAAACCTATATGTACATCAAGGAAACACTAATTAGTTGAAGCTTGAGCCAATGATGTGGTGTAAATCACTAGGGGTATGCAATATTGGCAAAACATTGCTTGGTATTTTATATTTTGTTGAAAACGATGATCAAACGATATTTTGCTGAGTGTTTTATGCTGGTCCCTTGGCAGGTTTAGGACTGCCGTGGACAGCTATCTCCTAAAGTTTCATTCTTCATATTTTTGGCGGTGGTTTGCTTGCACTTCACAGAAGTGACAGATAAACAATTTCCAATGAGTTTAACCCTTGTGTGGTGTTCATATTTTTGTTATTCAGCCAGTGTTCGTGGGTCTATTGGCTATTGACTCTATTGGGTGGCTATTGACTCTTAAGCATTTGCCCATTTAAATCCAAACAGTGACTTTTTTTGGCTGGGCAGTGTATATCATGATATAAATATAGCATAAGACAATTTCTCATACGGGGCATTTTTATAGAGTAAATCTCAGTGAGATCATGCACTCTAAATGCACACGCAGTAGTCTAACCTAGTCTAGTCTAAGACTACATCACGCAGTGTATGGACTCTCTAGGAGTGTTTTCATTTGGTTTGTGCAAAGTGAGGGACATACTCAATGACAGATTACAAAAATTGTTGTAAATAATTATTGCACACCTCTAGTAAACACTATGATAAATTCAGAAAAAAAGTTTACAAAATTTAATTCACCTTGGGGTTGCTGAAGTGCATGGTAGACGTTCAGAACAGGAAGTGAGGCTTTTAGGATGAATCCATCTTGTTTGGCAGCAGGCAGATTTTGAGGAGCCTGCCAGAGTTTTTTCTCATCAGCCCAGTAGAACCAGCCGTTAAACACAGCTAGGTTCTGAGCCCGACTTCCTTGAAAGAAATCCCAAAAGGTGTGCCGCCCAGTGCCATCGGTCTTGATGCTCTCAATTGACTGGAATATCAATTTCAAGATCTCAAAACAAATACAAAATTGTCAATGAAAATGTGGGTTTTTCCAAATGTAACGAACCATTTTGTAAACACTGATCCAATACAGCCGCCGTGCTGCCACATCCAATGTAAGACTTCTTGGAAGCTGTGCAGTAACGAACATCAGTGTTGTCCGGTTCAAACCATCCATTTCCGCCCTCTCAATGGTTATTTCTTCATTCGTTCCTTTATTAATCCAAAATATGAAACTACGAAGAAGAAAAAAAGCCATATATAAATGGTGCTCCTCAAATCTGTACTAAGGGGAAAAGCAGTTTGTACCTCTCGATTGGGCTGAGGACAATATCGCTTGGGTCCATTTCTTTGGACATGACTATGCCTACAGCACTACCATCAGTTGCACCAGTGCAGATGGCTTTCTGGGTAACACTCGCCCAATACAGCTGTCCAGTAAGCCAGTCGATGGCTAGACTGTTCACACCAGACTGCCCTAATAAGTGGGGAATAATATGTTTTGGGTGTGAAGCCTTTCTGCATGGATTTGGCAAAAATCTCTCACAATAACTAACCTGAATACAGAATCGTGCTCTTCCGGTTATAGGCCTTGTATATATTCCCATTTTGATCAGCCCAGTAAATGAGGTTCTTTTGGATATCATAGGTTATGGCTATAGGGTCACTCTCACTTGTAAGGAGCGGCTCATACCCTCTGGTCTTCACATTCACTAACCCAATGATCCCCTTCCTGGTTGTCAAAAGCTTCATCACAGCCCCTTGAAAAAAAAAAACAATTTGACATTATCTGTATTGTGTATACTTGTTTTTCAGAAAAATGTATGCCACAAGTTACCTTGAGCTTCACAAGAGCCATTGCCAAGAGGTTTGAAACCATTCTGGCACAGACACCGAAAAGACCCTGGTGTATCTGTGCACAAGTGCATGCAAGGTCCAAAAGACTGATCACACTCATTGACATCTGGAACATAAAAAGACAACAATCCTTATGTAATGAAGACAACACCGCACAAGGGGCCAAGCCCCAAATACGGTTTTCATGTGCAGTATGGTATGAAGACATTTATGTTGAGAGAGAAAAACATTAACCCCTGACAAGGCTTAAGCTAGTCCCAGACTAAAATGCATGTTTGAGCGGTTTTAACTGAAAGCAGCTTGCACTGACATATCTTAAAATATGTCAGTGCCATTGTTTTGACTCAAGATGCTCACCAGTAATGTTTTTTTCTAAGGCACATTTAAAAGCTACTTAAATGTCCTAATTGAACTAACGTTTAATCCTGGCTTAATTTATGCCGTCTGTGAAACCAGGCCTACATCTGCAATTATAATTCTCCAAAATGAAAGTGGCTTTGCAAAAGGGCAATTTAATTATTTGAATATTTTTTTGCAAAATGCATAACTTGTAGCAACTAGCAAGTTGACAGTGCAGCCTTTTCTTCCTCATAAATATGTTTAATTTTTGATCCAGGTAAGTGTAAATTGTAAATAAGTCAAGAAAGAGAAATTAAAAATACTCCTGGTCCATTCGCAATATTGGAAACCGCATTCAACTGTGGGATCCAGTATTCTAGGCAGTATGATTCATTGAATACAGCACAATTCAGCAAATGTATTCACTTTATTTTTCATGTATAAGCAGGCGTGGCCATTTGCAACTTGAATGTTTAGAGGCTTCCAGGCTCATTCACTTCCCGTTATTTCAGTTGTAAAAAAAAAAAAAAAAAAAAAAAAAAAAAAAGTCCTTTTGCAGCTTGATACTGCAAACTGTTATCGTAATATTTTACATTTATTATCGTAGTCAAACACTGGTTAACGCAAATTATTTTAACCTTTACTGCATTGTTTTTCTCCCAGCTTATTTACTTATAGCGGCAAATTAATCGGAAGTCTCACACATTCATAGGAATGCAAAATAAGGTGGAATAAAATGAATCTTTCATACGTCCATAGAACAGTATGAACAGTATAGATAATAAATATTGCAGAAATTGTATGACTGGTATGGTAATGTGCTACTATACAAATATAGACTGCTTGCAGGCACAAGAGCAATGACTGTACCTTCACAATCAACTCCATTTGCAGAAAGGGTCATTCCAGTGGGACAAGTGCACAAGGCTCCCCAAGGCTGGTCAATGCAAGCACGGCTACAGCCGCCATTGCCATTATGACAACTTTTACCTAGTTAGAAGAAAAAAAAAAAAAGTAAACAAAATAAATATACATAACGAACCAAATGAAAAAAACAAATAATCAGCAATGAACAAATCGCTACAGAAATTACTAAATACAATACTAAAATCACTAAATAACTAAAACTGTTTAAGATATGCTGCATGATCAAATTCAAACATACTTCAAAACAAATAACATTGCGGGTGTCTACGTACCACATGTAAGAGGCTCATCCCTCTTATCGGAGCACTGAGCGACTCCATCACACCTCTCCCTCTGGCTTAGACACCTGCCATCAGAACAGCGCATGCTCATCTTCCCACAGGACCCTAGAAACACATTTCACACAAATATATAAAATCAGTCTACGAGCCCATGAATAAAACGGACATTATAATATTCTAGATATCAACTGAAATGCTGTACAGCATATAGGCTGTCGCCTAATGTGTTGTGTGTAAATAGGGTGCTATAATAGTAGCTTACAGTATATTTGAAACTAAACAGGAGGTCAAATGGTTTCCCATATTGAACCCCCCCCCCCTCTTTTTTTTAACTCTTTAGGTTGCATGTACAAGAATATTTTTTTAACATCTAGGAGACAGCCCTTAATAAAAGGTGTCAAAATAATTTAGATGTGAAATCACTAGATTTTTGCTAGTTATTTTTAGCCGTAACCCAACAATTTAATTGGTCTGCGTGTTGTGAGTGCAATGAAGGCATTTACATGCACAATCATACACTGATGAGGAACAATGGTAAAGTACCCTTATTACCAGTGTCGGGGACAGTAACTTTGAAAAGTATGCATTACAATATTGTGTTACTCCTTTAAAAAGTAACTAATTGCGTAACTTTGTTACTTTTTTAGAAAAGTAATGGGTCAAGTTATTTTTGCGTTACTTTTTCTCAACTGGGCTGGGCTAGTTTGTTTGTTTTTTAAATAATACAAAAGTTCTATTTTTGGACAAAGGAAAGACCCTTTCACACCAAAATTGAAATAAGCCTCAGGCTGAAGGAAATGCAAATTCACGCCTTTACAGTAGAGGGCGCAGCTCAAACAAACCTTTCAGCTGTGTTGCCATTCTGGATAAAGGAAGAACGTTTAACACTTACTTCACCAATAAAAAATAAAAAAATAAAAAAGTAATTGTTGCTTATGGTTTAACTGAATTATAGAAGGTCAGCAGCAAGTACATTGGTCAATAAAGTAAGATTAAATGCATACAAATATTTGTTTTATTTAACATTTAATTATTGGAGGTTTGCATAGTATTCTGATTTTGCATTTGGCTGATTTTATTCATTTCGAGGAATACTGAATGTTTTTTATGCAAGTGAGATAAATAGTGTATCTCTATATAGTAAGAGAAAATGCATGTTCACATTTAGTCTAGAACTACAAAAACATGTTCATATAGCACACACACACCTCTGCACTTATGATTTCTCAACATTGGGACAAAACAGCTGTCAAGTCAATAAATGGAAAAAAGTAACTTGAATTACTTATTTGAAAAAGTAACTCCGATATTTTGTTGTAAATTTTGTAATGCGTTTCTTTACTAGTTACTTGAAAAAGTAATCTGATTATTACATAACTCGAGTTACTTGTAATGAGTTACCCCCAACACTGCTTTTTACACTTGGATATTACCTTTCATGTAGTGTGTAATATAGCGGTTTGCGAATATAAGCGTTATGTAAAGTTGCAAAACTCAAAGTGCAGGTAAATGGGGTTATTGTCCCTCGAAAGAAAGAATTGATTCTAAACTGCCTGAAAGAAAGAAAAAAAAAAAAAGTCACCATTAATTCCAGTCTTACTACCTGCACGAACCCATGTAGGTTTATAACAAATTTGAGCAATCAGAACAGACTGGGCCATCTGACCAATCAGAGCAGACCAGACCAATCACAACAGACTGTAGACTCTCAGAAAAGGAAGGGTTTAAAATAGCAGTATAGAGGAACTTTTCATTTTCCACCAAATACAACTATCTGAATCTTTTCCATTCAATTTTGCATATGTGAACATGTTCCATTTCCATGTGTTAGGACCCTGATAAATCAGAGCTTGTCTTGACTAGCATTTACTTTAAGCAAGTGGTACAGTATAATTTAAAGTTTCAACTTCTCCGGTTGATCTTGCAAAGACATACCACATAACCGTATTTACACTTCTAAAGCATCTCACCACACGTTTCTTCATCAGAGTTATCGCCGCAGTCGTTGACGTCATTGCAGAGAAGGTCTTGCGGGATGCAGATGTTGTTCTTGCACTTCCAGTCACCAGAAAGACACCCTAAACGCCAGCTGCAATCCCACTCATCTGAAGCATCAGGACACTGGGGCCGCCCGTCACAAACATCCGACCCAGGCACACACCCGGAACCATCCGCACACTCCAAATCTCCTGGTTGACATACTAATGGTATGCTTGTTTATTAGCGGTGTTCTTTCGTAGAAGTTGCAATTTAATTAATTCAACAGGATCATTGTAAAAGGTAAAGAAACAGACAACTTTTCAAAAGCAGGTGGTCTCTGATACATACAACAGTCCATCTCGTCAGATCCATCCTGGCATTCACTGACACCATCACAGCGCCATCTGCGCGGTACACACACCCCATCATCACACTGCCACTGACTTCTGCGGCAGTCTCCATCCACACCTGAGAGAACATACACTTTCAATGCTTGACACATGCATATCATATTACAACTGAATACAAAATGGAAGCTTTTTTGCAGGTAAAATTAAAATAAGGGGATACAAGGAGGTAAAAATATCTATGTTTCAACACCAAACTATTGTTTTAGCCAACAGATATTGTGGTTAATAAATTATATAAAATTACAATATAAAACATGTAACAACTTGCCAGCTTGCCCCCGGCAAAAATTATTGATGCTTGTCTTAAAGTACACTAACGTTCAGAAGTCTGGGGTCAGTAAGGTTTCTTCAAAATACAGCAATAAAAAAATAAATATTACTACAAATCAAAATAACTGTTTTCGATGTGAATATATTGTAAAATGTAATTTATTACTGTGATCAAAGCTGAATTTTCAGCATCATTACTCGAGTCTTCAGTGTCACATGATCCTTCAGAAACCATTCTGATGATGATTTGATGCTCAAGAAACATTTCTGATTATCAGTGTTGAAAACAGTTGAGCTGCTTAATATTTCTGTGGAAACCATGATATAGTCTTTGATGAACATGATTAGCAATTGTTTTGTAACAATGTGAAAGTCTTTACTGACACTTTCGATTAATTCAATGCATTCATTGCTGGAAAACAAAGTCTTAGCGACAAGAAAGGGTAGTTTTTTGTTTGTTTGCTTGCTTAATTTAATACTAAGACCACTGTAGTCGATGGATACAAATTATTAATCGATCCATTATAATTGACACTTTTCAAAAATGAATCAAACATCACATTCTAAATTTTGAATATTAGTGTACGTGGGTTTACTGCGTTTCGGCTACTTGTTAACCAACATGCTGAAACAAACATAGAATTTTAGTTTAAAAGGACAGAACTGATTAAAAAAAAGTACTGTAATTTAAAAGTGTCTGAAACCAACAAATGAAACCACCTTTACAGAGAACACTCGTGAAAAACGAACTTGTCAATCAAAACTGAGACGTCGCTTTATAACATCAAGCCCCGGTTTCTCCTTTATCCTTTTAATAAAGAATCGGATGCACATTGAAATAAATATAATTAAACTGTCCTATCGCTCTTATAAATGTATAATCTAAAAGCGAGATTATATTACCTGACAGTGAGGCGAACACAGCCGTGCAGCAGATAAAACGCCACAGGTCCATCACACCTGTTGGAAACACGCGCGTGTGCGGGCCAATCACAATCCTTTATAAGATTCCGCTGCGCGAGACCCGCTCAATCATGACGTCATGCTGGCCTTTAAAAATATGTTGTTATATATTTTTTGTATATATTATATATGGAATAATTAAGATTTTTAAAATATTGTAAAATAACTCACAAATGCTTCATTTATTTGGTCAAAAATAAACAATTTAAAAATGTAATAAATGTACAGGAGACCAAAGCTGATTTTTTTAGCATCACTCCAGTCTTCAGTCACGTGGTTCTTCAGAAATCATTCTAATATGATGATTTGAAACTAATAATTAATTATTAATAATGGTTCTTATTATTAATTTATGTTGAAAACTATATTTTTGTGAAAACCATGGCATTTCTTCAGTATTAATTAATCATAAAAAGTTCAAAAGAACAGCATTTGTTTGAAATAGAAAGCTATTGTGACATTATACATGTTTTTACCGTTCACTTTTGATCCATTAAATGTGAATTGCTGCATGAGAGTATTAATTTCTTTCTTTTTCTTTATAGGTTAGCATATATATATATATATATATATATATATATATATATATATATATATATATATATATATATATATATATATATATATATATATATATATATATATATATATATATATATATATATATATATATATATATATACATTTGACTAAAGTGTATTTTGAAAGCAGAAAAGTGTCTTTTTTCATACATCCATTTATACAGTTTCCAAAAAAATATGAAGCAGCTCAACTGTTTTCAACATTGATAATAATAATAAATGTTTCTTGAGCATCAAATCAGCATGTTAAAATGGTTTCTGAAGGATCATGTGACACTGAAGACTGGAGTTTGATCACAGGAATAAATTATTAAAATACATTAAATTGCTGTTTTGCATTGCAATAATAACAGCAGGCTGAGAAGAATTTAATTGTGCTAGACAGAAGATCTCAGGCCTGGAGTCTCTTTTTGTAAAGAGAAAAGACTCAACCATTCTGGCAATATTCTCTTCCATTCTCAACCATCCTCTTCTCTCTGGCACTGGCCTCTCCTCCTGACCCCGTCCCACTTATTCCACAACATCCAGTAGTTGTCGTCGACCCACAAGATGCAAAACTGTGAGGTGTTTCTCTTCACACTATAGCTTCACAACTTCACATCTGCTCAACTCAGACATATATCATAAATAAATATGAATGATCTGCCCAAAGAAGTGATTGTTTGCTCAGTTTATGGTGTTCTGTGGAATCAACATGATGACATTATCATCTCTGCATAAAGAGTTTAATTTAAATCATGTTGGATTACACTCAGTTGGTTTATTATTTGATGTGCTGTCATGTTAACTGAAGTTAAATGACAAAACGGGTGTTTCAGGTTATATAACATCCATGCAAGATGTTTTAAAATGAAAGTTTTAGAAAGTTACAGTACACAAATATAACAATATTGTCACAAAATGTAAATAAAATATCTGAATAATAAAGAATTATTATAATAAAATAATAAAACAAAACATTAGATAAAATGTAAAACATTGCATATGAACAAAATACTCATTGATTGTGCAAATGATTGTGCACCTTATTGGAAATTCCTTCATATTATTAACATTTCATGAACACTTTACTTTGTAGCAGCAAAATTTGAGAACATGTTATTATGAATCTAGTCAAAGTTTTAGAAATATTATTCAAAAACAAAATGTGTTGAAAACCGGTAAAGTCTATCATTTCACTGTGTGTGATTTTACTGTGTGCAAATGCCATGTTGCATGTAGGCTATGACGCCTCTGTCCATTCCATAAACAAATTAAAAAGAAGAAGAAGAAGAAACATGATTGTACATGTACACGTTAATTCATGCTCTTGACAGCCAAAACAACAAGCGATTGAAAAATGGACAATGGCGACATCTAGTTATTATAAGATGGCACTGCTTTGTGTGCTTTATGTTAATACTGGAATATATTTTTTAGGCTTTATGTTTCATCGTTACATCACCTTCATGAAAAAAAAAATACTACAAATCTTGACATATTGCTATAATGACTTCCATAACATCTGTGATGCACACATCTTACACTTTTGCCCATTTCTCGACGTTACAGAGAACATCATCACACTTTTGAGGGCAGAAAAACATTTTTGAAAAAATTGTTGTGTGTGCACGCCGCCTCGTAATCTTTTTTATAGATGCTTTATTGCCGCAAAGGAGCACGTGTGGTTTACAGCACAAGCTTATGAGATGTTTTAGTCCTATTTGTTCCGTACTGAATGGCGGATGAACGGACACAACACATCACATCACAATCTCATAGTAATGTTATTTAGAGGTAGTAACTCGCATGCAATTTCCCCACCCCGTTCAGTTACAGTCTATTATGAAGTCAATAGATGGACAGCCACACTGACAAACCACTGCCTTCTACTAGAACCTAAACATCACTGATTAGAAGACACAATCTGATTAGCCAATAAAAATCGACTGTGGTTTGCATATTCAATTTTGATCACGATTGACGGTTTTATAAGCTAATCGACGAGAAGCATATCCATGACAGACTTCTCGTTTATCCAACAGAAAGATAGTAGGCGGGGCGTATGCAGAGCGCGTATCGCGTTGCGTGCATTAAGGTTAGGTTGCGCGCGCTGGAGGCCGTCGTCTGCTGCTGTAATTCGGCTACAGTGGGAAGGAAAATATTGTTTAAAGTCGACTTTTACCCACTCACGAATAATCAGTTTCGCTGGGATTTTACGCTACTCCTTCCTTACAGAGAAAGCTTCCCGCTTAAAGGGTGAGTTGAAGGGTACATGGGAAGATAACGGCTCGCGACCCCGTTTGA
Organism: Gobio gobio; assembly: GCF_949357685.1. Classification (NCBI taxonomy): domain Eukaryota; kingdom Metazoa; phylum Chordata; class Actinopteri; order Cypriniformes; family Gobionidae; genus Gobio; species Gobio gobio. The sequence goes on from NC_137118.1 coordinate 21,144,912, forward strand.
AAGCTGTTTATTTTTCTGTCAAAGAAAGTAGCGCAGGCTGCTAGCGGTTTCCACAAACTCAATGGTCACATAAACTCACACACCTTGCATTAGTAGGCAAATGTCGATTTTTCGCTTTTGCACAGATGAAAGAGTTTATAATGCAGCGATTCATGTAAATGTATTGATCCTGGGGTTTGTTATATCGTTGGCAGACCGGGACAGGGAGTCGATTAGCGGCCCATGCAGCCATAACGAGCCCGTGGTACACCATCAGATCACTGGAGAAGGTAAACAATGCGTTTATTTATCAATTATCAGTCATTTAGAGATTACAGATGAGATGATGACAAACAGGGTCTGTTTGGCTTGACTTCTATGCATGATTAGAATGGTGATGTTTGCTTTGCCCATGAATATGTTGTTGCTTTTGGCGTTTGTACACAATGCATTCACAAGAATATTGTGATATGACTTACTCCTGCCTCCTTGGCCTCTGTGTATTGCTCATCTCAGGGTTTGGCTGTGTCAAAACATAGAGAGCTGTCTTCCTTGACCACATTTTTGGCCATCGAAGTCGCATTACTAAATGCTGCTGACCCGGAACGCGCCAAAACGTTATAATCAAACATTCCAACATGACAATTACAGACAAAAAAAAAGTGTTGCATTTTGTGAAACTTTCAAAGCACCTGTGATGCTCAAATTCTGTGAACGTTAAATTAAAAATGTATTTCCCGCTTACAGTGTTCGAGATGCGTTTATTTTGTACGTGCCAGTTGGGTCCATCATGAAACCCAAAAACTTGACTTAAAAAAAACATAACTTCCAGGCGTGTCTGATACCCCAACTATGCGTTTAATATTTATAGGAATAGGTCACCCTAAAATGTAAATTATCATAATTTACTCTCCCTCAAGTTGTTCCAAACCTGTATGAGTTTCTTTCTTCTGCTGAACACAAAAGAAGATATTTTGAAGAATGTTGGTAACCAAACAGTTGATGGTCCCCATTGACTTCCATTGTATTTATTTTTTCCTTCTATGGAAGTCAATGGGTGCCATCAACTTTCTGGTTAGTGACGTTCTTTAAAATATCCTCTTTTGTGTTCCGCAGAAGAAAGAAACTCATACAGGTTTGGAACAAGTTAAGGGATGGTAAACAATGATATGGTGAACTATTCCTTTTATTCAAACTGTTTAAATTTGAAACAACTCAAACTGTTTAAGTTTTGTGTTGCCAAAAAAGCTGAACGTGCCCTAAAATGACCGGTATGTTTGATTTGAAGATTCCAACGTGCATGGTACCTCAAAATAAATATTTCATATGCTCCTGAAATTTGCTAATCATGTTCAAATGTAATATTCCAAATGTGCATCTGATGCCCTAAAATGTCTTCAAACGTTCTATTGAAATAATTCAAACTAGCATGCGATGCCCAAAGTGCTGTCAAGCTTGACCGTTCACTAAGATGATCTGTGTTTTTTATTTAAATTTTTCGCTTCGAGTTGTACAATCTTGATATTAGAGATTTCAAATCTTGGAATAGTTACACTAAATCAACTGACTGGCAAAGCGTCTGAAAAGTCAGCTCATTAAATCCTTTTTGATGTCATCCATTCCTAAATCTGTTGATTCGACTGTTAACATCTTTTGTCCTGTTATGAGAAGAATGTGAAGTAAACACTTCATCTAAATGTAATGTAATGTAATCTTTGTTTTCTTCCTCTTGAGTGCATTTGTTGAAGTAGCATTTCAAGGCGTTTGCAACGTTTTCTCATTGCCCATCATTCCCGTTATAATAAATGGCTCTCGGAGTAAGGGTATGTCGTAAGCCAAACCGACTTTCACTTCCCCATGTTCACAACCTGGCAATATTCGCCTGGTTTCTCTGCATAGATTTTCTTGTTACGTGAACCCTCTTTTCAAGTTAAATTCTAAACCCATTTAAATAAAAGGCAAGGTTTTCTTCTGCAGTTTTTTCCTGTAGAAAATTGTAGTTTCAATGAAATCTCTCATTTACTGACTAGGGTTGAGTCACTACTGAAATCTGAGTGGCTGACACCGATACAAGAGAAATTACATGTTTTTTGTTACTTTTTTTTTTTTTAAAGCTGATGCGTGATTTGTAGTGTCACCAAACCAAATTGCAAAAATGTATTAAGAGTAGAGCTGCCAAAAGATTAATCGTATCCATAATAAAAGTTTGTGTTTACATAATATCTGTGTGTATTATTTATATATAAATACACACGCATTCATGTGTATATATATTTAAGAAATATTTGTATGTATATACGTTTATATTATAAATATAAAACAACGTTTTTCTTGAATGTATACATGCTTTTGTGTATTTGTAGATGCATAATAATTATACACATATTATGTAAATATGGATGCGATTAATCTTTTGACAACACTAATTAAGAGTAGGGCTGCCCCGACTAAAGATTTTCTAGCTGTTAGTCGACTATTCGCACGTCTATATTAATTTAATTACTTAAATATATACTGAGGAGAATACTAAACCATAACAAGTGTTTAATATATTAGGGCTGTCAAAATTAGCGCGTTAACGCATACGATTACATTTTATTCAACTATAACACTTAACATTTTTATTTAAAACAACAGCATCCGTTTTTTTTCCCTTTTTTCATCATCCTTTGGCTGCGCTACAGTATATGATCACGCTACCATTCATTCAAGTGCTGTTAAACCGTTCAAGCTCGATAAGATGCAAAAATAAGAACTTAAATCTGTACTGGTGCACGTCTGTGAATCTCCGCTCTGTGTGCCGCACACATACTCATGCGCACAGAATGGACAATAAAACACAAGTATGGCAAAATGTCAGTTAAAAAAGTGTTAAATTAGTGCAAAGAGTTGTGAGAAAATAGGATGCGTGTCGGATCGTTATCCGCGTCATGTGCTTCAGATCTTAGTGACAGTAGCCTAATAAACCCGCTGCTCTGTCATTAATGTGAATAAAAGACAAAGAGAAAATCACTCACTGCTCTTGACTAAACTCTTGTAGCTTTAATAAGGATTAATCTATATTTCATTTATAATTTATGCAGTGAAGACAGTAGTCTTTGATAACTTTATCAATTTCTGTATATTTCTTGCCTGTTAGAATTACATATTTAAATGCAATTTAATGTTAACTTTTTGAAATCGATTGACAGCACTAAAAGGCGTGGATATAGCCTATAGCCAAGTGCTCGGAAAGCTTGCCACAAAGGTAATGATTATGAATGTGTCAGGAGAAAAAAAAAAGACATTTTAATTATTTATTAATAAATTAGTTTTTTCTGATTAAAGTTAATGAAGTTGACTCGCCATCTCCGCAGTAGTGGATGTATTTGTTTTGAATTGGTTCGTTTGAAAGACATTTCAAGCGATATTTCTCATGTCTGGGAGGCAAGTAGCATACGCTGACTTTTGGTTCATTTACGTGACGCGCTGCGGAGACCAAGACGACAGGAAGTGCATCCTGTTTGTTTTCTTTATTTTACAAAGGCACAGCATATTCTTTTTATTGTGAGTGTATACAAATAAAATTAGACTAGTTTCGATTGATTTTACACTTATCTGTATTACCAAAAATGACAGTATTTTAAGTTGTTTCCGCTGATATCAGGAAAAAAATGCAAGTGATTGCGCCGGTGCCTCCATGTCATGCAGTTAGCACGCTAATACTTCAGCTTCCACACTCCGAACAAACACTTGGAAATGCACCTAATAATAGCGCACATTTATCTAGGTTAACATTAGAGTTTCGTAAAGTTGCTGCTATTTGCATGTTTCAAATAATAAGCCATATTTGTGGTTGATGGATGATAGGCAAACATTTGGATTTCCTGCTTGACATACTGTAATTACCACAAGAACCCGCTGTTAACAATCTGTCCCTCACGGACTACATGACTTCCTATGGAGTTTTTTTTCTGCGACTAACTGATTAATACAATTTTGGTCGAATATAAGGTGGCAGCCCTATTTAAAAGTTTGGAATAAGAGAATATTTTGAGTCAGTATAATTTATTAATAGTATATAACTTTTTTTTGTGAAAAATTTGCTTCTATTCAAGGAAGCATTAAATTAAGCAAAATTATGACACAGTGACACAGTTTTGATTACAAATAAATGCTGTTCTTTTGAACTTTCTATTCCAAATATTAACCAGCAGTGACATTTATGTTTAAAATCAGCATATTAGAATGGTTTCTGAAGGATCATGTGACACTGAAGACTGGAGTAATGATGCTGAAAATTCAGCTTTGATCACAGGAATAAATTACATTTTAAAACCTTCACATAGAAAACTGTTCTAATAATATTTCCCAATATTACATGTATTTTTGATCAAATAAATGCGGCTCTGGTGAGTTTTTCAAAAAAAGTATCTCACCAACCCTAAACTCTCCATATGACCAGCTGTAGAACAAATAATAATACAAAGATACAATTGAATGAAGTAGGGATGGGGCCGATCCGATCCAGTATCGGTATTGGGACCGATACCAGCTTAATTCACATATCGGATTTTCCCGATCCAACCTGCGGAGAAATCCGATACCCATGAGCCACATCTGCGCTTTCCAAAAGTGATTCCCGCCGGCTTGTCTGCTAGCTGGCTGAAAACTATGGAATGGATTTCCTGAACGGAGGCGCGGCTCAATGAGACACAGAGTTATGAGACACGCCCCACTCAGGAAATCCATTCCGCAGTTTGCAGCAGGATAGCATTGAGCAGCATTGTGGCTAGCCAACATGTCAGCTGTGTGGAAATACTTCACAGTGGAAACACCGCAGAGCAAGACAATGTTTGCAAAACCGTAATTCAGAGAGGTGGAAGCTCCCTCGCGTCGTACACAACGAACGCAATCAAACATTTAAAAAAGCAGACAAGACTAGGGTGATATTTAAGAGATAATAATCAGGGCTTGACATTGACAACCGCCATCTGCGTGTGTATTTCGGCTGTGTAACACTCACACCAGCCACTTTGAACTTATTATGGTCTTCTCAAAAGCCATCTGTTATAATCACGTTGTGCATTATAACCAATCACACGTGTTTATATTGAGTTTATGAATATAATAATCAGAGGCGTTCAGATTAGCGTAGTTTTGTTCAGAGCGCGCGCGGCTCTCACGCTCGCTGAAATCTATACTCAAAGCGGAGATAAACGTGCGATGCACGCAGGAGATTAATTCAACATACAGTGATTGACAGTTTTTGTTATATTTCAGCACCGAAAATAGTTTCAAACAAAACACAGCAGAACCACAGCGCATCTTATATGACTGGCATTAGGTTGGCTTGACGTTCGCGAATCTAGGGACCGTCTCTAAAGTTACATACAACATTGGTAGGCTATACACGTTTCTAACTTAAATGGAATTTTAAGAGAATGACTTAGTCATAAAACTGACTGTAAAGTGTTCATCTAGGTGTTCGGTATGATGCACACCTTTTGGATTTTTGATATTTACTCAAATAAACTGTCAAATCATATGAAAATATATGCTTTATTTCACTAGAATACTGTATGGGCTCTTACACAAAATATGCTAGATTTAAATGTGTCATAGCTGATAGAACACTGATGAGAATATTGCTTGAGAATATATTTACAGATATAATATTAGAGATTTATGCATTATGCGTTGCCATTGACGACGGCCATTATAAGGAAGGAAATCCCACAGAATCTAGCTTAAAAAAGTGCTTAGAGCTGCTTGATTTATTTTTTTGTTTGTTGATTTTCAAATTTAAATTGATAACCGTGATAATTTGGGTCACTATTATGTTCATATCATACTTGCCTGTTGAGTGGAGTTTATGTCAGCATCATATAAAATCAACAATAATGATAATAATAATAAACACAGCTCTGGTATTGGAATAGTATCGGTATCGGCCGATATCCAAATTCAGGTATCGGGATCGGATCGGAAGTGAAAAAATGTGGATCGGTGCATCCCTAGAATGAAGTCTTTAGTTTGTAGTTGTAATTCGGGCAAGAGACAGGATGGAGGTTCTAGTCTCATCCCTGAAGTTTGGATTTTACAGAGTCTGTCATCAGCTGTTCTTGATTTCTGCTTCTTTCCACTCAGGTGACCCCTCGCCCCCCTTTCCTCTCCCGTTTCCTAAGCTTCTGTCCCCTGCCCCCTCATAATCAGCCCAGAGACCCTCTTCCTAAAGCCAGTTAGGAACGTTGGGTCTGTTCCTCCCCATTCCCCTAGCCTCCATCTGTCTCTCTAACTTCACCTGCCCAGTAGGGGGCTGACCGCTCATTGGACACCCCAAAAACATGTCCTCCATCTTGCCTTTCACTCCGCCCGTGGTGAAGCGTCTGCTGGGCTGGAAGAAGTCGGCCAGCGGTTCGAGCGGAGCGGGAGGGGGAGGAGAGCAGAACGGCCAGGAGGAGAAATGGTGCGAGAAGGCCGTCAAAAGCCTGGTGAAGAAGCTGAAGAAGACGGGCCAGCTGGACGAGCTGGAGAAAGCCATCACCACACAGAACCTCAACACCAAGTGTGTCACCATCCCCAGGTATGCCAACATCAAAAACTGCTCGCATTCCTGCTTTTAGCTCAGTGTTGTCTTAAATTCGTGAATCTAGTGCCTCAATCTTTGAAATTGAAAACGTAAGGGGAAAAAAAAGATTGTCATTTTATTCATCCTCTTGTCGTTTGTAAAAGTATGGTGTAATTTAATAATCAGTTCAGTTTGTATAAGAATAGTATAAGCAACATATATACACTTTTTTTTTTAGTTTAATTTTAGAAGTATCCCTTTTAATACGGTTTGAGTTGCAAACCCATGATTGTAATTGTAAATGTTTTGAGTCTTCATCTTATTATAAGGCGTTAAAAGTCCTTTAACGAATCAGAAATGCTTTTATTTAATTTTAGAAGTAACCTTAGCCGTATCATTGCGTGTGTTGCTTCGTGAGTGAAGGTGAAGGAATGACGCTGAGTTGCGTCTACTGTTGTGAAATATCAGCATTACTCCCCTTTGTTTCTTTAAATGATTTCTGCTCCATCTGTCTCGACTTGAGTTAAGGTCATTCTGTACAGCTCCACATCACCTCCATTCTGAGCTCACGGAGGCTTCTCATGCTGTATGAATGTCTGCGATATCAACCATCAGGCTGCTTTTATTCCATTCATCATGACACATGGTGAAATATCAGCGCTGCTATTTTAGGGAAATGCTAAGAGGAGAGGATGAGTTGTGTGTCCGAGCCACAACATATCAATAGTTTGAAACCAAGACGTTACAGATACACAAGGGTTGGGTGATGTCTGATACATTACATCTGTTTTCAGCCTTTTGGTGATATTTGAGAGAAATATATTTGCAGTTAAATGGATTCAGTTCTTTTGTAAATGTAATATGCGTTTATGCAAGACCCTTTACTTTTAAATCCTAAATATCAAATATACTTGCATAAATATATTTAATATAACAACCGTAAAGCATCCATCATAATTTTTTATTGTTATTTATGTCAATAAAATAGTACAATACATGATTGAATGATTAATTCACAAGAAGTGATAATGGAAATCTGAATGGTCTGTTTTGAAGTTCAAAGGGAGTCGCGTGTAACGCATTTCAGAATATCACATAAAAAACGCTAATGCGCCTAAATTCTAAAAAAAAAGTTCATAAACGTGTGTGCTCAATTGAGGTGGATACATTTTTATCCTATAAGAAAATATGCACATAAACTACAATGGAAACACATTCACCTAATAAATTCCTCGATTCGCGTCAAACGGCACGTGTCTTCACGATGGGACGGCATAACTGGACTAACCAGCAGACCGATCTTGTTGCACGCCATCTGAAATGTTGTTTTGGTCATTCTGAAATGCCTTGGCCTCGTATTACACGACTGCATTCCCAAACAGCAGGCACCTGCCTCCGAATTCAAGATAACGTGACCGCGTTTATTATGTTTCATCGGTACAAGAGTAATTTATTATATACGAAAAAAGACCTACAGTGGCTTCTGCTATTGCAGCAACTTCCATTTTTATGTGATATTTGGCACCAGTTTATCAGGAAGTGATTTTCCTCTTCAAATCATTGAATGGGAACTGTGCATTATTTACAAATGTTTTATGCGATTATTCAAATTTTGTTAAATTCGCAACTTTGGATGGAAACATAGCTATTGTTGCTTAATTTTTGTAACGCCAACATGCCGTCCATTTGTAAGATATACCACAGCCCCTTTTTGAGATTTAGATGGTCTACAACAGGTTCTTTTTCTTTGCCTTCTAAACTAGTTTAATTTTGGTGTGAATGTTGCTGAACAAACTTGAAAAGGGCATAATCGCATGAAAGCGGCTTTAAACATTTCCTGGGTTAATTCTTTTGAAAAGGTGTTGTCAAAAGCGATAATGCCAGCTGCTTGTTATGGCAAACAGACATTGTCCTTTGTCCTAGAGAGATTTATTTCCATTGAATCCATTTTGAATCAATTCTAATAAGTGTAATTTACCAAATGCTGGCTTGAATGCGTATATATCCCTCCTAATTTTTATTGGAAAATTGTGCAATGGTTATTGTGACAATACTGTGCGACTTGGCACCATGCCTTAATGCTTGAACAGGTTCACGCCGCAAAACCTCTTAAGACCGTATAGCCTACAATAAATACAGGTTAAATCTAACCTCCCTCTAGCTGAAATTTGCTTAGATGCAGAGCCCAGGTCAGACCTTCAGAAATGCTTCCAAGTCATCCAGAGGGCTTTGTCTTCCCTTGAGAGTGGATTGAAAGGGTGGGAAACTTTGCTTCCAGCATGTGTTTTCGGCTGCTAATCTGTTCTCTAACCTTGGAGGCTTGTGGGAACGGCTGGATCAGTCATTGTGTCCTGCCCGTTGTCATGTTTGGTAATGGCAACGTCAAAAGCCTCCCCAACTGTCCTTTCCAGCCTCCCTCACATACCTGTGAACAAAAGGCTCAGCTAGACTTTTCTTGAGTGTTCTTCATTTATAAAAGGGCACAATAGCTTGTAAATGAAATGAAGATTGATTTCAGATTTGTTCCGTTTATACTGTAAATCACATCCAGACGTCAAATAGAAACATTTTCCCCCTGTGTTTTTCCTGTCTTGAGTGCTTTTCTTAACATGGTTTGCCCATGAAAGCTGTGTAGAAATGATCATATTCATGAGATGAGCATATGCAAACGGCACCCTTTAAAAGAAGCTGGCCTTAAATGATTTTCCACGCAAAATTTGTCGTTCCGAAATTTCTTCTCTCACCATACAACGGAAGTCAACTGGCTCCAATGTTGTCAATTTTTTTGTTTTGATGACTGAAATAAATGTTCATCTTTGTGGTTGTATCATTTTAACTAGTGCTGTCAAAATAACGCATTGACGCATGCAATAATTTTATTTTCAGTTTAATGCTTCTTTAACGCAATTAAATATTTACTGAGTTGTGAGAAAATGAAATGTGCGTGACATCGCGTCAGATCCGCATCGTGTGGCAGATCTTAAAATCACAGCAGCCACTAATGCTGTCTGTCATTTAATGTTAATCACAGAACAAAGGTAACAGAGAAAATTGTTGCTTTTAATAAGGATTCATCTATATATATTCAATTTATTATTTATGCAGTGCAGAATGTAAAGTGTTTGATAACTTTGTATTCCATTTCTGTAGCCTATATTGATTATATATGAAGGCCACAGGTAAATGACATTTATTATAGTGTGTTTGTGAATATTGTTTAAAGTTCACTTAAATTAAGTCTTTTTTTTTTTTTTAAAGCCTAATAAATGGTCAAATTGATAGCTTTTAATTATACTGTAATGTTGAAGGTCTATCCTTAATGTTTAGAATCTATTTAATAGAGACATCAGTAGCTGTATTGGTATCAGTGATACTGGTCTTCATTCATAAAAAGATGCCATTAGAACACATTAAATGTAACATATACTGTCTTTAAGTTGTTTCTACATTAATTTGGAGAGTAACTGAAATTATTACAATATAAAAATATTAAACTCTGTTTTTAATCGCAGAAAAAATATCCGATTTAATAAAAAAAAATATATAATCGTTTGACAGCACTAATTTTAACGCATTTAAATCCATTCCATATATGTTTGACCACATTTCTATACAGTTTAGTGTCATGCAAAATTTGTGCATATCTTGTGGATTTGATACATCCAACTACACAAAGCTTCAATTACGTGCCTAATGCTCAACTTTTCCTCTTCATTTTGTTGTACTAGAGCAAAATAGATGAAAATAGAAAAGTGAAGCATAGACATGAAATTGCCCTGCATTTCCAGTCAAAAATCCATTATCCTGTTATAAGCAGCATATCTGCTGCATTGTAACTGTACTGACCAGGCTTGAAGCTTTGAAGTTAAAAATTGCACAAGCATTTGCAAGTGAATGATTTTTTCATGTGCTTTTAAAATACCATGTTGATTCTTTTAGGCTAGTTTTAGTGCCTAGTGATTAAACCACCCTGTTGCCCTCCTTAGGGATGTGTATCCAGTAATAATACATTATACAGAACTGATTGAGCTGGAACTCTTGAATGAAATTCAGGAGATCATTTGTTGTTTCTATAGGTGCTTGGATAAATTTTTCTCGGCATGAAAATGGCCACAGAAGCTGGCATGGCGTTAAAAACAAAAACTAAAGGTGCTTGGGAAATCAAACTCGTTTCAATCTTTTCCAAATAGATCCAGCTGAATGCCATGTTTAATTTGCACAAACCGAACGCTATCAAAATGTTCCTGCATGCGCACACCCAGAACTAACCAATACAAACAAGCGTTGAATTTTAGCTGATGTCTAGTCCTTTTTCATTACTTGTTACGTTAGTCTTGTTTAAAGGGAAAACAAACCCGTATCTGTCTCGACCTGACTTCCTGTTGAAGATCTCCGCGCTGCTCTTTTGTATAGAAGTGCTGATAGTGTATCTGTAAGATGCCTTGAGTGAGTGTAAGAATGTGAAGAGGGTTTCTCCGTGAGGACCGAGCCGACTGGCGCTGTGGCTTTTTCAGGTCTATTGATTGTAACCTGAAGACTGTGTTGTCTGTCTGCCTTTCCATAAAATAATTAAGGCCTGGCTTTCATTTGGTTTGATAAATTACTTTAGAATTGAGGTAAAAATGTCAACAATTTCCCCCCATCAATGTCAGTTTATAAAAGTTTTTCTCAGCTCAATTAATTTGTTTTCTGAATATTTGTTATTATATCCATAAATTAGCCTGTATTATGGGATTAGCCAGCAAAAATGCAAATCAATACTACTGAGATCGTATAAGGGGGAGAGACAATCAGGTTACAAATAGGGCTGTAATCAACCAAAGAAAATCTTGGTCGACTGAAGTCCTGAAATTTTCGACTAAAAATCGACTAAAAAATGACGTTAGGAAAAAAAAGTTAAATTAATTAGCTGCGCACTGTGCGCAGTACTTGGTAGCCTTGTTGTCTGCATAAATGAGTTATAAATAAACATAAAAAATTTGTAGGCTATTTGCAGTATATTAAATAGTTTTTGAGCTGATTATTTTGCACTGAAATGAGTCTGACACACGAGTCTGTCAGCTCTGACAGCGTTGCATCACGTGCACCTGCGCAATATCATAGCCTATGACTTCCCAAAATATAGTACTATTGTCAACTAAATACCATCACAAGAACTTTTGAGGAATATGCAACATAATTTAGACAATTGTTTTTGTCATATGTATTATAATAACTGACAGACAGTATAATTTCAGCCGCTCTGTGCAGCTCGAACATAGGATCAGCTGAGCTCAGCTTCGCGGCTGAGACACGAATAGACTATTAACTTAAAGCTTTTACTCTTAAACACAAAAGGCACGTCCACTTTAATAAAAAATGAATATTTATTAAACAAGCCAGATCAAGAGCAGAAAAAAACGCTCTCACAATTAAATAAATAATATAAGTTACAGAAAACTAGCCTTCTTCAATCTGTCTCTCTTCTCCAGTGGGTTGGGCTAATCCAAAAGTGAAAACAATGGGGGTGTTTTGAAGACAGACTGTTACCTGTGAAACAGGGGTGCTCTGAAAACACCCCCATTAGCAGTTAGTGCTTTCCACCTGATGAAATGAACGCGGCGCGGCAAAACTGATGAAATGAACACGGCAAAACTGATGAAATGAACGCGGCAAAACGGACAGTACAGATCCACTTTTGTGGCACGACTGAAGCGTGGTGTTGTGACGCTTCCCCTCATGTGTATGTTGATGGGCGTTCCTCAAGTTTACCGCTATGGTCGTGCGTTTGAGCCAGCGGGGAATGAAAAAAAAGGACCGGCGAGAGACTTCTCTTCGCCAGTTGGTTGGGCTAATCCAAAAGAAGTGAAAACAATGGGGGTGTTCTGAAGACAGACTGATACCTGTGAAACAGGGGTGCTCTGAAAACACCCCCATTAGCAATTAGTGCTTTCCACCTGATCAAATGAACGCGGCGCGGCAAAACTGATTAAATGAACGCGGCAAAAACTAATTAAATGAACGCTGCAAAAAATCGACCAATCAAAATTTTGGTCGAGCCAGAACGTATCGACCAATAATCGACTAATCGACTGGGAGATTACAGCCCTAGTTACAAAAGGATACAAATTTTATGTGTAAGGAAATCATTTTATGATGTAACATTTTATGCAGCATTTAAAAAAAAAAACATCTTGAATTGTTTGTTCCAACGTCGGATGATGGATGTGACGGATTAAGATGTTGGTCACTTAGCACGTGCTCAAATAGAAGCCTGAAACGGGACACTCATTGACTGTTCATTTGCAGGAATCATCCTGAGATTTGACAGACATATGGTTTCCTTTGTGATGCCAGTTTTTTAATCCGTCATGGGGTTTGTTTTGATACACAGCCTATGCTGTGCGCCTGCTAAACCTTTCCATTGTATTTTAAGACTAACTTTGCTTTGTTAGCTTGTCACCTGGTACTCAAAGAAGGTGCTGTTTTAAAAGAACTGTTTTTTTTGCTTTCATCTCGAGCCAAGTGAGGGTAGACGCGCCCAGCAGATGGACTCTGTGTGGTTTAGTGGGGATGGAGTCTCTACTCACCAGGATACTAAAGTTAATTCCCTCCAAAAGTGTGTCATCTGTCTGGGACATGGACGCCCAATGATGTTGGTGTGGTGGTGGGTTCCAGATTTATCATCTTGGTTCTGGTCACTTTGAATTAGGGCTGTGCAATTTTAAATCATAATTGATTTTTCGATTTTGGCTTCCAATGACAATGAAAACAAGATAACCGTGGTAAAATTATTATAATACAGCAGTGCGTTTTCGTTCCTCCCTAAGCCAAATTTAACATCCAAATAGGCTGAATAAGTGAGTAGAGGCAGTCTACTGTTACTAAACTGCGGGACTTGACTGATATATGAAATGGTGTCATTAAAAGCAAATTTAAAAGGTTAATTCACCCAAAAATGAAAATCCTGTCATTAATTATTTTTTTATGAAATCGGAGAGCTCTCTGAACCAGCCATAGTCAGCAACGTCATTGCAACTTTCAAGGCCCAGAAAGGTAGTAAAGACTTCATTAAAATAGTCCATGTGACTCCAGTGGTTCAACCTTCATTTTATGAAGTGACGAGAATACTTTTTGTTCGCACCAACAAAAATAATGACTTTTTTCAACAATTTCTTCTTGTCTGTGTGATTTATCCTATGCCTTTGACATCCATTAATACAGTGCTGGGCTTCTGAGTTTTACGGAAGAACGGCGGCTCACCATTGGCTAGCTCCTGCGTCAGCATCACACGTATGCGCCTTGGTGCTCACATGAACAGCGTCGGCCAATGGTAAGCCGGCTTTCTGATGTAGAACACGGAAGCGATGTTGCTGCCTATGGGTGGTTCAGAAAGCTCTCAGTTTTCATCAAAAATATCTTAAATTGTGCTCTGAAGATTAACGAAGGTCTTGCGGGTTTGAAATGATATGATGAGTAATTAATGACAGAATTTTGGGGTGAACTAACCCTGTTAAGCCATGAAAGAGACACTGTTCCCCAGGTGGCTGTCTCTGTGTGCGCTTTGTGACAGCTGAACGCGCATAAACAAACTATACTGTGGGCTTCGGATGCGCCTAAATGGTCAAATAGCCTACACTGTAAAAAAAATTCAGGTCTCCAATTGAACATTTTCTAGTGACCGATCACATCTAAATTTTTCAGTTGGTCAAATTGATTTTCTGTGAATTGATGCAATTTAATTCACAGAAATTCAATTTGGCCAATTAAACAATTTAGATGTGATCAGTCACTAGAAAATGTTCAATTGGAGACCTGATTTTGCCTTTCACTCAGACAGAACGTGACGCCAGTTTCGTGGATTATTGGGTTTGAATGGTAAAAAATATGTTAAAATGCACGTCCTGGCGAGTATTCGTGTAAATGCCGTCGGATATGTCTTTAGTGAACGTATACAGAGTTGAATGAGAAATCGGGTGTTACAATGAATTTGGTCCGTGCAGCTTTTAAAGGGCCGGACTTAGTATTCTGTGTGAAGCAGGGCAGGACAGGAACATGGCGGCCAAGTGAGTTTTTAGGGTTTTTTAACCCTAAAACAATGATAAAAAAAAATGTATAGTATGTTCTGTCATATTATTCAATTACTTTTACTGTTTTTTGCCATGGTATCGATTCAGTATCGGTATTGAGGTATTTTAGTCTGGTATCGTATCTAAGTCATAATTTTGGTATCGTGACAACACTATTCGATATAAAAAGTATTTGCTGATATTCTCTTTTTTTATTATGTTGGTTTACCTTTTTAAATTTTTACTCTTTTAGTTTTACATTTTGTCAAGGGATTGTTTACATTTATACTTTTTTATAGTACAGTACGGAAGGCCAACGTTGCAAGTTAAATTAAATGTTTTTAAGTAAAATTGTTGAAAATTGTGATAAATTAGTCGATAGATTAATCGATATAAAAATAGTTGTTAGTAGGGATGTGACGGTGAGGAAATTTTCCCACCGGTTAATTGATGTGTGACAACACCGGTAATACCGGTATCACCGGTATCACCGGCGGAGGCTTTTAAATCACTAATTCTATCTAACTGAAATTAACATGCACACGACCGCTCTGAACTGAAAACGCGCCAGTGCGCATACACCGTGAATGACAGCTCGTCTGTAAATGCGCGCTCTGTGAGGCCATGGGTGCATCTCAATCAGTTCCCTAGTTTAGTAGTCAGGGCACTGATCAAGCATTGATCAGTCTATGATTGAGATGCACGCCATGAATGAATAACAGTTCGTTCGTAAAGCCTTGTTTATACTCTGTGCACGCGGCAAAAATAAATGCGCGCAGTCAGCGTAGCGCGGAGGCTCGCACTGCGGAGCCAGGCGAAAGTAAACCATGCGTGCTCTGTACGGTCGTGCACATTTTACTTTCGGTTTTGAATTAGCGCCAATTCGGCTGCGGGTTGCTTGAATTGTGGGTTCATTAGCCTATTATTTTTAATGACAAACACAACAACAAAACAAATGACAAACTCCCTTAAATAGGCGCTTTTACGTTTCGCTTTGTAACCAAATCTTCCGCGATCATCTCAGTCAGCTCCTCACTCTTAAATCTGATGAATGACTCCTGCCGCTGCCGAGACTCACAGTCGGATCATGCTTTATTAAGCAGATACGTTCAGTTTTTATTTGTATTATCTGTTCTCTAACTGAACTAAATTATTTTATTACTATAAAAAAATAAAAAAGACTGTGGGCGGTGCCATGGTGGGCAAGTGATGTAACCGGTGTTGAGTCTGGACACCGGTAACACCGGCAACACCGACTATCGTAGCAAGCCTAGTTGTTAGTGGCAGCCCTAAAGGCCAAAATTGAATACCAATGTTATTACATCTCCCTGAAAAACTTAAAGCGTTGTTTATTTAATTTGTATTTTTGTTCTATTGCATTTTATTTATCCATTAGTTTGTAATTAGTTTCTTTGTTGTACTTATTGTATTGCTGACTGTTTACTTGTAACCTGTAACTGTTTTGAGGACCTTTTACTTGGCTACATTAGTTAACCTAATATTAGTTTTTTGCTGAAGTAGCTTAATAATTGTGGAATTTTACTGACATCTAAAATTACTCATCATGAAATAAGACTTTGATCATATCATCCACCAATAATCGTGATTTCAATCATTTATGATTTGTGCCATAATCAAGCAGTCCTACTTTGAATTGTTTGGTTAGTTATAGTAGTAATTGAATTGTCTTGATTTCATTTTTTGTTGAAATGTTAAGTAATAAGCATTTTGGGTTCTAGGCATTGGTAAAATATTGTCACTTTTGTTTTTAAATTAAAGATTTTTACCAGTTATCTAGAATCATGTAATATTGATAGAATTCCAGCAAATGGTTCATCATAGTTTTGTGAATTATCATTATCATGCTTGAATGCACCTCTGTTGATATCACACCGTGATCGGCCATCTGCTCTATTGTTAATTTGAGGGTTAATACCGAATCGGGTTTCTATTGTGAGATGAGCGTGTGTTTTAAGAGAGTATTGGGAAACCCTCCATCTACTGCTGTTGAAACTGAAGTCCCCATCCCCCCTAAAGCAGGTCATGTGAGTTTATGTAAACTCTGTGGTTTCACTTCTTTAATGGTTTCACATATACATTCACTTTGCTCTTTTCCCCCTCCTTAACGCTGCTTGGCATTTGAAATTAATTTTTTGGTAAACCTCAAACTGAGACTCATAAAAAGAAATGTATTTTTGTTGTGGGGATTTAAAACATTTTTTAAATAACCCTGCCGATATTTTATTTAATTATGCATTTTAATTTTCAAAGTTAATCTTTAAAACTGATTTAATAAAACATAAACCTAAATCTTAAAATTAATATACATGTTTGGTACTGTAAATTATGATGTCTAAATTAACTTTTATTATCAAAATAGATTTTTAATATTATTTAATGGTTATCAGCCATTACATCATGGTTTCAGTATTGACCAGAATTGTAAAATTGGTCCAATACTTACAGTGGTACTGGTCAATTAGATGTATACATGAATTATACATTAATACAGTTAATTGAAGTGAATTCTGTAGCAAAAGCATGTGATATTACAAAAACAAAAGCCATTTTTAAACCGGTTTCTTGTTAAGTTCTACAAATGAATCTCATCACCTATAAAAATGAATAGAAAGATTTCATCTGTAAACTCTCCTGGCATGTCGTTGACTAAAACTGCCTATCGATCATGTTCTCTGGGCATCATGAAATCTTAATTCCCTGAAGGAATAGGGACACGTTATACTCTGAGCAAGCTTCGCACAATATCTCGGGTGACATCGTTACATCAGGGTCGTTCTCATTAACTTTTGACATCAGGCAGCAGCGAGTGTACAGGTCGAGGGTTAGCGATACACGGTCCGCTCGGATAACCTGCTCTAATGTTAATGTTCTCCTCAAGAACATTACAGACTCCTTTTGTCTCCTTAAGTGTTTTAATGTAGGTTAGTGTAGGTTTTAATGTAGTATAAATGCTTGTTCTTAGGAGCGTCTGGCTACTTTGAGTTTCAAGCTTCAAACCTGTCACACATTAGTCTATTGACAAATTTAAAGGGATAGTTCACCCAAAAATGAAAATTGTCATTTACTCATCCTCATGTTATTCTAAACCCAGACAACTGTGTTCATCTTCTGAACGCAAATGAAACCTGAGATTTCTGTCCCTCCTTTGAAAGTCCATGCAACCAAAACTTTGACGCTTAAAGATAGGGTAGGCAATTTTTGGAGAGGCTAGCAATAGCGAGCTAGCTTTGAAAACATAGGATCCCATCCTTCTTTCAGAGCGTCTCCAAAACCACGCCTCTTTCAAAACACTTGAGACTGCGTTAAATACCTTACGTCTCAAAGCACATAACATTACAATAATAATGAATGTAAACATCTTCGAGCTCTGACCTGTACCGCCTGACTGCTGCAGATTAATTTTGTTGTTGATAGTGTTGCTAATGAAATGCATAAATTCGAGTCACAATCTGCTCCGAGTATAACGTTACTGGTTTCCATCCATTCGGTCCGAATGCAATGATTGGACGAATATACACATTTATGGTCCTACACTTCGTATTGAACCGTTTC
Organism: Gobio gobio; assembly: GCF_949357685.1. Lineage (NCBI taxonomy): Eukaryota > Metazoa > Chordata > Actinopteri > Cypriniformes > Gobionidae > Gobio > Gobio gobio. The sequence goes on from NC_137118.1 coordinate 21,163,062, forward strand.
GGTACAGGGCTTTCGGTTCGGTGCACGTGTGAACTCTCTAACAGTTAAAAGTCGGCTTGTTTTAAGCGCGGAACATACTTCGATCCTAGTTCCCACACAAACATATTAAGTGTTGAGTCCATTTTATCACGAAATTCAAATAAATGCCGTTTTGACGCTCTTTAACCCTTAATCGTCCCTTGGGGTCCAGCTGACCCCACTGGACTTTTCCTCCATTTTTTAAAAGTGTTCCCTTCATCTCAGGGCCATGAGACTCGGTGACTTTTCCTAGATAATCTATCTAAACATGCACAAAAAATCTGGGCTTGATTTGGTTGTTCTAAAGGTGTGTAAAAAAAAAATTACCGTTTAAGTCCCTCGGGGTCAGATTGACCCCACATTGAAAATGAATGGGAAAGTGTAAAAAATACATTTTTTTCACTTTTTTTGTAATTTTTTTTTTACTAAATCCAGTATAAATCTCAATTTCCACATTTGTATCAAGGTCTGGTCCTAGAGCATAAACACAAAGTAGAACGAACTTTCTGTCTCATACACACACGCACACACACACACACAAACACACACATGTGTGTGACTGCAACAGAGAGCATTTTTATAGAAACTGGCAAATAAAATCAACAAAACTGGCATAAATCTGAAAGATTTTCATACATAAATGAAGTACTACTACTAGAGCATAAATGCAATATGGAACAAGCATGTTCACTCACACGCACACACACACAAACACAAACACAGGTGTCTGGAGCATTTTTTTGGATTTTGGCAATGAATGGGAAAATGTAAAAAATGCTTTTTTTTTCACTTTGTTTGTAAAAAAAACCCCAACTAAATCCAGTATAAATCTGAAAATGTCTACATTTATATCAAGATCTGGTCCTAGAGCATAAACACAAAGTGGAACGAACTTTCTGTCTCATACACACACGCACACACACGCACACAAACACACACATGTGTGACTGCAACAGAGAGCATTTTTATAGAAACTGGCAAATAAAATCAACAAAACTAGCATAAATCTGAAAAAATTCCATACATAAATGAAGGACAAATACTAGAGCACAAATGTAACATGGAACAATCATGAGAAAGAGAGGGAAAAGGGCAAATAAAAGAAAGATGAAAGGCAGCTTAACTTTTGCATAACTTCCCTATGGAGCTCTATTGGATAATGTGGTCATTGCACTCTCTTTCTCTTTAACTATAATTCCTAAAGTTTTTCCACAAACCTACAGATGGCGGTATTCTATCCCTAACACATAGAGCAATGTCCAAAAACTATTTATATTTATTTAAGATCATCATTCAAGTGATTTTTTCATAAAAAAATCATTTTTAATGAGCCAATTTATGACATAGTTAAGTATTTGTGCAGTAAATAGGTAAAAAACTACCAAATACCCACAAAAACACAGCATAAATGTATAGTTGAGAAGTAAATAAAAAAAATGATATATAGTTTTCCATGTAAAAAAATTATATTTCCTTATGCAATTGCTCTGTAAAAGTTTGGGGTCTATCTGACCCCAAGGGACTCAAACGTAAACCCTACTTGAGGGGCGATTAAGGGTTAATCTGACGTGACTGTATAGGCGCTTTGTAGACGCGTCAGTTCAACTTCAAGCGGCAGCGAAGTTGAATTTAGGAATTCTTTATTCCTAAAGAATAAACATAAATGAATATCTCAAGGTATGTTGTGGATACATTACAACTTACTGAAATGTCATGTCGTGTAATCGCTCAATCAGTGTTTCAACCCCGGAAAGACAATAAAACCACTTGTAAACAATGTCACGTAGCATTACATGCACTATATTAGCCTATATATTTATTATATACTATTAACTTGTTAGTGATGTCTTATTTAATGTATGTTTAAATAAATCTGTCATGAAAATGACAGCCACTGTGTATAAATTATTATATTTCAACTACAAATTGAAAAAAAAAAAATTTAATTAGATTTAGATGTTAATGTAAAAACTGCCTTATGTTAAGCTTATGAGTGTTGCTTGTTAAACCTAAAAATAAATAGCAACTGAATTTAGACTAATAGTTTGGGCTCTGTTGTTAACCTTTAATATTATAGCAATGTGTACGTAGGACTCCCTATAGTTTACATCATTATCTTTAAGAAACTGTTAGTTATAATTTAATTCATTTAAGGACAGACACAATTTTTTCAGTAAAAAAACCGAACCTGTACCAAACCGTGACTTTAAAACCGAAGTACGTACCGAAACGTCAGTTTTGTGTACCGTTACACCCCTAATACAGACAGACACCACTTAACTTAAGCCGGGTGCACACTGTGGGATATTGCCACGATTTGGCCGTCTGAGACAAATTTTGAAATCCTAAAAGATTTCTCTGAACCTAGGCTAAAATCTGAAGTCTTTGATCCTTAGTTTGACATGTGCACCGACAACCGATTAATGACCGTTGCGATCAAATTTTGCCTCGGACAAAATTCTGGCAGTGTCAGAAGATTTGAGGCGCAATCCTGCAGTGTGACTTCTCCTAGGACGACTGTCAAATCAAGAACCAATAGGAGCGCAGAACCTGATGATGTATTTCGTGTGACAACATCAAATCACTACAGGGAACATGTCGAAAAGAGTCAGGTGAATGAAAAATGCCACCGCTTGTTTTTGTTGTTTGCTGAACGCTACCATTGTGTCTGTGAATGCGGCTCACCGTTACCGAACGTGTCACGGATTGATGACGTAAAACTCAGTCCGCACGAGTCTCTTGCTTGTGTCCGTTTTTCGCGTCTGACTGTCATACAGTCTAACATAATGACAACTGAGATCCTACAGTGTGACATGTATTACATGGGGGATCATGTTCGTACAGTCTGACAAGCTACATTCGCAGAGGATTTTGAAAAATCGCAGTGTGCAGGACCCTTTAGAGATTGCTAACAGTATGTGAAGACTTTCAACCAGCATAACAAAAGATGTCTCTGGACAAATCACTTACCCTGCCTTTAAACCTCATAAAGACGTTGTAAAAGTAATCCATATGTTGTGGGGGGGTTGGGGGGGTTTGTCCCTTTAAAGGGATAGTTCATCCAAAAACGACATATGACATTCTTCTTTCGGACGAATACAATCGGAGTTCTATTAAAAATATCTTGGGTAAACTTTCCCTTTAATGGTTACCAAGTAGCTACATTTAAAAATATTTTTAAGAGGAAATAATGTTTTATTTAACACATTTACATTAAACTAATAAAACCGTGTCAGAAACCGTGGGATAACAAGTATTTAACTAAATATATTTCATTTCAAAACCCTCTTTGTTTTCTTTGTGTGATCACTATCGATTAAAACATATTTTAATTGAGATGAAATATTGGAGAACACAATCAAGTGACATATTAGGAGGTTGTGTTTGTTCATTTTGCATTTGACAATTTAGACCAACACTGGAAGTAGCGTTTTTGCTCGCTTTGTTACTTTGCACAAATACAATGTTTTATTTATTTTTTCAAAAACAACTTAATGTAGTTTATGTAGCTTAAACTATATTTACGCTTTGGTATGGTGTTAATTAGAAAGGTCTTTTGAATTTTATGTTGTAAAAATTACTTGCTTGCTTTTATTATATATTTTTTTAATTTCTTTGAAAACGTCTTGATTTCTGAGGCTGATTTTTCTTTGTCAAATACATGACAGTCTGTATATTCACTAGGTTGTTGCTAGTGTAAGTTGGAAAAATACTTCTGTATCCCATAGGGCCACGGCAGCAGGACAGATTTGAAAAAAATCAGTCAGTCTTAGTGTTTGAAAAAGATTATCAAGAACATTTGTGATAAGACATGACTCCAGGTTGCTGGTGGAGTCTGGCACGTGTTTGTGAGTTTCTGTCTTTCGAGTCCCTATTCAGAGACCGTTAAACCACAGGGGGCCAAAACTTCATTCATCACATATCAAGTCTGTGCGAGTCCTGTTCCTGTCACGTCACCATGTCTGTTTCTCATCCCATGTTTCTTTTTCAGAACTACTGAAGGTCTGTGTGCTTGTCTGATTGACTGATAGCATTCTTTATCTTGAGTGTGATGTAGTCGAACGACAGTAGGTCATAGGCTCCTGTCCTGTGCTGCATGTGTAAATGTTTGATATCTAATGTGAAATCAACACCTGAATGAAACGTCTTTTATAACGTCAATTGCCCTGTTCGTCTCATAACACTGCATGATGACCGGGGAAGAGATTATGCACTGTAACTAGAGCTGGGCGATGTAGCAGAAAATGTCTTTTAATTTTTAGCGATATTAGATATCTAAAATAATTAGGCATGTTTTTCCACTAAATGAATGAATTTTTTTTTTGTGTACCAATATAAAAAAATATTAAAGGGATAGTTCACCCAAAAATGAAATTCTGTCATTTACTCGCCCTCAAGTTTTTCCAAACCTGTATGAGTTTCTTTGTTCTGCTGAACACAAAATATCATCTTTTGTGTTCAGCAGAACAAAGAAACTCGTACAGGTTTGGAACAACTTGAGGGTGAGTAAATTTTTGGGTGAACTATCCCTTTTACCGCAGCATTTGTGCTTCAGTAAAAAATAAGTAAATTGTCCAGGAACATTGGACTCAAGATAATTGTTGAATTCAAGTTTTGAACAAGTTGACAATATAGCTGATTCATGTAAATGAATCAAACTGGCATATTGTATACTGCCAAATTTTCATTGCGAATATATTGAAATATTCAATATATCGCCCAGCCCTAACTGTAACCTTAAATACATTTGTTAGTTTCTCTTCGGTTTTCTCATCTCACTGTTATATGTGAATTTTCCATTTGAGTGGCTTCTTTTATTCAAGGTGGACCGCGTTGGTCGCCATCTTCAGACGACCTGCGCGAAACATCTCAAATAAAAGAAACGATGCCCTTCGATTTCTCCCCGCCATGGTACTTCATCTTGGTATTTTTGAATGAATCATGCCCCATGTTTATCATTTTTTTTGTTTCTTTTGTGTTTTTGTTTTTGTTTTGTTTGTTTTTGTTTTTTTACTTTCTGTGCACAGCAATTGCTCTGAAATTTGGGGACTGAGTACACCAAATACGATAGAACAGTGGGATACCTCAGGCCTTTACAGCTACCCTGACCAAACCAGGTGAATATCCTCTCCTGACATTGTGCCACACTCACCCCACAAGCCACAGGTGGGGATGAACGAGCACATGGGGCTCCAGGGGCCGTGAAATAACGTGCTTTTTATTATAGTTGATTTAGATTTAAATGTCTTTCAGATGGCATCTCTTATTTTATTGTAGAGTTTTAACTCTGAATGTTACAATATATTTAAAGCAAAATGACATATTTTCATAAATCATACATTCACTTCACTAAAGAAACAGTTTAAAACTGTGGTTCTCAACTGGTTTTACCGATTTCCCTGAAATAGTGACCCAACCATATTGCCAAATTTATGAAGAAGTAATTTGTTCTTTGTCCTACTTTTGTTTATTAGCTTATAATAAATTGTTCAAATTGTAAATTGTTTATATTGTTCAAAGTTTTGGGGTTAGTAAAAAAAAAAAAAAAAAATATATATATATATATATATATATATAACAATATATATATATATAACAATATATATATATATATATAACAATATATATATATATATATATATATATATATAACTATATATATATATATATATATATATATATATATATATATATATATATAGTTATATATATTATAATATTTATATATAGTTATATATATATATTATAATATTTATATATAGTTATATATATATATTATAATATTTATATATATATATATAATATTTATATATATATATATATATAATATTTATATATATATATATATATATATATATATAATATTTATATATATATATATATATATATATATAATATATTAATATTATAATATAATTATATATAATATATTAATATTATAATATAATTATATATAATATTTTAAGAAAGGAATGCTTTTTTTTCAGCAAGGATACATTAAATTGATCAAGTGACCAGTTAAAGATATGACAAAAGATTTCAAATAATTTTTTCAAAGAACCTAGAAAAAGTCTATCGGTTTCCACAAAATTATGAAGCAGCACAATTGTTTACAAGTTTTGTAATAATAAGAAATGATTCTTGAGCCTCAAATTCACATATTAGAATGATTTCTGCAGGATCGTGTGACACTGAAGACTGGAAAAAATATGCTGAATTCAACTTTGATCACTGGAATAATATAATTTACATATATTCACTTAGAAATTATTTGAAATTGTAGTTATATTTCCAAATATTGTTTTTGATATAATAAATGCAGCCTTGATTGGCAGAAGAGACTTTCATAAAGATTTGAAAAATCTTAGACTCAACTTTTGAATGGTTGCGTGTACATGTATTATATAGTTATGCCGTTTGATTGGATATATAATTAGGGCCCCACTTTATATTGGGTGTCGGTAACACTTTATTTTACAGTGTCCTTGTTACATATGTTACATGTACTTACCATAGTAATAACTGTAAATTATGTATAATTACATGCAACTAACCCTCAACTAAATCCTAATCCTACTCTAACCCTATAGTAAGTACATGTAGTCAATTAATATGACTCCGTGCTTAAATGTATAATTGCACTGTAACAATGACAATAAAGTGTAACCTAGGTGTCTTAAACACAATAAGTACTTTGTATTTGCAACAAAAAATAATTGCCTTATACATAGTAGTTAATGTTGTGATGCAAAGCACTTTTGCTGCTATTAATATATGGGTAAGATTAGGACCGGTTTAGAGGTAAGGGTAGGTTTAAGTGTGGATTAAGGGGTAGGGGAAGGGTCAACATGAAATGAATTACAGCTGTAAGTACTCTGTAAAAACATGTCAACAATAAGTGCATTGTATCAAATGATTCATTTTTAAACATTAGCACAGTAGTTAAAACACTTAATATTAAGTGGGACCAAATTAATATGAACTCGTTCGCCCCACATTTTAAGACTTTGCACTGTTATATGGTTATGCGGTTCAATTATTTTTTTCATACTCCCCTGATGTATTCAACCCATTTTTTGGGGTCACAACCCACCAGTTGAGAACCATAGATTTTAAAATATTAGTATTCCGTCATTGTATATATACTTTAAGGCATTTGAATTGTAATAGTTGAACCTTGCATCTCTGTTGTTGGTCATGACCTGCTGTCTAATCACACCATCTTCCCTCTTCCCTCCATCCATGCATGTCTTTCTCTGGTCATTTGGCACACTCCCTTCTCTTCCATTTCTCTCGCCCTCTCTCTGTGGACGCTCGGGTCAGATCTCTGGACGGGCGTCTGCAAGTGTCTCACCGTAAAGGTCTGCCTCATGTCATCTACTGCCGCCTGTGGCGATGGCCCGACCTGCACAGCCACCATGAGCTGCGCGCCATCGAGACCTGCGAGTACGCGTTCAACCTCAAGAAGGATGAGGTCTGCGTCAACCCCTACCACTACCAGCGGGTGGAGACGCCAGGTGTGGGAATTGGCAACTGAGTTGCCAAGAAAAGATTCAAACTGAACTGATTTCTGAACGCTTCCTAATGTGTAAAAGTTGAGCCCAATGTTCATTCAGTCCTCTCGATTCTGAACGTCTCTCCTGTAGTTCTTCCTCCCGTCCTCGTGCCAAGACACACAGAGATCCTGACTGAGCTGCCTCCTTTGGACGACTACACCAACTCCATACCTGAAAACACCAACTTCCCAACAGGGATAGAGCCCCCTAACAATTACATACCAGGTAGGAACACACGTTTTGCACCTAATGTCTCACCAAATGGTTTCACACCAAAGAGCTAAACTTCAGCATGCTGGGAATAAACAAAGGTATTGTGTCTGGTTGTGGACGAAAATATAGTTATCTTTTATAGTTATTGTTCTTGGTGTGAACGGGCCTTTTAGAGCAATTTAGTGATCTTTGCTTTTGATTTTTTAAATCTGTTCAGAAACTCCTCCCCCGGGATACATCAGTGAGGATGGAGAGGCCAGCGACCAGCAGATGAATCAAAGTATGGACACAGGTACATTCCCACCGTGACATCACTACATGGGAATGACAGCCACACGTTTTTGCACTTTTAGGCAGTAAAGCACAATGTGCTTTTACTGCTGTAGTTTCCTTTCCAAGCTCCATCTAGACTTTCCCTAAAGTATCTTCTGTAATTGTAATTGTGACTTCCAGAACACCCTAACACCGTGATGACAAGTTTTACATTGGCAAGCACTAAATGGTCTAGTTATTTCTTCTTTTTGCTGCCATTATCTCTGTTATTGTAAGGAAAAACCTCTTCTTTTTGTCAGGTTCTCCTGCAGAATTGTCACCTAGCACACTCTCGCCTGTCAATCATGGCATGGGTAAGAGCTTAACCTCACTCTTAATAGACCTTTGAAGTCCTCATAATCTTAAGAAATGGTCAAGAGGTCAATATAATGGTTATGCACAGTGCATACAAGATTGTCAACTTGTTCCCTTCTTTTGGTCTTTCTCATCTTTGTTTTAGACCTGCAGCCAGTGACTTACTCGGAGCCTGCGTTTTGGTGCTCCATAGCTTACTATGAACTTAACCAGCGGGTTGGAGAAACATTCCACGCCTCTCAGCCTTCCCTCACTGTGGACGGCTTCACAGACCCCTCCAATTCAGAACGATTCTGCCTGGGCCTGCTGTCCAACGTCAACCGCAACGCCACCGTGGAGATGACCCGGAGACACATAGGTATCCAAGAAATCTTTAACTGGGCTACTATCAAGTGTTTCAGTCGTATTTTAGGGACAGTTCACCCAAAATCTAATATCGACATCTTTTATATTTGCTTTCACATCAGTCCGAAACTGCATGACTCGGTAGGGCTTTTGACTCTGCGCTTAACCCTGGGGTATCAGTGTTCTAAACCCTGCTTTTAACCACAGTTAAACCCCCAGCTAGGTGCTTAGCAACAGACAGCCAATCACATGCCTCACATGCTTTGCACAGGAACAGCGTGTGTTGTGTAAACAGTAGGTTATGTTTCAGCGGTTATGGGGAAAATGTCAATTGGTGACAGAAAATGTGACAATTATAGAGACATTTTTGCCTTTATAGTCTGAAAAGCACATTCAGGACAAACTTGATAGTGCTGTCGGCAATATTTAACCCAAGGATGTGCAATACTAGAGCCTTGATTGCTAGATGTGTGCTGTGTTTGTCCAATCAGTGACACTGTCACTTCAAATATGCAAATAAGGACGTTAAACCCAGGGTTTAGGAATGTGAAATGGCATCTTCAGAATACCCAGGATTATTTGTTAACCCCAGCTAAATTATGAGCAATTTGAACTGTGAAGCAATATAAACCAGGATTTCATTTAGCCTGGTTTTAGAATGACTAGTTCAAGTGTGAAAAGCCCTATTGACTTTCTTATATGAAACAAAATAATATTTTGAAAAATGTATTCTCTTGTCCATACAATGAAAGTTAATCATACAGAAGCAACATGAGGGTGAGTAAAAGATGACCAGTTTTGGTTGAACTATCCCTTTGTATGTAGCAAGACACATTTAGACTCTTGACAAATGGTCATATGGACAATATCAAGTTCTCACTGCTGTTTGTTTTTGATTAGGTCGAGGGGTCAGGCTGTATTATATTGGTGGGGAAGTGTTTGCCGAATGTCTTAGCGATAGCGCCATCTTCGTTCAAAGCCCTAACTGTAATCAGAGGTATGGCTGGCACCCTGCAACAGTCTGTAAAATCCCCCCAGGTAAGAGATTCTCACTTTCAGTGTCCATAATACAAGAGGTGGGCGGTATAGCAGTAGATGCAATAAACCGGGAGAAACTTTTTTTTTTTTTTTGGGTGAGATTTTCGTTTCTATTGTGGTTGGGCTTGTGACGTTGCGGTGATGCATCGCCAATAAATTGTCATTTGCATGTGTTTTTAAGCCTCACCAGTTTAAATACTAAATCCATTTAAAATCTTTCAAGCCCAGTAAGCTGCTTAAGAGTTTTCAATCCGGTACTAAAACGCTGTCTGAGAGACTGTTTCTGTGCGTATACATATAAAGCCACCAGTAACGGCTTCTGAGTACTGCTTTGACTTCATTTTCACAATTTATTGCGCTTAAAGCAACATGCTTTTCTTGGCGGGTATTCATGGAAACACAGTCGGTATAAAATCAATGTGTGTTTAATTCATACAGTAAAGTAAATGTTAAAATCCACTGCATAGTCTTCATTCAATTTCTGTAATAAACAGTGCTTACATTTTTTTTCAGTTAGCTCTCTTAATTTCTTTCTTTTTTTTCTGTTGTATTTTTGTCATATTGCATGTCATTTTAGTTTTTATTGTTCTTATTTTATTATTGATTGTTTACTTGTCTTCCGTAAGCTTGATCTTTTTTTTACTTGCATTAGTTAGCTAGTTTTAGATTTTACTGTGATATCCAAAATGCTATTGATAATTAGGAAATTTCAACGATATCGCAACAACCTTATTTCAGTGGAAAATAGCTAATATTGTGATCTATATTGTTATTGTGAAATAAAATCTCTCGTATCATTTGATTTAGATTTTGGTCATATCGCCCACCTTACATTGTACCATCCATCAGAATGTACCGTGAATGTGCCAATTTACGTCAACTATTGACGTGATGATATTGTCTTTCTTAGGCTGTAACTTGAAGATCTTCAATAACCAGGAGTTTGCGGCACTGCTGGCACAGTCAGTGAACCAGGGCTTTGAGGCTGTATATCAGTTGACCAGGATGTGCACCATTCGCATGAGTTTTGTCAAAGGCTGGGGAGCCGAGTACAGGTATGGACAAGCTCACCCCCTCACTGACAATTCTGCCAATAGCATAGACATCTTCGATTCTGCCATTTAAAAATGTGCTTTACAGATGCACCATTTAACACAATTGAACTTTCTCAGGGATGAGGGTAGGATCTGTTTTCAGATTAATTTAGCTATAGTTTTTCTTTGTATGTGTGTAGCAAATTACATTATATTATGACATTATATTAAATGTGTCATGTTTCACTTTTGTACTTTTACTGCTGAACTTGATTGTCCTGCATTCTCTTCTGTTTTTGATATCCACAGTTAGGGTGTGTTCGCACTTGGCATTTTTGGTTTGGTTAAAACAAACTCTGGTGCTCTGTTCGTGCGGTTAGTTTGAATAAGTGTGAATACTGCCATCCGAACCTTGGTGCACACCAAACAAGCCTCAAATGATGGGTCTCGGTCCACTTCCAAACAAACTGTGTTGCGTTCATATTTCTGTCAAATCGCACCAGACCAAAGACATCAAAGGCTGCGTTCACACTGCAGGGCTTAATGCTCAATTCCGATTTTTTGAAAAAATTCGATTTTTTTGCAAGGCCGTTCACATTTCCAATTAAATGCGACCTTTTGTGATCTCCTGTGTGAACGTGAAATGACCCAGAAGTGACCCGCATGCGCAGAAGAGTACTCAACGGTCAACGACGTCACTTGTTTCGCCATTTCGCTGGAAATGTTTTCAAAACCCGGTTCCGATAAGAGCCCTCGAGTTTGGCCTGAATAGAGCTGTCCCCCCAAATATTAATTAACTCCGAAATCTCGCTTCCCTTCCACTGACTGGTCTCAGCATCGTCCGCCATAGTTGTTTATCTTCTCATTCCCGCCTACTTCAACGTACAATGATGACGTTTGTCGCGTATCAACGGCGTGCGGGTCGGATACATGTGACCTGGCAGTTCAGACTGAAGACGCATTTCAAAAGATCGGATATGTATCGGATTTGGACCACATACCCAAGTGGCCTGGATCGCATTTGAAAAGATCGGATCTGTGTCGTTCAGACTGTCATGAAAAGATCAGATACAGGTCGCATAAGGGCAAAACAATCGGAATTGGGTCGTTTCAGCCTGCAGTGTGAACGCAGCCTAACAGGGTACCCGCGGGATCTTAAAGTCTTAAATGTCTTTCAATTCAAAATCAAAATTTTAAGGCCTTAAAAAGTCTTAAATTCGCTGAAGTATTGAGTTCTAGGTCTTAAATAATTTTAAACGGGTCTTAATTTTCCTACGTCCATGTAACGCTACCTCTTGCTCATTGAAATTCTCCCGCAGCGTTTTAGAGAGCGTGTGTGTGTGTGTGTGTGTGACTGTGTTGTAGTTCGTTTTTTCGCTAGTGAGAGTCCAACATGCATCTTATATAGCAGCCAATCAGCTTTCGTGTTATTGGCGCGGGTCTCTTTCGGATTGTACCACAGACACATCAAACTGATTTTTTTCTTCAGCTGACAGTTCTCCATTTCTTTCTTACCTGCTATCTCGCATAATGACCAAATAAAAGTATGATATGCCCGCTAGCACTAAAAAAGAGTTTAAAAAGCGACGTAAACCCCGAATTCATTCGCTACTGAGACACGGACCGATGTCAGACTGGCCGCGGATTTTGTGCACGCGTTTGCCGCCTGTCAGCGCTCGTGCGAGTGTACCGAATCTAGGCGCATTACTGTAACGTTAGGTCTTAAAGTGAAAGCAACCCAATATAGCCTAGCTTATACCCCCTCCTGCCTGTGTTGTTAATATTAATCAAACAACAACAACAACGGGAAAAAACAAACAGTAGCCTACCTAAACTTAAAGCACTGTTTGTATCTGTATATTTAAGTTGTATTAATTTGTCCTATTGTCAAACAAGATTCATGCATTTTGTTTGTTTTATTGCCATGTATGACTGTTGTGCATCTAACATAATGATATGGTAAATGTGGCATCCTAATAATGAAAAATACAAAACAAAACATGCACATTTCTGAAAATGACCACCACAAAATCAGTAATTTTGATCCCACAAAAAATGTATATACATACACGCACACTACCGGTCAAAAGTTTGAGAACAGTAAGATTTTTAAAAATGTTTTTAAATAAGTCTCTTCTGCTCACCAAGGCTGCATTTATTTGATCCAAAATACAGCAACAAAACAGTATTGTGGTTTTTTTATTTTAAAGAACTATTTTATATTTCAATATATTTTAAAATGCAATTTATTTCTGTATTTCAGCATCATTACTCCAGACTTTAGAGTCACAGAAATCTTTTTTTTAACTTTCTATTTCAGATAACTGCTGTTCTTTAGAACTTTCTATCCATCAAAGAATCCTAAAAAATGTTTTACACAACTGTGTTCAACACTGATAATAATCATAAATGTTTGTTGATCATCAGATCCTCATATGAGAATGATTAGTGAAGGATCATGTGACACTGAAGACAGGAGTAATGATGATAAATTCAGCTTTGATCACAGGAATAAATTACACTTTACTATATATTCACATAGAGAACAGTTCACTACAGAACTGTCACAATATTACAGCTTTTTTGTATTTTTAATAACATAAATGCAGCCTTGGTGAGCAGAAGAGACTTCTGTAAAAACATTAAAAAATCTTACCGTTCTCAAACTTTTGACCGGTAGTGTGTTTGTATATTAATCCTGGTGGGATTGAGCTATGAGGAAGTGCAAGTTTACTAATACTTTGTTCAATTTGAATAAATTAATTTGCTTTGCAAGTAATTTTGTGATTCTGCATTTCCTTTTGTACGGTTTTTTTATTTTATTGTGTGATATCGGTCTTAAATTTAATTCATAATGGTCTTGAAAAGGTCTTAAAGTCTTAAATTTGACTTGGTCAAACCTGCAGATACCCTGATCTAAATTAACCCAAAACAGGGCGCTGCGTCACAAGATGTGACCCTAAAAAAAGAACTAGTTGCCCATTACAGTTCGGTACAGGCATCAGAAATGCAGTCTCCTCGCAGCAGATCTTAATTTTTTTTTTAATGGAGGGATTCCTGTTGCTGTTTTGACTCCTTTACGCATTTTATAAGCTCTTTGTAAAGGCTGATTTATACTTCTGCGTCGGACCTACGCCGTAAGTTACGTGTCGGTTTTCATTTATACTTCTGCGTTGTTGTCCGCGTCACTGTGCAATTACACATGCAGACCGCTAGTAGGCAGTGTCCACGGGCATGTTGATGGTGTACCCCACAGTGTCAAGGCAAAAGCCGAAGAAGAAGCAGCTTGTTGTGTACATTGTCGGAATAGCCGCAGCAGTGATGGTGGCAAATAGATAGCGACTTTTCTTGCAGCTTGAGTTGTTGTATCTAATACAAATTAAGCATCTCTAGTTGATTAGTAGAGTTAAATAAGAGGCGATCTGGCGCTGGAATGTGTTTTTGAAATCATGCAGAGTGCTCGTGGCTGCTGTTTTCAGTATCGGGGGCTCGTGCACAGACACACGCTTCAATCGATTTCTGTTGCAGAGACTTTATTTGTTCAGTTGAAATCACAAAATGAAATGCACCCAAATGTGTCCCTGTTCTTGATATACAATCACTGATTAACTTCTTTGTTTATAATGAGAAAATAAATAAACTATACAATGGTGGATTAGAACCCAGAACCACTGGCATGCTTAACAAAAATTCTACCACTAGATCATCAAGAGCTCACACACTCACTGCGGATCTATGTAGTTATTCAATAACATAAAGAATCTCTGGACTACAAAATATTGTTATATAGCAGATGCAAGGATAAAACTATCATCCCATTTCTGGACACACGCACTCCTATCGCAGATTTTATTTATTTATTGACCTGAGGGAGGGGTTCTGGCAGACCAATCACAGCGCTTACGGTCCACAGTAGAATTGACGTGTTACATTTTTGGAGAAGTGCACGTCAGGGTACGTCAGGCTACGCATGCAACACACAGCCTACGACGTACACTCGACGCAGAAGTAAAAATTGGGCTGAAGTTTAGGAAAATACCATATGTACGCACATAAAATTAACCCAGCATTGTTTTGGATGTATGTCATAACAGTCATCCAATCAAGTTGTGAGTGACCCTATCGTCATTTATTTATTTTTTTATTTTAACTTTAGGTTTAGTCTTAAAATGACATCGTGGACCTTAAACAAACCAGCAATAAATGGATCTATCTTTTATTTTTGGTCCAGACCAAAAGGCCCAAGAGAACCGAACTACAAGTGTGAACACACCTGTAACTACAACACCAAATTTCATGTTTTGCTTGAGCTTGTCTTATATGCATCAACCAAATCAATAATCTAAAACCAGGTTTTTTTTAACATCAGCTGAATTAGAAAGTAGCAGCGTTTCAAAACTGAAAAAAAAAAAAATAACATGCCAGTTTTTGTACAGCTGGTAACAATAAAAATAATGACTACCAGTCTTACCATGGCAACGGTGTTGCTCATGCATGTCAGTGAGGTGGTTGCTATGCTACTTTTTTGGCAGCTAATTAATATTCATGAGCCATCACTCTAGAAGTTCCTACTGGACGTTTTTCACCATAACTTGACTTTCCTATTTCCTATAGTAATGTTCAATACTGTGTTTTCCATGATGCACATTGTGACCTGTCTGTTGTTGTTGTTGTGTAGACGGCAGACAGTGACGAGCACCCCGTGCTGGATCGAGCTTCACCTGAACGGCCCCCTGCAGTGGCTGGACAAGGTTCTGACCCAGATGGGCTCGCCCTCCGTACGCTGTTCCAGTATGTCCTAATCGCCACGACCAAGCTCTCTGTCCTCTGCCCCCAAAACGACTGATTCTACAATCACATCAACCGACAACAAGAACAACAGACTTACTATAACCCCGCCCCCTCTTTCTCTTTCATAGTACTCGTGAGCCTTTCTCTATCTCTATCATCTCCCGACACTGATGTTCTCACCGTTCGGACCTGAACGCAGCACTTGCTGTCTCATCAGCTTCATGCACCTTTAATTCTCTCTTGTTTTCTTTCATAAACCCTCAATATTAAATGTATTAGTAGTAGAATATGAAATGTATATTGGTTTTTATTTTATTTTTATGGTTTTCGAGAAGGAGGGAAGGTGCGTATGATGTGTGGAAGTTCAAGAAGGCAGTAAATAACTTCACACACACTTGTAGCAGTAAGGCTTTTCCCCCTTGATGAAGTAAATACTTTTCCTGGATGGCGATCCCAATCCGGTCGTTCAAGGAGGTTACTTTTTCTGGCAAAAAGTCGCATTCTTTGTTTTTATACACGTTATGATTGTGTAGATTGGCGCGTTAAGACTTAATCATGTTTTTCGATTTCTTCAGTAATGCCAAAAGATACCTTTTATTTTTAATATTTTACGATTTCTCCCCCAAACCACTATATATATGAATGTTGCCTTTGATTCGAGGTATGCTGCTGTAAGACATGCTTCTTTTATTCAAACTGATAGGAATGTTTATCTCAAAAAAAGCCCCCCGTTCAATTCGAACCTTACACTGCCCCTCAGAATTAACTTTTTATTCACTGGGTGAAATATTCGCTAGTTAGCTGTGGAGTGGTTTTGGAGTCTGGTTTCTTCAGAAAGTGGCTTCTTTTAAGGATGAACAAAGACTTGTTAAAACGTCTCACGCAATCCAAATCTTAAAAAAAATATCCAAGTATTTAAGCTTTAAGTGTTAATAAACTAGGTTATCCTTCACACGATTACAATATTTTTTTTTTCCCTTTATCTTTCTTTTAGCTACTTTTTGTATTTTCATGTATTTTTATATATAAATATATTTAAGATCTTTAAAGCTCTCTTCCTTTTTATTAGAATTGAATATTTTTTTAGATCATGCCCTCTTTTTAAAGGAACATGGCTTCATAATGAAATGTCCTATCATACGAAAACGTTATTTAGCATGAAATTTTTATAAGCGCAAGTATCTTTTCTCCTCTTCCTCCGCTTCCAATTCAAGCTGTTGTCCCGGTTAACGTTTCGCCCTGATCTTGAACCCCCCTCTGAAATACATCTGACTTTTAATTTTCTTTTTAGTCGCTTTTCCTCCCATGTTCACAACACGATACTGTTTAACCCACCGCACCTCAAAGTAGGGTTACCCGAAGGGGATGTTCAGCCCACGGGAACATTGCGGTGTTTTATTTGTTTGCAATTGGGGGGAAAAAGACTTCCAAACAGGGAGAACTGTGCAACTTTAGTGTGCGTGCTTGTTGTACAACTTTTACTAATGACTGTGATCTAGCTGTCTGTTATTCTTTACTTGTTGTGGCAGGCATTGCAAGTATCCATTCCCCTCTTCCCACCTCTGTCTCCATATTTTCCTTCATTGATCTTACTACTCTTGCGATTGTACTTTAAGTGCATCTAGTAAAAAGCTGACGAAGATGTTGTGGCCCGTTTTTAAAGCCCATAAGCGGCCAATAAGACACTGGGAACGTTCTGTTTGCCATTTTTGACTGGGTGTGGAAAGAAAACCAAATAGAACTGAAAGTGGACCAGACATATATGCATATAAATGTGTATATATAATTTTATTTTACTTTTTCTGTTATTTTTATTTTTTTTTCTCTCCTTTTGCAAAGCATTTAACAGTTGGTGAGCTTGTTTTACCATTAGAGAGATGTATTGGTAGGACGTGAACTTCAGGCGATAAGCTTTTCAGGCGTGTTGCATATGCAGACTTCATAAATACACTAATAAAAAAGTTTTAATTCTCATGTTAAAGCCTGTCTTTCACTCTTTTTTGTTGCATAAATTATTGGCATTATTGGTTGCATAATCAAGTTGGCAAGATGGCAATGTACTTTCTCTAAATTACCTTAAAAAAAAAATACAGCAAGGTTTTTAAATGATGAAGAATGAAGACTTTATCAACTTTATCATTGCATATTATCGTAGGCTTCTATTAAAGGATTAAGTCGGCTGCCGTGGCTTCCCAGCTACATCTATGCGCTATTTCTTACAGAAGCTTGGGTTGAAGCTTGCAGAGGGATTTCCAAAATAATTTCCAAGGCTGACCACGCTACCACCAATGGTTACCTTGAATATATCACATCTGTAGTTGCTCCTGCAGTTCCTGCTTGTGGCAAAGCATGTTTCTCATCTTTTGCTGTAGTCTATCAGTAGGAAATGTCCTTCGGATGAGACGTTAAACCGAGGTCCTTACTCTGTGGTCATTAAAAATCCCATTTCCTTCCCATTAAAATGTCCTTCGATAAAGAGTAGGGGTGTAACCCCGGCATCCTGGCCAGATTTGCCCATTGGCCCCTGTCCATCATGGCCTCCTAATCATATATATATATATATATATATATATATATATATATATATATATGATTAGGTATATATATATGATTAGGTATATACCTAATCATATATATATTCATATACCTAATCATATATATATTCAAATACCTAATCATATATATATTATATATATATATATATATTATATAAGGGCTGGGTATTGACACAAATTTCTCAATTCAATTCGATTTCGATTAGCAAGCTTTCGATTCTATATTGATTATTTCGGATGTATATCAGGTACAATACATGGCAAATTTTCTCAAGGAAAACAAATCTCTGAACTAATGCTGTAAACTATGGGAGTCAGTAGATACATTAGCCTACTAATATTGAAGGTAAAAATGAACTGATCTGTATACAAACACTTAAATTACACTCAATAGTTTTTTTATATATATAATAATAGTTCTAATATTAACTTTACAATTACATAATCATATTTCTACTCCAATTCATTTTTTGACCGTCATAACTTGCCAGATTTATTCATAGCTACATGGCTATTCATTGTCATTTTTAATGTTCTTATTTAATGCATGTAGGCTATGTAATATGGTGCATAAAATCAGCAAAATGCTCCTCTCTAGAGTAAATTTTTCTTACTAACGAATTTATGGACACTGGATGTTTTTTCTGAGGTAGATGTGACTTTACATGACATTGTTTACAAGCCGTTTTACTTGCGTCTTTCTGCGGTTGAAACACTGATTGAGCTATTCTATGTGACATGATACGGATTTCGGGAAGTTGTCCTGTATCTTTTAACACCCTTTCAGATGCTCATTCATGTTTATTTTGCACTGTTACTGCTTTTAAGGCGGAAGAGAAGATCAGTTCATGTGCGCTCCGTGCTGCGGCTTCTCTTGAGCAGAGCTGTGGCAGAGCGATCTCACGGCAAAACGGTATTTGTTTTTGAATTTTGTAAATAAATGGACGTAATTTGAAATCTGAGACCTTGTTTCATATCAGTAGTAATAAAGCACAAAGATTATTGCGATTTATTGTATGGGAGGCGCGCTGTAATGTCCCGTTCATTCATTAACTGAAACGGGATGACTAATCGATTCTTGGGATTTAAGAATCTATATTGTTTCGTAAAAGTGAGAATCTATTAAAATCGAGAAATGTTTTTTTTTTTTTACCCAGCCCTAATATACTGTATATGATTGGCTTCATCACTCTGGCGCAATATGGCTGCCGTTGCATCATCCAGGTGGAAGAGGAGATTCCCCCCTCTATGTAAAGCGCTTTGAGTGCCTATAAAAGTGCTATATAAATGTAACAAATTAAATTATTAAATATCATTTACATTTCCAAACATATCTTAATTGTAATAATCCAGTGGGATTTTTGTATGCACAAGGAATCTGACAACAGTTGTTGCTCCACACGGAGATCTGATCTCACCATCATCGAGTCTGTTTGTGATTTACATGAAGAACCTGATAAAACCGAGACTAAATCCAGAAGAACTGTGATACTGTACTGTGAAAAGGTTTAGGCATTTGCTGCAAAGTGAGGATGCTTTAAAAAATATCATAAATAGATTTATTGATCAATTAACTAAATCAAATCAATAGTTGGTGTGTGTGTAGCAACTCATAATGTAATAACCGCAATAAGAATTACATTATTGTAATCAAATGTTCATAATGTAGTAATTTTCTCAAAACGTAATAATTATGAGAAATTGATTACATTGGAAACTCATCAAAAACATTGTCATATTGGCAGTGCCATTAATTCGGGAAGGGTAGAAGGTACAGGGAAGGCTTCCTTTATCAACTAGGGCTGTACATCTCGAGGGAGCACGAGATTGGAAAATGTTGGCTGATATGGGCAAAAAACGAATAACCCCGCCTGAAATTGTCAGTACTAGCCAAAGACCTGACCTGGTGCTGTGGTCCAGTACCCTGCACACAGTGTATTTAATCAAATTGACAGGACCCTGGCAGGGTGCTACTGAGGACGAGGTTTCGGTATGCGGAGATGGCAGTGGATACTCTGCAAAAAAGGATGGGAAGCGTTAGTTCGGCCGGTTGAGATCGGCTGCAGGTGCTTTGTGGCATCAACAACCATGGGCCATGGGATCCACGGCCAAGCCCTGCACAAGTCCATCAAGGAGATGGCAACGACTGCAAAACACTGCAGGCAGTGGCTTTGGATCAGGCTTCAAGTCCCCAGTTGGGCCCCAAGATGATGGGTACACACACCCGGGCCTGATCAGCCTAGGGTGGGCCTGCATTTGCTGAGGGTTTATGATGTTTAAAAGGCAGAAATACCTGATGACGCAAAGGTACACAACTGATGATGTGTCCCCTACATCAACTGAAAATCCCCAGCACCTTGGTGTATTCCAGCATTAGTGCAGTGTAAAATGCCCTTAGGACTATGATTTTAAAAGGGACGTTAACCATCTTGTCCTATGTGATCAACTCATAATTGTAATAGCTTATAAAACATAACAAATATTAGTATTCCCTTACAGTAATTTTTTAAAAAGCTAAATCTAGTCTTAAAGTAGCTGCAAAATGCAACAGATTTGAATATTCATGCAAGTATTATATTTTTATTAAACAAAGCATTGGTATTCTTTTACAGTACAATTAAAAATCTTAATTCAGTTTTAACCTGCCTACAAAATCTACCAGATTACTGATACTGCTATAATTATAAATGTATCATAATGTAAAAATGATTACATTATGAACATTTTATTACAGTAATGATGTAATACTATTACATTATGTGCAGTTATTACATTATAAGTTGCTACAGTGTGACAACCCTTTGCGTTTAAAACCGCTTTTGTCCTACTTGAACATCATTTTTCACTTAGGTTTCTTCAAGCGTCTTGGAGGCATTGCAGTTCTTCTAGAGTAAGTCTAATTTTTTTCAGTTTCTTCTTGTAATCCCAGATGGACTGGATTATGGTGAGATCAGATCTCCGTGTGGAGCACTGGCTGTTGTCAGTCAGTTGTTTTTAATAATCTCACTGGATTATTACAATTAATGGAAAAAGGAAATGTAAACGGAAATTTCCTACTGACACACTACAAAATATATAAATAACTGGTTAAAAACCATTTTTTTTGTGTGAAAATACTAAAGTGCCTAAGACTTTTGCACAGTACTGTATATCCCTGTAGGAATTTTGTTTGTGCCATAAAAGGTGAATATGCAGGAGAGCCCTGCAGCTGCTGGTGACATTTAGTATAGCTTTTATTTGTGCATGGCAGTATTTTCTTGTTTGCATCAAGACCACATACCAATCCAAGCTGGATAAAAGTAAAGATGAGATGTACAAAGAATGCCAAAGAGCCCAAAACATTAATTGCGGTTTTCATAGTAACAATAAAATGACTTCCTTGTAAATTGTGTTATCCTGAAATGTGGTGGTTATGTTATATTCTAAAATGTGCAGAGCTTCATTCTGTGACATGTTTGGGGTGGTTAGAGGTACTTTCCAAACAAATGTCTTTATTATTCATTATAATAAATAGATTAATAGGGTGAAATCATTAATTTTATAAAAAAATTAAAGTTATCCAAAAGGTGTAGAGCTGCACAGGCTTTATTCTGAATGCTGAGAGAGTGGAAACCGCTGATTTGAATAATAATAACAATAATTAAACTGCTAATATTGAAAAACTGAGCCAGAAATAAAACATTGAATTTCAAAATAAAATAAAAATAAATAATGTTATAATTCTAATGTAATCTGACAATTTTCAGAATTATTTTAATCTTTTTAAAATGAATAGCACCTAACCTTAAAATTGTAGCCATAAATTTAACACATTAATATAAATATGCCTTAGAAAAAAGCATTTGGTGAGCATCTTGAGACAAAACAATGGCACCGACATATAAGATATATCAGTGCAAGCTGCTTTCAGTTTAAACAGCTCAAACATGCATTTTAGTCTGAGATTAGTTTAGGCCTTGTCTGTGAAACCGGGTGTAAATCCCCAAACTAATCAATAACTTTTTTAGTTTTTATAAGACTTGTTTAATGTCACACTGTTTATCATTCACTAACAATAATTACAGAGCATAATCAAGCATAATTCAGCACTAATAGCATTGACACATGGAAGTGCATGGGCTCTTTTCACCACTGCGGCCCCTGAGATTTAGTCTTCTGTAATAATTTGCACAGACGGAACAAGGTGGATGAATCCAAGTATAGCAGTTTTATTAAAAGAAACAATGAAATATGGTTATATCAAAAACATATATAGGCTGCATCCGAAATCGCATACTTCCAGAGGCGGACGGTAAGAATTTTTTAATTCTACTCAAGTACATATTTCAAGTATATGTACTTTTATCACAGTTTTTCTTTGGAAAACTTTTACTTCTCTTCATTCCAAAGCATAATGTTTCTATACGTTTCATAAATCAAAGGTTTTTTGTTTTGTTTTACTTTAATACTTAATTACATTAAAAATGTAGTACTTTCTTAATTTTACTCAAGTAAAAAAACTTGAGCAAAAGTATACAGTACAACATTTTTTATGTAAATAAGTATTAAATGATATTCAATATGAAACGTAGTGCAGTAAAAATGACAATATTATGTTTTGGAATGTTGTGAAGTAAAACCTTTCCAAAGAAGAACACTGATAAAGTACATATACTTGAAAAAATAAAATGACTTGGAAAGTAAAAATACTTCACTACTGTCCGCCTCTGCATACTTCCCTACGATATAGTCGGCGAAAACCCGTATGTGACAAAAGTGTCCGAATTGACAGACTTCCTTCCTGCGAGTGTGCATATAATGGACACTTTACTATCCCATGATGAGGCCATGGGAGAGGATTTGTGAATGGCAGTGAAGCGACGTAACTGACGCTGGTAGGTCACGTGATAATGATAACATTATGAATGTGCTATGTCCAGGGGCCCGTTTCAGAAAGGAGGTTAAGTGAAAACTCTGAGTATGTTAACCCTGAAATAAGGGAAACTCTTGGTTTTCTGTTTCAGAATGGGAGGTATGTCAAACCCGTTTCTGAAAGAGAGGTAACTTATACTCCGAGTCAGTTACCAGGGTAACTTACTCTGTTACTTACTTTCTTTGGTAAACCCAGAGTTTCTTTCAGTCTCCTCCCCTTTTTTAAAGCGCCTACTGTGTTTAAATAGTTTATTCATTCATTCAAACTGCACAAATGCTTTTTTACTGAGTATTTTGGTCGTATTTCAAGTACAAATATAAAAAAAATTATAAATGTAATCTAAATCTAAAGTAAGCGAAGTTTACTTAAAACAAATTAAATTATCTGCCACTTGACAAAAATACATAGTGAGAAAAGCATTCTTTGCAGTGGAGGTATTCATTGCTCATATTTTCATCATGAGGACACTGTCAAACTGACAAAAATGGCATGTCCTTTAATACAGGAAGGATCCTGACGTTCACTTGATAAACCTCTAGAAGTAACCTGATAATTAGAATTTCCTTTAGGATTTCCAGTGGTTGGACGCATTGATGACACTCATATTCCCATCATCACACTTTGTGAAAACGGATTATGAAAACGGAAGGATGCTGCCAGATGGTAGTACAAGATATATGCCATAACCACCACCACAGCTGTTAAATACATTTATTTACAATTTTTATGGTCATCTTTATTTCCTACAAATACTTTATTCTTTTTCCTGTTGGATGTTAATATTCTTCCTCCTTCTCCTCTTCATCTGTCAGTGGTGCTGGTGTTTGGCTGGCCTGAGTAGAAGTCAAATGTTTTATGTCATTACCCTTAGAGAACATTTCATTATGTGAAAAGAGCATAGACCCTTTTCACATTTCTGGGTTTCTCAGAGCGGAAGTCGTCATAGGGTTAACTTTTATAGCGGTGAATGAAAGAATACATTAAATATATATTTTTTTGTGTCCCCATTTGCTCAAATAGCAAAAGAAAAACTCCACAATAGTGATTTCACAACTTTCAAAAAGAGGGAAAAAATAGAGTGAGTTTGATAACGGAAGTGGAAAGAGAGAAAGATGTTAATTTTCACCATCACTCCCATAGATACTGTATTAGAAACACTCTCACAGCAGCGGTAACTTGTTTTTTGTAATTTGATGCAAAAGTAATATAATACAAAGTATTAGTGTTATAAATGTACATACATTTAAAAATACAAAAAACGTTGCAGGATTTACGATATTGATGACCATTAAAACACATCATCACAGTCTGTGAAAAGGGTCTATGTGGGAAAAGCTGCTGCACATTGGACACTGAATGATATTTAATTAATATGTCAAATGTTGGTAAAGTCATGAAACCTACACCCCTGAACATTTTATGCTTAAAGCTTTATCTGATTGAATTATGTTTTTATTTTTCATTTTTAGCTGCTGCCACATAATTTTTTTTCCTTTTGGAGACCATGAAAATTAAACTTAATTAAAATAATTAAGAATTAAACTTACATATTAACCCGGAAGTATGCAAACGTATTTTTGTTGGGTGCTGTTGCCATGGTGAATCGCAATTTCAGAGCTCCATTGATCGTGGCTTTTCATAGTTGGAGTGCATGTGCTTAACTCAGAGTCAGTCTACTCAGAGTTGATTGAACTACATCAATTCAGCTGTTCTGAAACCCAAAACTCAAAGTTTCCCATCTCAGAGTAAGTCAACTTAGAGTTCAGGTTTAAACTCAGAGTTGGTTAAACCTCCTTACTGAAACGGGCCCCTGATTAAACTCATACCACACACACATACACATAGAATATACTTTTTTAGCGGTCATGAATTAATTAGGCTACTTATTCAAAATAAGTACCTATTCAAAAGAGCATGTGCTTTCGGACACAGCCATAAATTGTGTGTGACTGGTGGTATACAGGCCTATAGGCCTTTTGTTATTATTATATTAGGCCTGGGGCCTGTTTCAGAAAGGAGGTTCAACCAACTCTGAGTTTAAACCTGAACTCTGAGTTGACTTACTCTGAGATGGGAAACTTTGAGTTTTGCGTTTCAGAACAGCTGAATTGAGGTAGTTCAATCAACTCTGAGTAGACTGACTCTGAGTTAAGCTCATGCACTCCAACTATGAAAAGCCACGATCAATGGAGCTCCGAAATTACGATTCACCATGGCAACAGCACCCAACAAAAAGACGTTTGCATACTTCCAGGTCAATACACAAGTTTAATTCTTAATTATTTTAATGAAGTTTAATTTTCATGGTATCCAAAAGGCAAACAAAGAATGTGGCAGCAGCAGCTAAAAAAAAAACAAAAAACATAATTCAATCAGGAAAAGCTTTAAGCATAAAATGTTCATGGGTGTAGGTTTAATGACTTTACAAACATTTGACATATTAAATAAATATCATTCAGTGTCCAATGTGCAGCAGCTTTTCCCACATAGACCCTTTTTCACAGACTGTGATGACGTTTTAATGGTCATTAATATCGTAAATCCTGCAACGTTTTTTGTATTTTTTTTTTATGTATGTACATTTATAACACTAATACTTTGTATTACCGGTATATTACTTTTGCATCAAATTACAAAAATCAAGTTACCGCTGCTGTGAGAGTGTTTCTAATACAGCGTCTATGGGAGTGATAGTTAAAATTAACATCTTTCTCTCTTTTCACTGCAGTTATCAATCTAACTTTAATTTTTCCCTTTTTGAAAGTTGTGAAATCACTATTGTGGAGTTTTTATTTTGCTATTTGAGCAAATGGAGACACAAAAATATATATTTGATGTATTCTCTCATTCACCGTTATAAGAGTTAACTCAACTATGACGACTTCAGCTTCAGAAACCCAGAAATGTGAAAAGGGTCTATGCTCTTTTCTCATAATGAAATGTTCTCTGATCCCACCTGTTACATTTATTAATCAGGGTAATGACATTAAACATTTGACTTCTACTCAGGCCAGCCAAACACGAGCACCACTGACAGATGAAGAGGAGATGGAGGAAGAATATTAACACCCAACAGGAAAAAGAATAAAGTATTTGTAGGAAATAAAGATGACTATAAAAAATGTAAATAAATTTATATAACAGCTGTGGTGGTGGTTATGCCATATATCTTGTACTACCATCTGGCAGCATCCTTCCATTCCATTCAATAATCCGTTTTCAGAAAGTGTGATGATGGGTATATGAGTGTCATAAATGCGCCCAACCACTGGAAATCCTAAAGGAAATTCTAATTATTAGGTTACTTCTAGAGGTTTATAAAGTGAACGTCAGGATCCTGTAGGACATGCCATTTTTGTCACTTTGACAGTGTCCTCATGATGAAAATATGAGCAATGAATATTCCCACAAAGAATGCTTTTCTTACTTTGTATTTTTGTCAAGTGGCAGATAATTTAATTTGTTTTAAGTAAACTTTGCTTACTTTAGATTTAGATTAAATTTATAATTTTTTTATATTTATACTTGAAATACAACCAAAATACTCAGTAAGAAAAGCATTTGTGGCGTTTGAAATAATGAATAAAGTATTTAAACACTGCTGGTGCTTTAAAAAGGGGGAGGAGAACGAAATAAACTCTGGGTTTACCAAAGAAAACCTGCTTCTGACCAGGTTAGGTTCACAGAGTAAGTTACCCTGGTAACTGACTCTGAGTATAAGTTACCTCTCTTTCAGAAACGGGCTTGGCTTACCCTGCTTTCTCGGGTTTCACATACCTCCCATTCTGAAACAGAAAACCCAGAGTTTCCCTTATTTCAGGGTTAACCTACTCAGAGTTTTCACTTAACCTCCTTTCTGAAACGGGCCCCTGATGACAATCAGATACTCAAATGATACGAAGAAGTTTGCTCAAAGATTCCTTATTAATTTCAATACATTTAAAGTATGCCCCCTCTGTATGGATAGAAAATTGTTATATTAGGTCCCGGACAGGACTTAAAAACAGAACATGTCCTGGGAAAACAGGACGTTTGGTCACCCTAATATATATAACTGGTAAAATACTGCTGTGCTTCTTTACTTTGGCCACCAGAGAGCGCAAGAGCTTCAGTAAGGTACGGTCGTTTCTGTGATGAACAGTTCAGCTGCCCATCAAATGGCTGAGGGGGATCTCTGGCCCTCGAGGGCCACTTTCCTGCCGCGTTTTGCCTCTAATCAAACACACCTGAACAAGCTAATCAAGGTCTGAAGGGTTACTGGAAAGTTCTAGGCAGGTGAGTTTGATCGAGGTTGGTGCTTTATCAATTGTCATCACCACAGACGTCCTAGACGCTTACATCCACGACAAACGTATTATGTGCCATTCAGTTATTTGTTTCACTATGTCAAGAAGTGTTAGGCCACTTCACTGAATCAAGTCCTTACTGTTGGTTATGTCCCTTGATGTTAGGCAAGACCACATAAAGCCAATCGGTTGCTAAAAGCTCAGAGACGTATCGCAGCATTCGTTAATCATTCCTCTCCTGTTAAAACCCCTCTCCGTGGTTGGGATAGGCACTAAGTGGTTTCTCCAAGTTACGCTGTAATAGTTCATAATTTATGTGGCATTTAGTCTAGAAGTTACATCTGGTTTGGCAGCATTTCACGGCGTAAACCCTGGTGGCTCGTTAATGTGCACCAGAAAAACATTTCCCAAAAACGTATATTTACTTACAAACTGACTTACTGGAAATGCATTCTAAATAGGCCTACTGGGTTCATAACTCGTTTGATTTGAATGGGCGTACAATCGGAGGACGTCAATGTGTTCTCGATATGACTGGGGTACTTGTACAGGATTTTACATTCATGTAAAATTCCAAAGCGACTTACATTGTATTCAAACATTTTATTGTGCTTTCCCTGTGACTCGAACCCATGACCTTGTACCATGTTCTACTGTTTAAGCTACAGGAAGGCTGTTTTTCCGCTTAACCCGGTAAGTACTCGGTCCAAACTGTTGTGTCCAAGTCCAACTATCCATAATGTAAGTACGATACTGTTTTCCATTCGGAGTTTGCCACTTGAAGCCTTCTTCACTCACATGATTGGTTAACTGTGTGATTTCTTTACATATAATACCTTACTGACCTTCACAATGACTCCACCGTCTTATTCTGCTTGGATCACTCAAGAGTAGCCCTATTGTTGAATTTTGGCCATAGGGAAAGAGCAATCATGTATAAGTTATGGCCAACTAATTAAAACATCATCCTAACCTATACTTGACCCTGACTCCTTTACAATGGGCTCCACAGATCCTTTTGTGCACTGCCCTCCGACTTGTCCAGTGTGAAGTGTTGGATGTCTTCTGAAGTCTTTTTCCTGATACTTTGGCAAAGGTCTGCAGCGGTAACTGGAGCACAAGGGCCCTGCAAAGAATTAATTAGGCTCAAATGAGTTTTTCCACCCATGGTAAGCACTGACAATTACCAGGATATACAGGACATCAGGGTGGTCAGGTAGTCTCCCACCCAGTGACCCAAATGAGACCTCAGGAGCCTGGAGTCTGTCCAAAAATGACAATTCCCTCATGATTTACTCAACCATATTTACTTAAAAGAAGATATGGTGCCATTTAATGGCAACATCATGTGGAGGTTCTGGAAAGACATTGTCCAGGAGGCAATTCTACTTGTCTTCATGGAAATAAACTTAACCTGAAACCTTTTGCATCATTTTAACTTGATTATGGGAAGTCACCTACCCTCAAGAATCAATGTACCTCTGAACACTGTTATACACATTGTTACCAGCAGCTGGCAGCAGTTATAAAGAAAATGATCTGTGTGGGACAACAGCCAAGACATGAGCTGTGAATTTGTGTTGCTCTTATTGCCAGGGTAATTAAAGCAATTATACAGATTATTGCTGTTTTAACCGATTAATACTGTTTCAGTAATGAACACTTTTATTTGCCAGTGAGATGTCTTTAACTAACAGCTCTGCTTTGGTAATCACAGAAATAATGTAAAGTGCCAGCTGCTTATTACCTGAGTACTTGCTGTCTAGGTGGCTTTGAGCGGGGACAAATGTTAATTCTTATAGAGGCTATGTTAACAATAGCAGAGATATTGTGAATGCTACGACCTTGTCTTGACCTAAACATTGTGACACTCCAGTTAACTGACTGTTAGGGGTCAAGCTGCATATGAACAACTCGACGAGGATGTTTTTGACATTGTAACCTTTTTCAAAGCTGAAATAGACGAATGGAATTACACTCTGTTGTCTCGCAAGTCCTAAAAAGAAGCTAGAGCAGTTTTGAAAAGGGCCTAATACATAGCCTTGCTGAACCCCTTAGTTCTTTCAAAGCGCTAAGTGCATGAATGGCTATGTTAAAAAGTATGCGTCATAGTTTCCTAACCTACTATGTAAACATCGCATCAGAACAAAGGAGACGAGAGCCATGAGGAGTATCAATGATACTTCGCTTTGGCGCACGCCACTGCATGGAAGAGATACTGAGGGGTTGTGAAGATCTGAAGAAACGTCCTCTCATTTGCAGTCTTTTTTCAGAGGTAACACCCAAGTGATTTTCCGTACCCCACTCCCACCCAAAGAGAGGCAGGGGAGAGTTATAAAAAAGTGTTACGCTTAATAATTGATGTGCTGCATTTCAATCAATTTTACCATGGCGCTAGGCTAATTAAGGGTTGTCTCTGATTCCCAGGGGTAATTTAAAGAAAGAACGCAGAAAAGAGTTTATTCTCTCTTTTTTATTCTTTTTTCCCCCCTCTCTCATCCTCTCTCTCACTCTTTTCCTTCGTAGCTCCTCAGTTCATGGGAATTCGCTATTTCAGGAAGCAGAGATCCGTTCCTCTCCGTGCGTCTCCTGGGGCGGAAGTCTAAATGCAATTAATACAGCCGCTTTACTGCCTGCTAATTATTAAACGATAAAAAGAGATTATTTTACACCAGACTAATTTAAAGTTCATAGATGATTGTTTTAATTAATTAAATAAGAAAAAGTACACTTTAAGCATGACTAACGGCATTTGCATATGAAGGTAATAATTAGCCACAGCGACGGTTCTCACCTAGCTGGGCTATATGGAGGAGAGGCTTATTAATGAGAGCTACTTAAAAGTGCTTTTCTTTGGGTATTTAACAGTAAAATTAATAACTAAGGAGCTCAGTTAAGGGAAGGGGGAGTTGCTAATCCTTAAATATACAGAGGCACCTCCTCCCTCCAAAATCCATCCGTGACTCAGGCGAAAAGTCAGCTTGACTCAATCTTTAGGCCTGTTTTTGCTCTTGCATTGATTTCAAATTGATTTCCTTTGGATATTTCAAGGTCAGTTTTGTCAAAGTGCCATATAGTCAATGAGTAGCATGGACATCTGAGAAGTTTTCGGCAGTAATCACAGTCAGTCTTCTGAAGCATTTGTGTGAAGAACAGGGAAATTCAAGTGCCAATGTGTAATTTATATATAGGGGTGAGCGAGGCACAACCTAATGCAGGGTTAGTTGTAACACACATGGTTTAAAACTTTCCACACATGCCAGGATGACGAAACTTAGTGTATTTACTAGTTGCTATAGAGAAAAAATTGGGCCAATATTAAAAAATCTTTGGAAGATATCAC
Source organism: Gobio gobio (assembly GCF_949357685.1). Taxonomy (NCBI): domain Eukaryota; kingdom Metazoa; phylum Chordata; class Actinopteri; order Cypriniformes; family Gobionidae; genus Gobio; species Gobio gobio. Next base: position 21,193,780 of record NC_137118.1, read on the forward strand.
TGAACATTTATTTAACCATAGAAATGTAAATTTCCTACTTAAGTAAAAAAAAAAAAATTGTGTTTATTTAGAATTAGACAAATCTGATATTATTTTAATCTAATAATCTGTTATATAACAGTTGAGATCATTAATGCTGATCTAACCAGCAGAAGACACGAGCCAGGTTTAAATCCCAGTTGCGCAGGTGGGGCATATTCTATACTTTTATGAATTCTTTTGAGAAACCATGAGAAAAAGGCGAATAATGACTGTGTGAGTGTCAATACTCAGAAATGAATTATTATTATGTTTTGAACTATACTGTATAGCTGAGTTTGTTGTCAAGCTCAAAAATGTGTTTATTTTTAATTATTAAAACATGCTATTATTTTATTTGAAAAAGTTAATTGTATTTTATTGACAAAATATTTTAGTTTGTCATGGATATTTTTTTTATTAGATAACATTTTAAGCTGTGACATGTTACAACATACTCCAACTATGGGGTATGTTGTCACATTTCACTTCCATTCTTTCGGGTTAAATCAAGAAAAAAGTATATACTGTATTAATGAAACAAAACCACATAATTGTACTAGACATGTGAAATTAATGTGAGAAAAAATAAATACTCTGAATCCTAAGTGCATTTACACAAACTGAAAAAGTAAAAAAATGCATTTTAAATTACTTGAAAACATGACTTCTGGTATGCATTTTTCTTAATTACTAAATTTAAATGAATTTTTTATCATTTTTCGGGCACAAATTCAAGGTAATACAACTGTCCTGACATAAAAAAGCCTTAAAAAAGAATTCTTATTATTTATTATAATCTTTTTTTTTATTTTTTATTTTTATTTTTTTTTACAAAACTGCTTCACTGCTTTTAAAACATTTAAACCATTATGCATAAACATTCAGAAAAATGTTAATTATATCATAGACCCTCATCATTTTGCGTGACTGTAAAAAAAATATATATTTATATACTTTATATTATATTTATATTTCAAAACATGTATTTGTAAAGACTATCTGCCCTCAAATGTATTCAAGGTGTAAGGAAAATGTTATTACTTGGTTTGTTACACCACATGGCATGTTTAAAGTCATTACATTGTAAATTATGGCTTTTCAAAACCATGTGAAAACAACACCACAATTTCTGTTTTTGACTATATCAAGAAATATATTTATTCAATGTATTTATTTAGCAAATGCTTCTATCCATAGTGACACAAATGAGGAAAATCACAAGCAATTTGTCATAAAGTACATTATTCAAAATTCTGTGTTCCGTTGAAGAAAGAAAGTCATACTGGTTTGGATCAACATGAGTAAATGACAGAATTTTCATTATTGGCTACTCCTTTGAATTGTCAGTTGTTCAGTAGTGTTATTCATAGCATGTGTTTTTATGAACCTTCATGTAGCGACGAAGCTCAGGCTCCTAACCTCACTAGGGCTGGAGGAAATGATCGTGCGGTGGACAATCTAATTAAAAAGTGTGTCAGAACAAGAAAGAAAGTTCCCTTGTGAAGTGGCGACTGATACAAGGCCCCTGAGAGAGGAAGCGGGAGAGGACTTGCTCTCGAGTGTTGATCCTTCCTGAACAGCTATTGAGAAGATGAAAAGGGAGCCATGTGCGACTCTATTAAGCATTGCTTCACGGAGCTTTGTGTTTGTTTGTTTAATTCTGCGTCCTCCTCTCTCTGTCGGTTGTAGAGATGTCCCCTCACCAAATAGCGAAAAAGGAGGCAAAGGGTGGGCTTTGTCAGAGATGAAAGAAAAGCGAGTGTGGCGAGAGGTTTGGTGGCAGGAATGGAGGCCTTGAAAATGTGCGATGGTCTCAGGTGTTGAAGGAGCCTCCCATTACACTCGGAGCAGGGCTGCTGTCAGCCGGACGCACGTTTTACCTCCTCCCACTCTCGCCGTCTTTGGAAATGGCCCTTTTGTACGGATAGCTTATTATCCATTTTGAACAACAACCGCATGCTGGGCAACATGCTGGCCCTTCTACTTTTGTCTTGAGTGTACTCTTCTATGTTCTGCTAATCAATTTCATTCTCTGTCTTTTATTCATAATAAAGAAGATACACTTGACAATACGTACCGACTGAGGCTAAGTTAATTTTCTTAGAAAAGACTGCAGTAATGCATGCTAATAGAATCACTATCAAGGGCTTTTGTTCAAGTTCATTAAAGCCTAAAACACTTTCATTTAAGACAACATGTTCTTGTTAATTGCAAACATTCTTGACACAGTAGGCGTTAGGCTTGCATGTGGTAAGCCTTGGATAAAAGGGCGTTTCACTTCTTCAATTGTGTGTGCAAAATAAGTTAGCGGTCTCATTTTGTTAAGCTTATCATCTGTGATATTGATCTTGATTAAATGTGGCAGTGAACTAGTAATTTTGGGACACCAACTAGAAATGTATTGATTACCCTTGACTTTCTTCTAGATGAAGATTTCGACTGAAACTGCAGGATATTCGGTAACTTTATGTTGCAGTACCTTTTAGTATCAGGTTTGAACTAGAGTGGCTCGATCCCAGACTGTGCGTCCTGGGAAACTCTAATGTCCTTCCTCTGAAATGAAGTAGGGGGAGACCTGTTTTTTCCACTAGGAGTTGGCAGCCTTTGGCAAGCAACCAAAGGTCATTACGTTCAATTAGCAGTACAGCACTCAGCGAGCTCATCAAGCCTGACATTGACACCCAGATCGTAATAAAGAACTATGGAATGAGGGGGCATTAACCTCGCTTTGCATTTGGCTTCCTTTCATGTGGCTTTTTTGTGTTTGCTAGTGAATCAAAATTAATTTTACGTAATCTGTGTTGAAGCTGTTATAAGCTGCATGCAACAAACAATTACAAATAAAGATTTCAAATAGGTTCCTCAAACACTCCCTCAATCATGGTTTAGACAAACAAGTAGTCCCAACTTAGGGTGCTTTCACACCTGTGCATTTGTTTTGGAACATGGCGAGCGTTCTCCCTTGGTTCATTTTTTTAGGCATATGTGGACAAGGCAATCGCGCAGATTCGCACCAAAACAATCGCTCCGAGACTTGGCCAGATCGCAAACAAACTGTGGGATGGCTCGCTTGAGGTATGAAAGCAATCTGACCCAACGGACCAATGAACCAAATGTTATTATAATTCATAATGGGAAATGTGCTATAAAAGGCAGTCTGATTCTGTGAGTGAGCACATTATCACAGTTAAAAAACCAAAAGAGCACCTCTTCATCTTAAAATGTTGTGTAATTGCGCTTCTCAGTGCGAGAATGCTGTCCTGATGAAGCCTTGATTCCTGCTCTTACTGCATTATAACATTTGTATAGTGTTTATATGTGTATTGACCCAGTTAACCTGTAGACAGCGCTGGGAGATCCAGAGAGAGCACTTTTGAATTTTGAAATGTAGAATATAATTTAACAGCGGGAATGATGGCGACAATTGTATATTGTTTGCATGTGTCTCGACAGTTACAAATAAAGCCACAATAAGCTAATGGAGAGAACTTGTCAATCATCTTGTTTGATGACACAGAGGAAGCTGATAAGAGGACAGTTGTACTCGCATGTGACTTGCATGAACACAGTTTGGTGGGCTTTGAAAGGTTGCCTTGTGAGACAAATTAAATCCCTGTTTCAGAACAAAACAAACAATCTATAGGTGTGAAAACGGCCTTAAACTCACATGTGGGCCATGGACTGATTCAGAGCCTGAAAAAACCCCAACTTAGTAGTAGGAAAATTGAAGACAAAAAGCAAAACTTGAACACATTGTTTCTGCAATGTATGGATTTATGGCTATGTTCAGACTGCAAATAAAGTGGCCCAAATCCCAAATTAGTATTTCCTCATATGTGACTCAGATCTGTTTTTGTCATGACAGTGTGAACAGCACTAACCACATGGAATCGGATCTTTTCGATTTTGATTTGGGCCACACTGACTACAGGTCAGATGTTTTGCAATGCGACCTCATTCTGAATAGACAAATTGGAATTCATGCGACTTTTACGTCACTCTGGATCAACATTCACAATTCTGTGCTCATGGGAGTCACTTCAAAGATTGTACATACACGTTATCAAGACAGTGGCGAAAGGTAGTCAGTTGAAGGACTGTGATGTGTCAGAACTTATAAGTATTATAGCTCTAAACAAGCAAAACGAGGGCCTTTTTTATATTGTCTGCACATAAACTCGCTGACTTCTGTGGCAGATCATGCTATAGCCTAAATAAATGCATAATCACTTATTTTAATGTCTACTTCCATATGACAGTGTGCTGCGTGAGGTCTTTTTATCGTTCTTTTGCACAATCAGGTCAGTTCAGGACCATGATCTGTCCGCACTGGAATCTGATATTGGCCACATATAAAATAACAATATGGACAGCTATACAAAAAAAATCTAATCTGAGCAGTAAATCTGAATTGAGCACTAATGTTACGTTCAGACTTTCAGTCCAAATCCAATATTTGGGCATATATGATTCAAATCCGATCAGATATAGCAAGTGCGAACTGCTAAAAAATCACATGAAATGTTTCGAGCTACATTCATATGTGGTCATATGCGCATTTCTGGAAATCCGTTTCAGTCTGACCACTCTGATCGGATTTCGCGTGGTTTATGTGACTTTCTCACTCCACGTAAAACATAAACGTCAGACTTTGTTATGGTGCGTTCACACCGGACGCGAATGATTTACATGTTAAGTCAATGCAAAGATGCGAATAGACATTCTGCGGTGCGATTCGAGCGAATGAGGCGGTGCGAATGACACAGCATAAATTGAGCGAATTGTGCGTTTGATGCGTGAATAGATTTTAACAAAAAAGACGTGTAAACACAGCCCATGTCAGCCATTTCTCAACGAGACGAGCCGGCTGGCAGAAGCCCCTCCCATGACGTGAATTCACTTCTGTTGTAAAGTGAATGTCACGCGCGAATGAAGCGAGTAAACTCAAAATGTTCAAGCTTCCAACTTCGCGCCATTCGTGCCTGGTGTGAACGCTACATTAGAGAAAACATGCCGAAAGTCACTTTAGAAACAAGGTTGTGTTGTTGCAAAGTGCCGGTCGAGCACAAAATGACAATATAACGGAAACATGTTTTGAAACCGGCGGAAACGTCAGCACGGAATAAAGCCTCCTACGGTTCTACTGGCGTGTGGCGACTACACAATGTCATGTTGTAAATAAGACAACATCTGTATTGCAAACCCCTCCATGGTGCAGTTGTTGTAATGCAAAATCCATAGAAAATTGCCATAGAAACCAATGAAGATATTCCAGAAAACGAAAGAGCGGCATGGACACACAAATCGGATCTAAACAGTTGCGATACACAGTGTGGACGTCAATAATTTTAGATCAGATTCCAATCGGATACACAAACAATCAGATTTGGACTGACAGTGTGAACATAGTCTAAGGCTCGCAGTGTGAACGTAGCCTAAGTCAGGTAGCAGTGACATTTAAACTCCAAAACAAAACAAAACAAAAAAAATTTATTTTAAGTCTGTCTAAATTTGTATGTCTGCCAAGAAGGACATTTGATGTGTAATCATCAAAACAACAATAATAAATAAATAAAGTGACAACTTATATTTCAGGTAGTCAGGTAGTAGGGGCATTGTGTGGTATTGTATTGTGTGTGTGTGTGTGTGTGTGTGTGTGTGTGTGTATATATACTTCATGCTTATACCTGTTTTTTTGTCAACATCCTCCCTGTCATCCTGACAAATTTTTGAACATTTTATTTCGCTATTCATAGCTCAGCTGTTCTGTCATTTGCACCATATCCGACATGCATCATACGGACATACTGAGTACAACAAATCTCACATATCTCATGATATATGATGTATGAGTGATATGAACCAGTAGCCAGACCCCTGGACGGTCCCATCCTCTGGCTGGTCAGAGGGTGGCGTTGACCCCAGGCGGGGTCGGGGTGATGACGGATGGCCGGGCTGTAATGTTGGGGGCGCGTGGTAGAGGCCTCGGGGGTTCACGGCGGCCCTGTTCTCTACCCTCGACCGTCCGGGTGTGTGTGTTATTGATGCTCCTGCCCCGGGGGAGGAAAGGAGGAGGAGGAGGGTGAGGAGGGGGATTGAAAGGGGCTTGTGGGAAATGGATGCACAGGGGCAGCTCACCGTTCTGTCATCAAACAATGGGCTTGTGAAGGATGGGCGGCACTCAATATGATCAGTCATCTGTTGATCAAGTCTGACGTCGCCACTCTATCGTTTTTGAGTGTTTTACGCATGAGTCCTTTCTTTTTTTGTCTTTAGTTTGACTTCTTGTTGTTGTTGGAGTGGGGCAGTAGTGAGGTAAGTCAATTCTGTGGGATACGCACACATGCGCCATATGCTCTACAGCACCCACTTCATCTAATATCATATAACTGTGGCTACTGAAGACCTAATGCACACAAACAGGCAGTCTCGCTGTGGTGAATATGTAATGCGTCAGATCAGAGTGAAGTGCTCGGGCTATTCTGTGGCCTGACCGCAGCGCCTCTTGTTTAGTTCCCGCAAAATACATAATGCAGCAGTTCTGACCACTGCCAAAGTATTTACGCTTCTCCATTCACCTTACATTAAAAAGCTCTCTCAGACTTAAGTGTCCCAAATAAACATGGGCTGAGGGATTGCTGTTAAACAAAAGGACAGATGTAGCCTAACCGTTGAAGTGCATCTGGCAAGACATTATCATTGCTTTTTACGGAAACTGTTGAACACTCTTACAACTCCCCTTTCTGTCAGTGGTCCTGTTTATAACTGGTATTATGGTCGATTGGATTACAATTGGACAATGCTAAATGTGTAAACAAGGTCTAAAGCTTGTCCACTTTGACCACTTCCAGAGGTAGTCGAAAACACATTGCTTTCGACCGGATTGCTTTCGTTGTGTAGAATGTTGTCGAATGCATTCGAACAGCCACAACAGACTGCTTACACTCTTGGCTATCAGAGCGTTCATATGTGTTGGGGGTGGTAACGCATTAAAAGTAACTTGAGTTATGTCATCAGATTACTTTTTCAAGTAACTAGTAAAGTACTTTGAGTAATTTTACTTTTAAAATTTAAAACAAAATGTACTTTTTCACATTTATTTGACTGACAGCTCTCCTGTCCCCATGTTGAGAAAAATCGAGAGTAAGTGCAGAGTGAGATTATTAAATATGAGCATTTATTCATCTCACTTGCACACAAAAAAACATTCAGTACTCCTCGAAATGAATAAAATCAGTCAAATGCAAAATCAGAATACTATGCAAACCTCCAATAATGAAATATTAAATAAAACAAATATTTGTATGCATTTAATCTGACTTTGTTGAAAAAAGTCTTGGTGCTAATCTTCGATGATTCAGTTAAACCATGAGCAAAAATGACTTTTGATTTGTTTGTTTTTATTGGGGAATTAAGTGTCTCCTGCGACCTATTATCCAGAATGGCAGCACAGCTGAAAGGTTTGTTTGAGCTGCGCCCTCTACTGTACACGTGTGAATGTGCATTTTTACCTCAGCCTGAGGCTTATCATTTGCACAAAAATAGAAAAAACAAAACAAAAAACAAGCCCAACCCAGGTGAGAAAAAGTAACGCAAAAGCAAAGTAACGCACTACTTTTCTTAAAAAGTAACTAAGTAACTCAGTTAGTTACTTTTTAAGGGAGTAACGCAATATTGTAATGCATTATTTTTCAAAGTAACTTTCCCCAACACTGGTTATTTTGTCCACTAGAGAAAAAAAAGCAAACATTTACCCACCCATACACCCTCCCCTTGAAGAAATCAGGACAGAAGTGGTTGAAATTGGACAAAAGAGACTGATTAATACACCAGGTGTAAACAGGCATGTGTCTCCTTTTTCTACTTGTCATCTGTCGACCAAAATGCAACTTAATACCAGGTGTAAACAGGGCCTGAGATACAATCCTGTGCATTCTGTATTATAAGTTTTTTTTTTTTTTTTACCACCAATGGAGTGTTTTACTACGGCAAAAACATTTTGCCAGAGTAAGAACATTTGACCACGGCAACATCATGCCTCGATGAGCGTTTAGCCATGAGAAGAATGTTGAGCAACTACAAGGATGTCATGCATAGACAAGATTGTTTTGCCATGGAAAGAGCTCACGAACACGGCATAAGCTTTTCACAATCGCAAGAATGTTATGCCAGGGGTAGCCAAGATGGAGGGCTGGCCGTAGCTCATCTATATACTCTGAATTAATAATAAATTGTAAATGTATTCCAAATTCTGTAACAAATTTGCCATTTTCTAGACTATTTAAGTCATGAAGTGAGCAGGATATATTTAAGTGAAGCGCATGGATTCGACAGGCATATATTCATGAAACAACCTGGTCTCACAGAATTCCGTGAAATGAACAAGGCCCCTTAACTCGAAATCCGTGGCAGTTCCGCCGCCCCGTGAACACACTCATTCATATCTCATTCAAATAATACACACGACTCTTTAGCATGACGCAATCTGTCACGAGACACACGAGAGCCAATGCTGTCAAAGCTGCCGTAACGTTTCTTCCGGCGGTAAAATTTGAAATGTGTTTATGATCTTTGGCGGATGAACTAGACGCTGCTGATCACTTTTGTGGATTTTCTTCACACAAATTAATTGTTTGGCCTGGAACACTTGGAATATTTGTACTTTTTGAATAAATTGTGCCTGCAGTCGTATCTGCCTGTTAAATCCTGTTTTTTATAAAACACAAATGGGTAGGTTTAGGGAAGGGATTGGGTTACGTGTTCAAAATGTGTCTGAATACTGTAAATAAAAAAAAGAGAAAATAATTGTAAATAAAATTATGCTGGCTGATTAAATCGAGAATCACACTCCATGTTATAATGGCAAAATCATAGTTTCATGATGATAACCATGCCCAATGCCAGAGGTGGACAGTAACTAAGTACATTTACTTGAGTACTGTACTTATAAGTACACTTTTTGAGTATCTGTACTTTCCTTGAGTAGTATTTTTTTCTGGAAACTTATGACTCTTACTTCACTACATTGAAAGACAAATATCGTACTTTTTACTCCACTACATTTCTATCAAGGCCCTCGAAGTAGTAAGTCGTAGCTGCTTTGAAAGTCAGTGGATGATTTGTTTTCTTCTTTAAAATGTGATTTTTTTTTTTTTTTTGCAGACAGCCTATCAGTAATCACTCTTGTAGGATCACATGAAGTTCAATGATTTCCAAGTATTTTTTGAACACCAATCAATTGATGACAAAATAGGAGGCGGCAGTTCCCAGACGCAGTGCGCGCAACCATGGCCATACTTAAAAGTTAAAATTCAGAAGAGCAGACGCGGATAAGTCTGAAAAAGTGCAGCAACAGTACGGGGTCTTCGTTGTCGCATTTTGCGCTTCAAAATGCGCCACACATTCTCTATTGGAGACAGGTCGGGACAGCAGGCAGGCCAGTCAAGTACCCGTACCCTCTTCCTCCGCAGCCAGGACTTTGTAATGTGTGCAGAATGTGGTTTTGCACTGTCTTGTTGAAATATGCATGGACGTCCCTGGAAAAGATGTCTTCTTGAAGGCAGCATATTATGCTCCAAAATCTCTATGTACTTTTCAGCATTAATGGTGCCTTCACAGAAGTGCAGAAGTGCTTCACTGACACAACCCCATACCATGAGAAGTCGACGGCGCTTCTGGACACTGTTAACATAAGGCTTCCTTTTGGCACAGTACAGTTTTAACTGGCATTTGTGGATGTAACTACGTATTGTGGTACCTGACAAAGGTTTGCCAAAGTAGTCCTGAGCCCGTGTGGTGATATCGCTTATAGATGAATGACGATTCTTGATGCAGTGCCGCCTGAGGGATCGGAGATCACGGTTGTTCAGCTTATAGGCTTGCGCCCTTGTCCTTTACACACTGAAATTCCTCCAGATTCCTTGAATCTTTTAATTATGTTATGCACTGTTGAATGTGAAATATCCAAATCTCTTCCTATCTTTCTTTGAGGAACATTGTTTTTAAACATTTCAATAATTTTCTCATGTATTTGTTGGCAAACTGGCGATCCTCGGCCCATCTTTGCTCCTAAAGGATTAGACCTTTCTTGGATGCTGCTTTTGTACCAAATCATAATTACAATCACCTGTTGACATCACCTGTTTCAAATCACATCATTATTTAACCATTTTACCTCATTACTAGCCCTAAATTGCTCCTGTCCCAACTTTTTGTGGACCCATCACGGAAATTTCGGCGATTCCGTGAAACTGCCACAGATTTTGAGTTAAGGGGCCTGTGTTCATTTCACAGAATTTTGTGAGATCAGGTTGCATGAAACTAGGTGGGGCAGGCGGTCTCTGCGCCCTCCCTAGCTCTACAGCGCCCCACAAATTTCCAATGTAAATCTGTGGTGAAAAATGGAACTGCAGCGCGCTCTCAGAGAAAGCCATTGGGGCAGATTTCTGGCTGCCCCACCTATTTTCACGTGACCTCACGTAAACAACCTCGCTCCAGACCAAGATGATATCAATTCATCTACACTGTAAAAAAAAATTGGGGGGAAAAATTGTGTACATTGATCATTACATATTGGCCCAATAAATGACTTCCAAATAATTATCGCCATGCAAAAAGATGCATTGTACTAATCATAGCTTAAGGTCTTCACTAAAAATTAAAATTGTATATTCACCGAACATATTTAATTGTGCTCAGTCAATCTATGAAGTCGAAGTGAAAAATCCATGTTGGCTGAACAAGTCCTCCGTCCGAAAAACGGTATACGCATGCGCAAAATGCGCTTGAAAAAAACCGTTTGTGTGGAGATTTCAAACGCGGAGACGCGGGAGCGGCAGCGCGAGCGGAGCCGAACCAGCAGGTGCTGAAGACCGAGACACATTCCCGAGAGAATAGAGATATTCATCTCACAAAGACTTTGGTGAGTATTTAGCACTGAAATTATTCTCCAGAGTTTTGCTTTATGACCGGGTGAAGTTTAAAAGACATTTTGTAGAATCACGAGTTCATGCATTCATTGTTTTCATGAGTGTGTTCTCGTTTACCACATAATTATCTAATGGTAGCCTGTAGACAATAGTTTTATTTTCCTCATGTCTTATATGTCTAAAACAATAGGTAATAAGGAAATTAAGTCATTTGTGTGATATGTGCGGCATGCGACTGTTGAACACGGTGCGTTTGGCGTCGGCCTCTTTCTGGGCTTAAGTTATTGCCTTTTAATATCAAACACGTCAAGCTCGTGATTTTCTTATGTCCATTCATTCGTCTCATCCTCATTATATAATGAAGAAACTTCTGTTCTGTCTCTTGCCAGATGTGATGCAGGGGAGCTTTGTCATTAATGTTAGTTTTTATTTTTATTTGCAGGTTTTTAGCTTGCCGTGCTGTGTTTTCTTCACCACAACAAGACATCCTGTTATGCAGAAGACTTCTTGAATGTATTCAGAGTTTTTCCTTATTGAAAATAAGGTATTTTCACCCAAATATCCTGTGTTGGAATTTACTTGTTAATAAAGTAATGTGATAAAATGTCAACCCTGTTGTCTGTTTCTGTATTTTGCTTAATATATTTATGTTTTTAGTCATTTTTGTCTTTTGGGACAGTGAGAAATTAACAATTGTTACTACAATTTAAAATATTTAATTGGACCAACCACACAGTTTCGCTGTAAAACATTTCTCCAATTCAAAAATTTCTAGTGACTGATCACATCAAAATTTTTCAATTTGGCCAACTAAAAAATTTAGATGTGATCGGTCACTAGAAAATTTTTGAATTGGAGAGGTCTGACATTTTTTACAGTGTTGGTAAATTACATTTTTCCATTAGCTCAACATATTTCTAATTGAGCCCATGTTAACAGGCTGTTGCCACAATGGATACAATTCAATTCACAGAAATTCAATTTGGCTAATTGAAAATTTTAGATGTGACCAGTCACTAGAAAATTTTGAGTTGGGAAGATTATAAATTTTTTCCATTGGCTCAACATATTATTTCCAATTGAGCCCATGTTAACAGGCTCTTGCCACAATTGATAAAATTACATTTACAGAATTTCACTTGGGCCAATTGAAAACTTTAGATGTAAACAGTCACTAGAAAATTTTGAGTTGGGAAGATTATAAATTTTTTACAGTGTATGTGTCTGTATCAGGTTAGTAACAAGCATGTCTGTTCTTGCTATGTGGAGTAGCGTATCAAATTATTGAAAGTATAAATCCTTTATTTTAAACATGCTCATGTGAATAGCCTTTATGCACAGTATTTCTGTTGTGTTTGTTTTATGTTTGTTGTGAGAATAGACATTACTTTCCTCACTGGAGTTCACAACAATATTCGAAAACAACATCTGAGGCAATAACTACCAAGGCAATTCTAAGATGGTATTCTATGCTTTCGTTGTGTGTAATAAAGTCTGTCAGTCATCATTAGAGCACGCCACCCTCAGGCTGAATAACGCAATGACATTAGAATTCTGCCCAAAGTGAGTCTATGTTCAGCGATTAGAATATAAAGCTTACAAAATGTTAATCATAAACTAGCGCTAAGACCCAGAATCTGCCCTACCTAAATTTGTGACCAGTTTCCTGGTGAAAACACTATGCCATGCGAAATAATGTCACATCCAATAAGAACATCATGCCATGCTAAGAATGTTTCCCTGTGACAAGAATCTAAAGCAACTACAAGTACAGTATGTTATCCATTGACAAGAGAGTCTAGCCTTTCGTATGGGGCAAATATGCTATGCCACGGCCAGTTCACTGTGACAAGAATGTTGTGCAACTACAAGAACATTACGCATTGGCAAGAGTATCCACAGTAAAAGTACTTGACCACAATACAACAGTGCGCATTTGGTGTGTCTCCTTAAACACACCTCATTCAGGTGGTTCATCAGTAGAGACTCAAAGACGAGGTGTGTCAGACAATGTTCAAAATTGGAGCTCCAGGAATATGGTTGAGAACCACTGCGTTAGTCTGTTGACTGAGAATAGAATAACCTGAACTTCTCATATAACATCATTAAATCTACCGATAGCACTGCATTAGTGTCTGAGAGGGAAGAGCCAGTGATTAAACTGCCATTAATGAACAAGCTTTGTGAATATTATGAAAAATATAAACATAAAGCCCTAATTATGACTGCATAAGCATAATTATACGAGCCAGAAGGAGAGCTGCAAGTCACATCTAGGGACCAGACGCTCTTTTGACTTGGCAGTAAGGAATCGCCAAGAAAACCTTAGCAACAGCATAACAACTACTGATAACATTGTGGCGGTGACTTCTCTTATGAAAATGAAAAAATAGTTGTTGAAGCAACAGTTCAAATTCAGCCATAAATGACTCACCCTCATGCTGTTCCGAATCGGACTTTCTTCTGTTGAACACACAAGAAGATTTTCACAATGAAAGGCAATAGGGCCCAAAACAACGTTGGATAAACTGGATAACAGTTTGAAGAATAAAAAAATTCTTTAGTGTTCCACATAAGTCATACAGGTTTGTAACGGCTTGAGGGTGAGTAGATGATGACAAAATTAAAAATGTTGTGTGAACTGTCCTTTTAAATACAGAAAGGACAAGAAACATTTGCACACAACACTCTGTAATACACTATGACACATGAACAGTCTTACAAGCATCTAAAGAGGAATATTAGCCTGATGGCTGTCACTACTTCTGGGGCATTGTGTGCCTTTTTGCCCTGTAACGTTATCCGCCTCTTTAAAGCTGGAAGCATACACCTTTGGCTGACCCTTCTGTCTGACCCTAGTGTAAACACCATGTCATGTTTAGCCCTCTTAAATAGCCAGAGCTCTCATCAATGTTTCATCCTGGGGTAAATATCATATGCTCTTGACTTATTTACATCCGCTCAAGGAGCTCTGAAACCCTTGTCCACATGAAATATTCATCATCATTTTAGCAAATGCATGCCTTTGTCAATACTGTTGGCTTTGGGTGCCCAACCTATCCCACTCTGTCCGGCCCTCCACTCTATTGCCTGGATCAGGGCTTTATGACTTCATAGATGTGGGACCGGTACGGTTACGATGAATTACATCAGTCTGAGGAATCCTCCGCGTCTCCACGGCGCAAAAAACACGATCCTGCTTTTATAGTGAGACGTTTGCTGATAGTTCATTTTAGTTGGGAATCAATGTGATCCAGAGACGAAATGCCACATTAATTTGATTTCTGGTGATCCTTATACAGTGGAGAAATTCATGTAAGAGATCTTTAGACCTTAATATTGCTTTTCTGAAATGATGTCTTTGCATCGTCTTTTCGAGTTGATTTTAATGACTAAGTATATTCTGATTATGAACATATTGCAAGGCTGTCTTTCTTCTGTTGTTAAATCAGATATGGCCCACTGCACCCCCGACAGCCTCAGGTGTTAGATTAGACTTCATGAATACAGCCTATTTAACATTGCATTAGTTTTAACAATCACCTGTCTCTTCTTTTTCATCTTTCGTCCTTTTATGTTCGCTCAGTCTTTCTTTGCACGTTTTCCTCCACACACTTGGTCTCTGTCTTTGATTTTAAATTGGAACTTCAAGATGCTGTATGATTTTTGCTCTTTGTGTTACCATTTTGAAACTGATATAAGATGATCACATATTACCTTATTTAGCAGGGTCCGTTTTCAGGTGGCAAATTAGGCAAAGGGGGTTTGAGTCAAAGGTTTTTCTGTAAGAAATTTTAGTGATTTATATGGAAAAACAATGTAAGGAGGCTAGAGTAGAAACAAACATGGTGAAAATAATAATATAATATAATATAATATAATATAATATAATATAATATAATATAATATAATATAATATAATATAATATAATATAATATAATATAATATAATATAATATAATATAATATAATATAATATAATTAATATAATATAATATAATATAATATAATAAATATAATATAATATAATATAATATAAATACAATATAATAAAAATATAATATATTTTATATAATAAATACTATGGAACAAACACACACACAATAGGCTAGTGACAATGCCCCCAAATTTTTGAGATACCCCTACCGGAGGTAGAACTAAACCCAACAATGTTTTTCCTCATCTCTAAGGTGTCCCATATATGAAATGGATTCTTGGCTAAAAATATTTTACTGCTAAGATTGTTAAATTAACAGATATTGTTATACACCCCAAAACCAAAAAAGGACTAAAATATAGCCTGTCCGTATGGGAGTTAAGGCATATAAACTAATGCAGATCAATCACCAAAGCTCTGAAATTTGACATGTTTGTAGTCAGGAAGTTGTTTTAGCTACTATAAAAGACTGGATGTGAATATCTTGATGTATGGAATAAACAGAGACATATAAACACATACCTAAAATAAGCGGACATGCACAAATTGAATACCTATGCAGAATGTTTTCATTTACTTTGTGGTTGCTTTGCCAGGTATACAAATATATATATATATATATAGACTGATCAGTCATAACATTATGACCACCTTCCTAATATTGTGTTGGTCCCCCTTTTGCTGCCAAAATAGCCCTGACCCGTCGATGCACTCTACTAAACCCCTGAAGGTGTGCTGTGGTATCTGGCACCAAGATGTTAGCAGCAGATCCTTTAAGTCCTGTAAGTTGCGAGGTGGGGCCTCCATTGATCGGACTTGTTTGTTCAACATCACACAGATGCTCGATTGGATCTGGGGAATTTGGAGGCCAAGTCAACACCTCCGCCGGCTTGCATTCTTCCCATAGTGCATCCTGGTGCCATGTGTTCCCCGGGTGTGATGCACACACATTCGGCTATCCACGTGATGTAAAGGAAAATTTGATTCATCAGACCAGGCCATTTGAGTTTGGCCCTTGGCAAACTTGCTCAAATCCTTATGCTTGCCCATTATTCCTGCTTCTAACACATCAACTTTGAGGACAAAATGTTCACTTGCTGCCTAATATATCCCACCCACTAACAGGTGCCGTGATGAAGGGATAATCAGTGTTATTCACTTCACCTGTCATAATGTTATGCCTGATCGGTGTATATATTGTGTATAAATATGAATATATAGGGGCCTATCAACCTGGAAGGGGCCTATTTTCATGTAATTCAAAAAAGTAGACATGACGCTTTAAAATACTGTGAAATTATAAATAAATTTTATTACATTATTTTAACGTCATGTGTATTGCATTCTTTATGTTTGCGATTTGACTATTCTTTGTCTATGCAGGTTTATTAGCTAATGTTCATAGTTTTGATACATTTTTGGTCTTTTATTTTACCTCCAGGGTGTATTATTTTGGTGGTTAAATTTGATATATATATATATATATATATATATATATATATATATATGTTATGATACAAAGAAGATATTTATATTTCTAGATCATTACAATAAGATAATCATAAAATGTGCATTGCCTCCCGTAATGCCTGAAACACTGTCAGTGTATTTACAGTGAATCTCTGGCAATAAAAGCTTTAAAAGCACTAACACCTTTAAAATCAAACAATATCAAATGTACAGTATAGACTGTGTTTCCACAAGTTATTATGGGGGGTCGCATGTTTCAACTGTAGTGTTTGGCTTTTCCGTATCTGCAAGGTGTACTGATTGAGGATCAGTGTCTTCCTGTCCATAAATTTGACTTTACAGTATGACAGATCAGTGATAGTGGGGTGTGTCTGTCTGATCCCATAGGAAGGCCACACTCAGCCCATCTCATCGAGTCCCAGCAGGTTACAGTGCATTTAGCTTCACATAAGACACCAGGGACAGAGAGTAATTGTAGTGTCTTATCAAGCTTTCACCGCCCGGTCTTATTTTTTAAGTGTCTTGCTTTTTTTGTTTCAATTATTTATATAGGATTTTGAGTATTTTTGTTAGAAATTTTGCTAACAATTTACAATAAAGCCAACTAACATTAACTAACAATGAGTAATATACATTTGTTACAGTATTAATTAACCGTCATTTATGTTAGTTAATAAAATTGCTTATGTTCAAGTCATTTCACAGTGCATTTGTGCATTGTAACTTCGCTGATTTTCAAACCTCTTTGTATTGTTACTTAGTGTCTATGGTATATGTAATGAACAATGTTTACTCATTCTCCTGGACTGAGAAATATAGAAAATTTCAAGTGAAAATATAGAAAAATATGTTTTGTGAAAACTACAGATTATATACTTCCACATTTTTGAATCCCCGCCCACGACCAGTCGGATCAACAGAGGGTTATTAACACGAGTTATTGTAAGGGTAGATTTATAACTGAAAATTGTATTGTACTATGTCCAACCTTTCCGTGATGGAATATTTTGTTGTATGAATTATGAACATGCAATATTTCAAAAGAAAGAACAGAGCCTCTGCTTTTAAGCAAAAAAAAAACAAAAAAAAACTATTACAAACAATAAATAAAACAATAGTTTTATTCTAGTTTAATGCATAATTTTTTTTCTCAACAATTTGGAACACAAAGCTGAAAAAAACTATTTTGTAAAAGATGTATCCAAATCGGATTCAGAATGAGGATCAAAACACAGATGTACTCCGTAGATGGAGTCGATCAACACCCCGGATGTTTGCACAGTCTTATACCATGTCCTGGGTCGACATTTCATTCAGAAACATTAGACAGTTTTGATATACAGTATATGCTGTTTAATGTTGATGACCAAGTTATTTTATGATTACATATGATATCGCTCGTTTCCGCATCTTCTTCGCACCTGTTTTGATCAGGAGATTCAGTACTCTTTCAGAAGATGTGTAATAGCGCCCCCTACCGTATAACAGTGTGGAAAGCTGAACATTTTCGTCAATTATGGTAAAAATGGAGCACTATGGCGGCTTTCTTACCTTTATGGGATGGTGTTTTTCTTGCACAAGGGAACAACACAAGTCTACACTATTATGACTAAAAGTTTGCCAAGAAGTATTTCCTACTAAAGCGAGATGCTATTTGGCTCTGACAAGTGTATACATAGGCCTATTATATAATGCATATTATATCTTTTTATTTAAATAAATGTAATTAAATGATTCAAAGGGATTTAAGGGAATAAAGAAGAAATAAGAATGATAAGAGTTATAGCCTAATTATAGCCTATACAGTTGTGAAGTAATCAATTTAAAATCAATTTGTACACATTTACTCTTGTTTGTATGTCTAATACGTCAGAAATGTAACAAAATGTAATGGGGGGGGGGGGGGGGCATTTATAATTAATGATATAAGATATATATGCATTGTGGCTGTTGAAGTTTTCCTGCCTATTTGGCAAGAGGGAAGACAAAAGCCTTTTTTCTCTGTCCTGAGTCACCCCCCCCCCCCCCCCCCCCCGGCTTTCTACTGAATAGGGAGCCAAGTTTAATTGAAAGCCCATTTTTCCAGCGAAGTACCTCTTTAACTAATGTTAACAGATACAACTTTTGTATTAGTAAATGTAGAAATTAACATTACTTTTCGTATTTTGTCTTCCAGTTTTCCTTTATCTTATTTTTTTCTCTCATAAAACATCCCATGCAGATGAAACAAAGATTATAGACCACAATATAACAGCTGGTGTACAGTGTTTTAATACAGATGATGATTGATCCGGTACAATTATCACTGTTCATTTATTTTCCAGTAACACAAAACTCTCGATCTTCCTCAGAGGTGGATAGAGAAGAATTTCTTAAAGCATGTGGATCAAAGGTAAAACTGCAGATCAAGACATGACATTATTGCTTGAATTTATGAATGTCACTGCATTAAATATCAAAATATCAAGTCAAGTGCCATCTGCAAACAAAATGATTTTGGACATTTTCTCTTTAAATGTATCTTTGAAATTACTTTTTTTTTTTTTTTTCAGTGAATTCAGTTCCCTTCACACAGGTGTTAAGACAAGAAAATACTAATAATAGTCTTTCTAAAATTTCAGTGTGCTACTTTTTTGTGTGTGCGAAATTTACTAGCAATTTCTCTTGTAAAGTAAATCCTACACCATTTTTTTTCAGTGTATGAACATGATCAACTATAACATTTGACACCCAGAAAGTGTCCCAATACTTTTAATTTTGAACAATATATTACTTCATAATTTAAATCTTAAAAAAAGTGCATATTTTTACTTGACCAAATGGTGAAAAAAGTGTTCTTTCTTTAAAATGAATGACAGTTGGTTTGGTAACATTTTACAATAAGTTTCCATTTGTTAACATGAACTAACAATGAAAAACATCTTTGTTAATTCCAATATTTACTAATACATTATTAAAATCAAAAGTTGTATCTTTACTTAATGCACTGTGAAATAACATGAGCTAGCAATGAACAGTTGTATTTTCTCTAACTAACATTGACAAAGATGAATAAATAATCGAACAAATCTATTGCTCATTAGTTAATGCATTAACGTTAACCAACGGTGCACTTATTGTTACGTGTCACCGATATTTTGTAATAACAAAGTGACATTTTTAGTGTGGTCACTATTTGGTAGTCACTTTTGTTGATATACTAGCAAAATATTGTTAATTTATACCACTCTCAGAAAAAAAGGTACAAAAGCTGTCACTGCAGAATCCTTTCTAAATGATACATATTAGAACCTTTTAAAGGGTCCCTTCCCAGTGACAGCCTTTCTACCTTTTTTCTGAGAGTGTACACATACATATAAAATGACTATAAGGAATTTCTTTAAAGCCTTTTTATGTAAAAATTCCAAATTCTTCTACATGTATAAAATGACATATCTGAATGTCACTCACCCTCGCCAATTTATCAAGGTGACTTGTTAAGGGCATCACCATTGTTCTATGTGCTGGTGCACTATGAGAGCGGCTCACATCAGAGGACAGCAGCGCGGCGCCGTGAGTTTGAGCGAGTTGAGCGTGACTTTGTCTCTTAGTTTGTCCAAGGTAATGAGGAGACATGGTGGCAGTCTTCTCTGCCCAGGGTGAAATTATGATAATAAGAGAAAGCAAAGCTATTACTGGCGCTGGGCTTTCATTATGCAAATGATATTAAAACAGGCCGCATGGATGGCCCCTGGCTACAGGCTAATCTCCATGCAGTGATTACAATGTGTCAAACTTAGTCATTTTGATTATGACATGTTAATTACATGCCATGTTTGCACCTGCACAACTGATAGGTGCACTCTAAAACAAAAAGGAGCCGCACCGAGACAAATATCATTTTTGGAGATAAAAACACAATTAATTGTTAATTAATCAATTAATTGTGGGGGATCTGTCACATTGGAGATGTTCCGATGGTGGGATGAAGACGTAAAAAGAAACAATTTAGTTCATTATAGCGTTTTAGATATCTATATCTATATCTATATATATATATATATATATATATATATATATATATATATATATATATATATATATATATATATATATATATATATACATATACATTTTGAACACAAATATATTACATTTTAACACACATATTTAACTGTTTAATACTAATACTAACATTTGTAATGATCCAAATGTTCTTTGTATATATATATATATATACTATAATGAGGTAAAATGTAACCATTAGTTAAGTTATTTTCTAACTTAATAGTTAAAATTGTATATATATATATATATATATATATATATATATATATATATATATATGTATATATATATATATATATATATATATATATATATATATATATATATATATATATATACTGTTTTATTTCTTAGTTTGTTATGATGTAAATATTTATATAAACATTATTACATATTATAAAATATATTACTTATTATTATATTAAATGATATATGGCACCCCTACTGTAGTAAAATTTTTCATTATTTTAAATATTAATTTAAAGTTTAAATTCCCAGTCACAAATTTGACCTATACCTTGCAGGCATCTTATTTCACTTTTATATTATTATTTCATATTTTCTTATAATACAAAATATTTAATTTTTTATTATTTTAATAAAAATAATTTTAATTGAATTGAATTTTAAATGTAATATATTTTATATTCTGGCTTAGCTAACAAAAATCAATCAAATCTAATTAAACTTCACTGTCACCAACATAGGTTTTTACATGAACTATAACATGATTTATACAGACAATTTTACTATACTTAAAAATTTAAGTCAGCAACTATACTTAAGTTTTTGAAATAAGTGGAATTGGACCCACTTTATATTAGGTGGCCTTAACTACTATGTTATAACCTTTAAATTAATTATTTGATACAATGCACTTATTGTGTACATACATGTTTTTACATTGTACTAACATAAAAAAAATGACCTGCGTGTAATTACATCTGTAATTAATTTCTGTAGTTACATTCATAAGTACACTATTGACACTTCCCTTCTACCTAACCCTACCCTTAAACTTACCCATACCACCACCCATGTCCCTAACCTTCCCGTATCCCACCTCAATATCAGCAAAAGTGTTTTGCAATACAATATGAACACAGTAAATACATATTTTTTGATGTACATATAGTTAAGGCCACTTAATATAAAGTGGGACTGTGGAATTTTTTACAATGTTGTGCCATAAAGGAAAAAAGACTAAATACTGCGTGTTCTTAAATATTACGATTCAATAACAGGCACCAAAACAAACCAAAATAGCATTTCATTTCAGAGTATTTTCAATATAATCTAAGTGTCCCATTATTTTTTGAAGTGCATTACAAATGTGCTATAGAGCGTACAAAACCAAGCCAAAGTAATACAAATCCCCCAAAGATCTTTTTAGGCCCTTTCTTGCATCATTAACTCCTTACAAAAATATGACTTTCCATCTATATATGTATACACGCACATTTGCTCACAGTAAGAGGGCTTCCAAACTCCATCCCATCATCTCATATTACTGTAATCTGTGTGGATTGAGCTGGTCCCTTGTGTTTGCGCTGGTCTGCGTAGACGTGGCGCTGCTAATGGAGGCCTTTCGCTCTCAATGCAGTGGTTAGGGCTTTCTGAGTGTTCTTCAGCCGGGCACAAACTCCGGCCCATCTACTGCGCTGGTTGTTTATGTGCTTTATTCCGCAAAATCCTTGGGGATTCATAAATATTGATTGGAGGCAGAAAATGGATGGAGTCCAGGCCCAGGGAATCAACTCTATTTTTCTGACTATAGCCCAAGACCAGCACAATGGGATTAATGCTTCAAAAAGGGTTCTTGATATGTTTTTTCTTGTTGCCACTTTTCTTTCTTTTTTTATTTTATTTCATATCACCTCTCTCTTTTCTACTTTTGACATTTCCAGCTGTTGTTTTGTGAGGCGTATGCACCGCTGAAGCCGCTGTCATTGTGTTAAGCAGGAGAGCTTGTAAATGTGTTTCATGCTGCATTACAAGCTTTATATCCTCTGGGTATATTCATTTCACTGATAAATTGAGGTGCCTGTTATTTAATTAGAAGTACATGTAATATTTGCTTTGAAAGAAAAAGACATTTTATCTGTTCCTTTTAATAGCAAACAAATATATCATTATTTGAACTATTAGATAAATGACTGATCCGATTTAAGTCTCTACAGTTTTGTACTGTAAGTTTGACATAACGGACGTGGCATGACAACAAATCATCGTCACGCATGAGTGTCAGAAATATCATGTATGCACGTTATATATTATGCAGGGTCATGTTGTATATTATAAGGATGATTTTATAATGATGCATGTTTATTATTGATTAAAAATTATTGTAAAAACACATGTACTTAGAAGTTACTTAAATAAATTAAGGTTATTGTTTTTAAGTTGATTGTTTTTATAATACATATAGTATTGAAAATAAATATTATTATTAAAACACATTTACTTAGAAGTTACTTGTTAAAGATGATAATTTTTGTGATTAATTACTTATTCTTATATACTTATATATTACTTAATATATATAACAAAATTATTTTTTAAATTCTTTTAATTATTTATAATACAAAATATCCAGTTGCGTGCAGTTATTTATGAAAATTTTAACTTTAAGATTTTTTTTTATTTATTATAAATAATTGCTGTTTATTTTCAAATAATTATATTCAAATAATTGTTTAAGCATAAAAAATGAATAAGACAGTTCTTAATCTTCTTTCTGTGGACAATGTTATAAAAAATAGGTACATTTTAAAACATTTACAGTACAGAAACATTGTTATTCCTTGGGTAAAAAAGAAATTATGAAAATTCTGTACAAAAATGGACCTAAACTTATACAATACTTTTTATTAGACATAAATAATTGCTTAAATCTATGTATTGATCATGTTTAAGTATATTTAACATATATAGCCTATTATATAATGTTGCCAAATAGTTATAAAGAATAGCTAAATCTAGATTTCTGCAAATAATTAAATATTCACTATATGGAAGCATTTCCATATAGGACAAGACAATAATTGCAAAATATCTAACTTTTTATTATATAATTACCTTTTTATTATAAATATATAATAAACTGATATATATATATATATATATATATATATATATATATATATATATATATATATATATATATATATATATATATATATATATATATATATATATATATATATATATATATATATATATATATATATATATATATATATATATATATATATATATATATATATATATATATATATATATATATATATATATATTAGTTATATTTGGCTAAATCATTATTTCTGCAAATAACTTCATATTCACTACATGGAAGCATTTTTGCCAGTGCTAAAACACAAGAAAATGATTTCATTTGAATGAGTCAATAGCTTCTTACTTTAACAACTACACACTTTTTACAGTGAAGGTAAATTTCTAGTCCATCCTCGACCAAAAAGGCTTGTTTTTTTTTAAAGTTCTGTATGTGCTAATGTTTACGGACAGCTAACCTGACCCAACACTGTGCTGTCAGCTTTGGTTTAGGAAGACATCTTCTTCCAAATTAGAGCCCTTCATAAGCAAACCCTGCAATTTTGTCCCGAGGAAGAGCAGCGTGGGACGAAATGGGAACAACAACAACTTATTCAGTACCTGTCACCTCCCGTTAATAAATAAGAATCTCTTTTTCGGAGGGCGGTCGTTGTGTCCCGGACCGTCCGGGGCGATGCGAGGTGCGTGCTCGCTAGATTAAACATCTTGTCTAGTCCGGCAGCATGTTAATGAATAGCAATGGAGATTCACTGTGTTTTAATGAAGAAGACACCGCTTTTACAGGGTGCAATTTATTGGGCCAATTCCCCCTGTCCGTCACGGCTAGAGAAGGGTGGCGGACCCCTTCCCCTCTCCCCTCGTTACATTGTCAAGGAGAGTGTGGTGGAAATTGGGCGAGTGCCTGATGTAAGGCCAGGGCCTCTGACTCAATTTACCCGGTGACATCTCTGATCTTGCTCCCTGGATCAGTAAGCAATTCTGGCAATGAGATGCATGGAAATTAATTACTCTATTTGTGACCCCAACACACACGCAGACACGCGGCCACCCTTTCTGCTGAGCGGGGTGACGGATTGGTTTACATGCGCTTAATAACTGGCCAGGATGTTTTGCGGGTTGTCCACATACACTTACATGCTCGGTCTGAATGGAAGTGACATGGACGCCCAGCCTGTGTTTGTAGGCGTTTCTTCAGTTCTCTGTTCTGTTGTCCTATACATAACGTTATGAGCTGCACTGCAAAATCCGACTGGTTGAACTGGTTTACTTAAAAAAGAAGGCTACATTAGTTAACACGAACTATCAACGAACACCACTTCTACAGCATTTATTAATCTTAGCTAATGTTAATATCAACATTTACTAATACATTTTAAAGATCTGTTAACATAGGTTAATGCACTGTGAACGAACATGAATATAAAAAATGTTATTAACAAGAACAAAGGTTAATTAATGCTGTAAGAATATCTAGCTTTTTTATCCAAACACATCCTCTGGTGAGGCAAAATCACTTTAGTTTTGTGTTGCACATCGAGGGATCTGCCTCATTTGAGCGCATACGTTTTTATGCTCATTTCATGCGCATCTAGGCGTTTCCATACAGCTTTTTTATGTGATATCCCAAAATACAAAAGCTGGATGGAAACGCCTAGATGCGCATGGAATGAGCACAAAAACATATGCGCTCAAATGAGGCAGATCCCTCGATGTGCAACACAAAACTAAAGTGATTTTGCTTCACCAGAGGATGTGATTGGATAACTGGACTAACCAGCGGACCAATCGCACAGCATTGTTGGTTTGGTCGTTTTACATAGCCTGAGCCAAAGGCCTCCGAAATCGCATAATATGTGACAAAGGAAGTATGTCTGAATTCACAGTACTCATAAAAGAGTAGGCAAAAAGTCCCTGGATGACCTATTTCCTGCAAAATTCTGAAATGTGCTTATAATGGACACTTTACTATCCCATGAGGCCACGGGAGAGGATTTGTGAATGGCAGTGAAGCGACATAACTGACACTGGTCCACATGATAATGACATGGTGAATGTAGTAAGACCAGATACTACACACACTC
The DNA here is from genome assembly GCF_949357685.1 of Gobio gobio. NCBI lineage: Eukaryota > Metazoa > Chordata > Actinopteri > Cypriniformes > Gobionidae > Gobio > Gobio gobio. The sequence continues at coordinate 21,219,336 of NC_137118.1, forward strand.
ATACTATAGAACATGCTTTTTTTTTAGCGGTCGTGAAGTAATTACTTATAAACAGGGCTTGACATTAAAGGATTAGTTCACTTTCAAATAAACTTTTGCTTATAATTTACTCACCCCTTTGTCATCCAAGATATCCATCTCTTTCTGTCTTCAGTCGAAAAGCAATGAAGATTTTTGATGAAAAGATTTCAGGATATTTCTCCATATAATGGAAGTCAATAGACCCCATACGGTTCAAGGTCCAAATGAGAGGTTCAGTACAGCTTCAAAAGGGCTTTAAACCACATCAAACGGTACCAGATGATCAATAAGGGTCTTATCTAGCGAAACGATCGGTAATTTTTTTTTAAATAAATAAAGTTGAAGTTTTATAAGCACAAATGCTCGCCGTGCTCTGTTCAGTGATGCACGCTCGCGATGTCACGTAATTCACAATTACGTTGAAAAGGTCACGCTAGACGCAGGCGGAAGTACCGAGTCAGTGTTTACAAATGAGCGAAAGGAGGACCGTATCCACATATTCAAACGTCTTTGCGCCTGCGTCTAGCATGGCGTCTAATAAAATAAACTGTTAAATCACACGAAAATATGGATATATATTTAAGGCTGGGCTCATACACAAAATATGCTAGATTTAAACGTAATGGCTGATCAAAATAAAAATCTTATTTTCAGGCAAACAGCTGTTGATGACCTGTCATGTTATACATTTCATGTAGACTTGATTTGGATGATGTCACCAGTGGTAATTTACATATAGCCAACAATACATTTCCTAACAACAAAATTGTGGCCAGTGAAAATGCTGAGTGACTAGTAACTTTGGAAAACCACTAGCCACAGTGCAGTGGCGGCTGGTCAATAGAGGACGCTGGGGCGCCGCCCCCATCAAAATTCCAGAAATATACATGTATACAAAAATGATATAAAAATGAAATAAAAATAAAATAGTTTTCTCATACGACGTGCCGGCTGTTAGTAAGAGCCTCAGCATTTAATAAAAACTGGCTTTGATCGGTTAACTAATATGTTCTTCAATATGTTTCATGCGGTTTCATGCGCGAGGGACGCCGGACAAATGGATGTCTATCTGAGTCCAAAAATATATGGGCAGCATGTGACCTGAAGCTGGTCTCTAATTGGTTTTTAAAGATCCTCCTCCGGACACAGGTCGCTGCGTCCCTGGCGAATCAGAATTGGATGCAAGTTATTTTATCCAATCTGATTGGTTCTCGTCACCTGTCATTCAACTTTCCGCTCTTGGCCACTAAAGCGAAAGTGCGCGGGTGACACAGTCACTCCGACTCCGCCAAAACCTTGTTATGATGATCAGTTTCGTAGAGATGGCAGCAGTTAAACCAAATTCTTTCACAAGGCGTTCGCTGGAAGATCCCGAACCGGACCAACGCGATTTACAAATCCAGCGGCAGGCCAGTGACAGGACGCAGCTGCACTCGGAGCTCCACGCGCTTGTTATGAGAGACGTAGGCGGCTGGCTGGATGTGTTGTTAGCAATGCCCTTTATTGCTTTCCCTGTCTTTTATTTCAAAGTGTTGGTACTGAAGTTTTGTGGACAACAACGGGGGTAAGAGACCTCAAATATCTGACTGAACAATGCAAACGTCATGACACTACTGAGATGACTGACTTTAATCAGAGAGTCATTGAGAAATTTGCTGGACAGAAAGAAAGGAGAGCAACATTTATGTTCAAATAGTCAACATGCTAGTCTGTTGTTGCTGTTTTTTTAGTTTTTTTTTCTAATTCAATTATATGTGGGATATGAATGTGTAAAAAGATAAAAGTGAAGACCCCCCCCCAAAAAAAAATAATTATCACCAGCCGCCACTGCCACAGTCTCTCATGATTGTGTTTCCAAAGAGAACATGACAGAGTTTGTTGCATTTCGTTGTCATTTGTGATGGAGGATAAAATAGCCACAGTGGCTTCCCCGATTGCAGCAACTTCCATTTTTATTACAAATATTTGGCACCAGTTTTCCAGGAAGTGACGATTTTGTTCTCTTGAACACATGGGATGGAAATGCTGCCTTATTTCACAAATGTTTTATGCGATATTCCAATTTTGCGCATAAGTTCAATTCACAACTTTGAATGGAAACAGCTATTGTTAGTTCAGTTATGACCCCTGTGGTGAAAATTAAGTTTTTAATGTTGTTTATATGTTTATGGTGTTTTTAATATGCTTTTAAAGTTGAGCGAGTGGATCAGGTAGTCCGAGCTGGTGTGAGTGAGTGGAGGCAGGGGTAATTTGCATATTCCTGGTTCCAAGTATACTGAATGAAGCAAGGGTGTAGTAACATTAAAGCTATTTTAAGGCATGAATAAAAAAAAATTCACTTCAAAATGCCATTATGTCTTTCTCCATGGGAGGATTTGTGTCATTAAGTTAACTAATGTGCTTTTTTTTTATCTAACCAAGTTAACGAGTTGCAACTCCGATATATGGGTAAATATCATTGATTTTACTTATAATATATTAGCTCAAAATTATTGAATTATTAAAAATATTCATATTATATTGTGTGGTAAAAGGGGAATTGAGACTAGACTCAGTTATTAGGGTCAGTCATTAAACACACTTGCTTTTCGTTGGTAGTTATTTTGTATGAATATTGACTTTTAGTTATTTGTGCTTTGAGTTTGAGTTATAAATGACTTATTTTCTCAATTTTATGGAAGCCAAAGAAGCATCTGGATTGGGATTCCAAAACATGACATTTAAAGTAATGCTTGAATTGAACCACTTATTATTAATGGCAAATTTAAGCTTTACAGTGTAAAATGAATTGACGTATTCCTCATTTGTATATTACAAAACCTGTATCATTTGAGATGTATGTTAGCATATGAAAATGGTAGTTTTATATCGAACACCTGGACAACTTACAGAACTGAAATCGTATGCAACTCATGCTTTATGAAATTACTGTATCACACTCGGAATTGAAGTTGAATGATCTTTTGCATTAAAACTTGTAGAATCTGCATGAAATGCAGTTAAGAAATATAATAAGAAAAATGTAAGGCAGTCTTGATTTTATCATGAAAAATGTCTGTTGCGTACAGAAAAGAAGCCTGATGAACGGGAGGGGCTGAAAGAAAATTTGACATCCTTCGAAAAAGAAGTTATTGTATTTTTAGGAAAGATTACGCAGACATATTTTTTTTCTTTGAAACTGATTCTTTAGTAAACAATGAGCGGAAAGATGCAGTATAAAAGTCAACAGGGTCAATTTCAATTTTATGTTGACTTTAAAGTGTAATAATGCATCTTATATCCTCAAGATTTTAGTTAGTAACATATGGCTTGTGGATTAACTGTTTCTTTTGAACATAATGGATGTGCAATGGATGAAATTCCATTAATTCCAATAGCTGGAGTATTGCAATGCGTGATACTCTGCACCCTGTCCGCCGCTCTGTGTTCAAATGGAAATTTTATCTCCATGCAGTGACCTTGAGTTAGACTTGTTGGAGACGTTAAGTCAATTTACTGACAGTGATGCACACATATACTCTCACTCTCCCTGTCACACACCGTTTTACATTATTTAGCTATTATTCGCACTGAATTTAAATGCTGGTTGGGTATATTTATTTTATAAAAGTAGTATTAATATAGTAAATACAACTCAACTCTATTTATTAGCTATAAGTGCTGTGTTGCTTACACAAAGTTTAAACAGATCAGCATATCGCAAGCTGTCATTATTGTTCTTTAGCCTGGTTAGATTGGCACATGGGTGACGTGTATGCGGAGGGGCCTCTCCTCAAGCAGTCTGGCAGGCAACCTGAGAGATCCCATCTTTACTTATTTATCGGCTAGACATCAGGTCAGTTTGGCGTTCACGTTACAGGCTGACACTCAATTAGCAAGGCCGCAGTAAACACTGTCTGCCTCAGTCTTTGCTTTAGCACAGAGAACTACAGCTATCCCAGAATCCCTCGTCCAAATGTGTCTCCTAAATACACTTTATCAGTCATCATTCAGAACGCTGCCGCAATGGGGCGATGCATTTAGTCACATGATTCAAAAGTCTGCCCTTTAAATATACCTTAAATTAATGTTTTGTTAAATTTTTTTTTAAAGGTTATTTTGAGTTAAAGTTTAACATAAGAAAAGTCGCATTGTGAGATACAAAGTCACAATTATGAGAAATAGTCACAATTGGCCGCATTGGTAGTTTTAAAGTTACATTGTGAGAAAGTCGCAATTGCAATAGTCAACTTCTGAGATATAAAGTCCCAATTATGAGAAGTTACATTGTGAGAGATTAAGCAACAATTACGAGTAACAAACTTGCAATTGTAAGAGTCCCATTGTGAGATGAGAGATTAGGTCACAATGATGAGAAATAAAATCACATTACTCATTTTAAAGTGTGAGATACTGTCACAATTATGAAAAGTAAAGTCACAATTGTAAGAAATAAACCCATTCTTAGATGAGAAAGTCGCAATTACAAGACATAGTGCCACAATTATGAGAAATAAAGTCTAATTACTAGTTATAAAGTCACATTATGAGATATAAAGTCACAATTACGAGAAAATTGCTAGTTATAAAGTCACATTGTGAGATATTAAGTCAAAATTATGAGTAACAAAGTCGCAATTGTAATAAATAGTCCCATTGTGGGATGATAAAGTCGCAATTACGAGAAATTAAGTTGCATTTATAAGTAATAAAGCCACATTGTGAGTTATAAATTCGCAATTACGAGAAATAATGTCACAATTGTGAGAAATAAAGTCACAATTGTAAGAAATAAACCCCTTGTGAGATGAGTCAGTCGCAATTACAAGAAATTAAATTACAATTACGAGAAATAAAGTTCCATCGTAAGTTATCGTAAATAAAATCACATTGCTAGTAATAATGTTACATTGGGAGATATTTAGTCAAAATTATGAGTAACAAAGTCGCAATTGTAAGAAATAAACCCATTGTGAGATGATAAAGTCGCAGTTACAAGAAATTTAATCGCAGTAATGAGAAATAGTCACATCGTGAGATATAAAGTCTCGATTTTGAGAAATAGGATCACGATTATGAGAAATAGTCACATTATAAGTTGTAAAGGTACATTGTGAGATGTTGAGTCAAAATTATGAGTAACAAAGTCTCAATTGCAAGAAATGGTCAAACTGTGAGATGATAAAGTCACAATTACAAGAAAAAAAGATGGAATTGCAACATAACGTCACATAGCGAGATATAAGTCGCAAAAATAACACAATGCATTATACTCTACTAAAACTTAAGTTTGTTTATCTTTTATAATTAAAATGCAAAGGCTGTTATGACCACATGGAATATAAAGTAAAAAAAAAAACTCACTTTTCCTGATACTTTCATATATTTTTTTACAGCAGTTTTTATAAAACTTGTAAAGCACAGTTAAAGTGTTAATCTGCAAAAGAACAGATCTTCTTTCGAGTCGTCACGTCAAAGTGTAATAATGCGAGAGGGAACCAAATAGAGAATGAGTTTAGCGAATGTGTCTGGAGTGTAATTACAGCGCCACCTTTCCCTAAATATCACTTTCTCGCATCATGAATTAGCTATAAGATCAGTCTCAAAAAACACATGGAAGGAGTCAATGAGAAGATACCGTCTGATCTGTGTAAGCAGGCCTCAAGATAAAGAGCTTAAAGATAAGACACACAACTTTGAGGCACTTAAAGTAAGTGCCACCATTTTAGATGTGGTTACGATCTAGTGAACAAATCTTCGATTAATGCACATTTCTGTATTTTGTAAAAATAAAAACATTTACTCTTTCAGTGTACAGTTCTCTCCATGTACACACATCTAATAAACATCACAAAAACATTGGTTACACTTTAGTTTAGGGTGATGTAGTTACATTATAATTACTCAAATAAGTACTAAGTAATACTTATTTACTTATTATGTTATGGTTAAGTTCAGGGTTTGGTTTAGGGTTAGTTACTTGTAATTATGCATATTTAATGTTATTACTAATAACAACTACGTCACCTTAAAATAAAGTGTTACCAAAACATCTACTGTGTATACATTTATGTTTTAGTGCCGTATTGTACTATAACACTGGGCTATAAATGTACATCTTTTATACATAAAGTCATTAAAGGGATAGTTCTCCCAAAAATTAAAATTCTGTCATCCTTTACTCACCCTCATGACATTCCAAATCAATAAGACTTTCATTCATCTTTAAAACACAAATGAAGATACTTTTAAAGAAATCTGAGATATTTCTGTCCCTCTATTGAAAGTCTATTCACACAAAACTAACACAACAAAACGTTCATAAAGTTGTAAAATAAATCACTATGAATCCAGCGGTTTAATAGTATTCTGAAGAGGCACGATCACTTTATATAATGAACAGATTTAATTTAGACGTTTATTCAAATATAAACATTGATTATAGAGCACAGCAAAATGGTAAACAGAAGCTCAATCGTACTTTCTTGACGCGCGAGAACCAACCTCACTGGTTCTTGCGGAAGCTGAAACTTGTTTCCACCATGGAATAAAAACATAAAAAGGTAATTGCAACTTTTTATCTCACTTTCTGCAATTCTTGCAATTGCGAGTTTACATCTGGTAATTTAGATTTTTTTTCTTCTTAGAATTGTGACCTAATCTCGCAATAGCGAGTTATAAAGTCTGAATTGCAGGGACAAAAACAGCTCACAATTCTGACTTTATAAATCACAATAGCGAGTTTATATCTAACAATTCTGAGGAAAAAAAGTCAGAATTGCAAGATATAAACTTCAGCAGTATCTATTCCGTGTTAAAGTTGATGTTGTGAGGACTTTTATTATGACAGGAGGTATAGAAAGAGGAGAGGAGCTTTAGGATTAAAGCCCCGAGAACCCCCACAAGCAAACATTACTTTATAATATAATCTTGCAATTGCAAAAAAAAAAGGTGAGAATTGTGAGATAAAAAGTCGCAATTACCATCCATATAACATATTGCCGTGATACAGGAGAATGAACCTCATTGGTTCGTTCAAGCATGCTTGAGCTCCAGTTTACCATATTTTAATGATTTTACGATCTCTTCAGAGTTTAGGGTGAATAGACTTTTAACAGAGGGACAGAAATCTTTCAGATTTCATTAGAACATTTCTTCATTTGTGTTCTGAAGATGAATGAAAGTCCTACAGGTTGGAATGACATGGGAGTGAGTAAATGATGACAAAAAAATCTTTTTTGGTTGAACTAATGCTTTAAATAGACAATCTAGTACATGTGCTACCAGGGTAGCAGGAGTTTCTATTTGTGTAAATGTGTCATTTATTACAGTTACAATTAACACGCACAAAAACAAGTACGTATCTGTCGTACGTTCTATCTTGAGTCCCTTGACTCTGAGTGCTACACTCACGTTCCGATGTTTCAACATGAAGCAATTAACCTACCAGCGAGCCTCCGCCCGACGCTCCCCTCTCCACCGGTGAGGGACATGAGGTTAATTGGCAGTTTGGCTTAGACAATTTGCTGGAGTCTCAGGCTGGGTTTAAGGGGCCACGCTCTGCTTTGTACGAATCCATGAGGCACACGTACATCGCACATGTCCCTGTGGAACTATGGTTTTACAGATGATGAGTCCTGCCAAGTTACAATTTACCCCCAAATTACTCCATTTTAAACATGTGGCACAAGGACAACCTATGACTCCAACCTGGACAGAAATTACCAGAGAGGTTCAAACGGGGACGTATATTATGAGCTTGCAATAATGATTTTTTTTAGGGCAGGTAACAATATATTATAGAACGCAGTCTAAATCAGGACGGTCTAGAAATGATAACAGAAACACCCATGATTTTTAATAATAGGATTTCACAGTCAACATGGCATGGGATTTGTGCAGTAAACTTGTAAAAAAAAAAAAAACAGCAGCTGTAGTTGTTAGAACTTTACCGCAAAAAATATGACTGCAATTTGCAATAATTGCAGTGAACATTTTTTTATATACCAGTCTACTGAAATACTAAAATCTGTTTGATACACTGACAACCACCTTAAAGGCACATACGTTTCGCCGCTATTGGCCGCTTATTCAAAACAAAGGCGTAGCTTGACGACGCCGTGAATGAGCGTGGAATCATGGGAGGTTGTAGTCTTGACTCTTCACCTCCACAGCCGATGGAAAGGAATCCGACGGACTCGGGCAGAAATCATGTTCATGAATGAGTTAATGTATTCAAGTTTTATTAACGTTATGGTAGTATGAAGCAGGACATGCCGAGAGCCCTTGAGCTCGTCCTGCAGCACACTATCAGAGCTCCTCTGAACTCCTCCACCTCCCCCAGCTCCACCTGCCTAGATCTGCTATGGGATTTATTTAGATCTGCTTCATGCTCACAACAGTGTCTGTATATCTATATGCAGTAGCAAGACGCCAGTTTTGAGAAGAAAATGAGCAATATTAATCAATATTTAAAACTTTTTATTTAGACTTACACAATACCCTACCATGTACACTATATTGCCAAAAGTTTTGGGACGCCTGCCTTTACATGCACATGAACTTTAATGACATCCCATTCTTAATCCATAGGGTTTAATATGGAGTTGGCCCACCCTTTGCAGCTATAACAGCTTCAACTCTTCTGGGAAGGCTTTCCAGGATGGTGCATGGAGTGTGTTTTTTGGGGATTTTTGACCATTCTTCTAGAAGCGCATTTGTGAGGTCAGGCACTGATGTTGGATGAGAAGGCCTGGCCCGCAGTCTCCGCTCTAATTCATCCCGGTGTTCTATCGGGTTGAGGTCAGGACTCTGTGCAGGCCAGGAAAGTTCCTTCACACCAAACTCGATCATCCATGTATTTATGGACCTTGCTTTGTGCGCTGGTAGTCATGTTGGAACAGGAAGGGGCCATCCCCAAACTGTTCCCACAAAATTGGGAGCATGGAATTGTCCAAAATGTCTTGGTATGCTGAAGCATTAAGAATTCCTTTTACTGGAACTAAGGAGCCAAGCCCAACACCTGATAAACAACCCCACACCATAATCCCCCCTCTACCTAAATTTACACTTTAGATTTAAAATCAGGCAGTCAGGCAAGTACCATTCTCCTGGCAATCGCCAAACCCAGACCTGCCATTGGATTGCCAGGCAGAGAAGCGTGATTCGTTACTCCAGAGAACACGGCTTTACACCACTGCCTTTGCACCACTTTTCCATTGCACTCGGTGATGTAAGGCTTGGATGCAGCTGCTCGGCCATGGAAACCCATTCCATGAAGCTCTCTACGCACTGTTCTAAGGCCACACAGAGTTGATGTTGTTCCCAAATGCTTCCACTTTGTTATAATACCACTAACAGTTGACCATGGAATATTTATTAGTGAGGAAATTTCACGATTTCACAGGTGGCAACCTTTCCCACGCTTGGATTCACTGAGCTCCTGAGAGCGACCAATTCTTTCACAAATATTTTGAGAAGCAGTCTGCATGTCTAGGTGCTTGATTTTATACACCTTTGGCCATGGAAATGATTGAAACACATGAATTCAATGATTTGGAGGGGTGTCCCAATATTTTTGGCAATAGTGTCATCTTTCATTTTGATGTGTAACATTATCTGACAGACCTGATTGTCAGCGCTGCTGGTTTCGACAGTCATGAGATTAATGAAGAGCAGCACGCTGCTCAAGTTATTTCCAGATTAATAACCAGACTGAATTAATTTTATTTTTAATATTATTTAGTTTAGTTTTGCATTATAATCGCCTATTTTTGTCTACAAGTATAATGCTATCCAATCATTGCACTCAAACACAGAGGATATGACTCGTTTAAAGCTACACTGTGTGATATTTTCCCCCATCTAGTGGTGAAAAGGTATATGACCATCCAGATAATTTTAGTTTCTGTTCCTCTCAATTCCGATTTCGTTTTAACTCCTACGGTGGCCGATTTAGTCCAAGATTAACATGGCTTCCAGTTCGACCTCGTCCACATTCAACACAGTGCCATCGAGTGTTAAACCGCGAAAGGCGAAGCTTGAATTTACGGGTGTGTCCCTCTTTGGCTAATGCACTTTCAAGATGGAGGGGCAACATGGCGACCCGCATTCGAACCCCTCACCCGTATGTATTTTCAATGGCATATTATAAACTTACGAGAATACTTTATTACTTGAAAGAAGTAAATATAAATTAATGAGCACATATATTTTTGAAAGAACTAAGTGTTTTTAGCTAAGAATAAACTAAAAAAGTTACACAGTGTAGCTTTAAAATTATTTTTGAATAATTGTCTATGGACTGGGAATATTACTTTATTTAAACAACTTCAATTATGTAATTATTGATGATTGCTTCGTAAGGAGAAAAAAAATACTACAATTATTGATTAATACTATAAGTATCCCCCAAACCTTTGACTGAATCCCAACAAAATAGACTTTAGTCGTAATTAATATTTTAATGCTCTTAAATGGGATGTTGTTTTTATTGTATTCTTGCAGTTCTTCAATAAAATAAGGTGATCAGACTCTGAAGTATTGCACAAACACATACAGTATGGCTTGCACTCTCCTTTAACCCATTTAATCCCAAATTTTTCCCAGACACAAAAATATCCAAATCATGTGTCATTAGTATCCCTTTGAAACAATCAATCATCATTTTTTGAAATTTTCATGGAAAAGTGTGTGAAAAAGTGTGTTTTATGATCGGTCACAATTGTGACCGGTGGGATACTGTGTTGTATCAACCATTGTATTGATTTAATATAGGACTATTTGACCTGTGCAGTGTGTTTGTGTGTGTTTTTGTGTGTGTGTGTATGTTTTTTTTTGTTTTTTTGTTTTTGTGTGTCGGTGTGTGTGTGGGTGGGTGTGTGTGTGGAGATCAGACATCAGAGGAGACGTGACCATGTGTGAGTGTGTGTGTGTGTGTGTTTGTGTGTGTGTGTTTGTATGTGTTTCTGTGTGTGGAGATCAGACATCAGAGAAGACGTGACCGTGTGTGTGTTTGTGTGTGTGTGTGTGTGTGTGTGTGTGTGTATGTGTGTAGATCAGACATCAGAGGAGACGTGACCATGTGTGTGTGTGTGTAAGTTTCTGTGTGTGTGTGTGTGTGTGTGTGTGTGTGTGTGTGTGTGTGTGTGTGTGTGAGTGTGTGTGAGTTTCTGTCTGTGTGTGTGTGTGTGTGTGTGTGTGTGTGTGTGTGTGTGTGGAGATCAGACACTATTGTTGCCGATGACATGTTTGTGAGTTCTATGACCACATTAAACAAAGTTGAGTAATTGCAAATGCATATATCAATACTAGACACCTTAAACATGATGTGTACCAAAAATCTATGTCCTATCTTTATGTTAACATACTTTACCAGCCTTTTCTTTGGGAGCTTTCCTGCTGCCATCCTCTTCTCTTGGCGCAAACAGGAAGTAAACAGCTCTGGTCATGTGACAATTTACAGTAAACATGCGACACTGCACATATTTCATTGAGACCCTTTATTATTTCAATATCTGCTGGAAATGCATTGATAGATCATTCAGTAACATTTTTATAGCCTTAGAAATGAAACATTTTTTTACGGTCACTATTGTGACCGGTGGGATTAAATGGGTTAAATCATGAAATATGCATCAGAATATCATGACACCCATTTTCTTTGTTTCACAATACTCCGTTAATGATTGTAAACTGAGGTGGGTGTCTTTAGAAGAAGTATCTGTGCTGAATTTTACATAAATAAATCACAACAATCCCGTGCTATGGGCACAGCCATAGAGTGGTGCAGGTATGACGTCACTTTGTAGGCCAATCAGCAGTTAACATTGCACTGGTTCCCTCGAAAAATTCCAATAGGATCTTCACATAGGCTTTTGAATCGCTAAAAACAAGCTCTGTGAGCAACAAAAGTTTATGATATTACTTACATGTTTTGTCCATCAAGATAATTATCACAGATGAATTCACAACTATGAATTTTGAAGCTTAAAGGGATAGTTCACCCAAAAATGAAAATTCTGTCATCATTTACTCACCCTCAAGTTGTTCCAAACCTGTATGAGTTTCTTTGTTCGACTGAACACAAAATAAGATATTTAGAAGAATGTTTGTAACAAAGCAGAGAGAGCAACCCTTGACTACCATAGTATTTTTTCCCTACTATGGTAGTCAATGGTTGCTTGGATCTGCTTGGTTACAACATAGCTGTCAACCCTCCCGTTTTTTCCGGATTTCTCACGTATTTTAGCTCTTTTCCCGCTGTCTTCCCGTTTTAGTATTTTCCCGTAAAATGGCAGTACACAGACAGTAGCTTAGGCCAGTGTTTCCCAACCGGGGTGCCGTCTGACGAGAGCAAGGGTGCCGTGTAAAAGTCCTTTAAATATATATTTTTTTTTGTTCAAATTTTTCAAATAATTCTCTCTTTGTAAACTTTGTTCATTGCACGCCGTATGTTCGAATATGACCAATCATTTTCGCCGTCATTACAAATGAGAAGTCGCATGCGCTGTAAGAAAATTTGTCTCTGTGCAATCATCTGAAAGCGCGCACACGTCTCACAGCGTGCAACTATTGAGTTCTCTTTCAAGTCTTGCTCTTGAACGGACAAACTCACGCAAAAAGTTTGTCAACATGTCCATCTTGATGAGTATTCTAGCAGACATAGTCTGTTTATGCCTTAAGTAAACTTTATACAGTCGAGAAAGACGACGCATATCCGAGCATTAGGTCTTAAAGGGGCAGTAGCCTTCATGCTGTCTGTTTAATGTCAAACAACAAAAGACAAGGACATCACTCACTGCTCTTGATTGAATAGCTTTTGTAAGTTTAATAGAATTAATCTTTAATTTACACACTCATATATGCAATGTTATTTTACATTTGATCAATTTCTGTACCTGAAAACTAATGTTAGACGTACCTGAAAAACCTGAAAAGCATAGTTTATTTTATTAGTATCTTTGCTCGATAGTATTTATTTGTGCTGCTGCTTGTATTTAAATGATTTGTTCTTATTATTTTCTTTATTTTTATTTGACAGTAGTCCTTTTTTCCCTGAACATAGCAAATACTGAACCGTACCGAAACGGTGAACCTAAAACCGTGATACAAACCGAACCGTGAGCAATCTGTCCCGTTATACCCCTAGCGTAACGTATGATAGGGGGTGCCACAAAATGGAGAACATTTTCGAAGGGTGCCATGACTGAAAAAAGGTTGGGAAACACTGGCTTAGGCTACTATCGAAGAAGAAGAAGAAGAAGACAGTTGCAGCGGAGGGCGGGAGGAAGAGGGAAAAAGTAGCGGGAAGTAAACTTCAAGGTGAGTAGAGTAGATGAGTGTGATGTGCGATGATGGATCAGGACGTTGACGGCCAAAATCGAAATATATTGTGTAGTTATAAACTCTTTAGACAAATTTATTTAAGTTTGTGGGTAAGAATCGTGTAAAAAAAAAAAAAATCCCTTATTTTGTGGATGGATTCCGGGAAATATCCCTTATTTTCAATGTTCAATGTTGACAGCTATGGGTTACAAACATTCTTCCAAATATCTTCTTTTGTGTTCAGCAGAACAAAGAAACTCATACAGGTTTGGAAAAACTTGAGGGTGAGTATGATGACAGAATTTAAATTTTTGGTTGAACTATCCCTTTAAATGCAGTTACCAGAAGTACAAATCTAAAGGTATGTTATAAACAAACTACACCACGGTCCCACAAATTCAACGTCACCATCACAAGGCTTCCGACTCTTCCAACTCTTTCAGTTTTTAAAACATTTCCCCAGAACATTTGAGTTAGAATAGTTTATAAGAGCACAATTATGAGCATAATGAGGCTGTAAAAGTGGACTGAGGTTACCTGTTCGTCATGAGGACGTTTAAAGGTCCCATGGCATGGCATTTTTCTATTATTTTATAATGTTTCCTGAGGTGTACTTATATTGTTAGTATGATTTTTACATCATAAAATGTCATAATTTAGAAATAAAAGGCATTTTTTCTATACTGCTGTTTGCCCTGTGGCTGAATGCCCTGCTTCAAGAGGCGTGTCTGCTGTGAGACTTCAGTAAAAACGCCCACTGTTGTGATTGGCTGACATCTTTGCATTTGAAATGAGCGGAGGGGGCGTGGTTTAAAGAGGTCTACGAGGCACGAGCTGCTGCCAGAGAGACGGATGGACCAGAGTTCACTTCTCATCAGTTCTCTCAGCCAGCATATCTCAGTTCAGGGTGAACTGTTGTAGTTACTAGAATATACTTCAGGTTATTAGTCTATTTCTAGTCGGAGGGGCTGTCACTCATGTCAGAAAGTTAGTAACTTTAGTAAATTATGGATCAGCGCTGACTCGAGACGCGAACCGTTTAGAACGATTCAGTCCGATTTGGTGAACTGGTTCGGTTCACTAAAAAGAACCGATTCAAAAGAATGATTCGTTCGCGAACCGGACATCACGGAGACGGAGCGATTGCTAACAAAGTTATTTATAGTAACTACTGAGTTGTGAGAGCGCTGTCTGTCAGCGCGAGTCTATTGTGTTTGTATCTGAGAGTTCTGAATAAACACGAGTCCCAGTCACGCCGAGTCCGTCTTCATCATTATTCTACCAACTTTGTAACACATGCAATCTACCATTACAGCGAGATGAACGAGTTAGTAAGTTTGATTAAAGCATTATTTCTAGATATGTTCCAATCATATGAAAAACGTCAGTGACGCGCATTGAGTAACTTACACAGCGCAAACAAAGACACAACAGCAGTAATCGAATGTAATCCAGTTTATTGTGGGGAAAGCTGGCTAGCCTAGCCGGATACCCTCACGCTTACCCCCGTCTGCTTAATCTCACGCCGCGTTTGGTGCCTCCGCTGTGGGCCAGATGCAGTACTGGGGGTCGGGGATGTTGAAGGCCGAGCTTCGGCGTGCGTGAGGTTATAGATGTGGCTCTGCCGATGTTAAGCAGAAACTCCCGACTGTATGCACTTTTAAGAACAGATAGACGCGACGAGGACGTACAAAAACACTGACTCACAAGATAGAAAAGACGAAAACACCGTTCTGTCGGGAGAGAGAGAAGCCGCAGCGTGTGCACGAATAATAAATAATTAGCTACACATAAGAAATCACTGATCACAGATCAGAAGGAACTGAAAAAAGACTTCTGTTTTCATTTGTACATCCAAAAACTGAGAAACTGCCAGCATTCACTCGTTCACAACCCATGATCTCTCGAGCGTTTGCATGGGCGTGCCAGATTCTCTGGGCGGAGGAAAGGGAGGTAACCGTTCCTGCTTGGACGTCAAACCAGGAGACTTCAGGATTGGCTCGTCTGGCCTGTCATTTTGCCAAACCCAGAACTCGGGTTTACACCGAGCAACATTTCTATCCACTTGGGGACAATATTCAGGCTAGGGGAACTCATATTAATGTTGAAATACGAGATAAAATGAAAATTTCATGCCATGGGACCTTTAAAGGCATGTAAAAGCTTTAAAAAAAAAAATCAAATTTTTAAGATAATCAGTTATTTGTCATTTGTATTTTGTCGTAGAATAGGGCTGCACGGTTTGGGGAAAATATCTAATTGAGATTATTCTGGTTATTTATTTTTCTTTTTTTTTTTACAAATGAAAAGTGTGTATATAACATTTTGTGTTTATATATTAATATGACTAATAACAATTATGATGATTATTATTATTGCTAAATAAAAATAAGAAATATTACTATTACAATAACATTCATTATTAAAGGTCTAAGGATTTATTGTAAAAAACAATTATTATTATAAAAATCTGTGCTTTTTATCTGTGATATCAATTTCTTAAAGTCTATGTCTTTAATATGAAATATGAGCCTCTTATGCATCCACCGTGGGGATTAAAACTCTTGTAAGAAAAACATATGGATTGTCATATAAATTTATTTAGAGAGAAGTATTATTTTCTTATTTTCTACCCAAAAGTTTCATTCATACTGGAGGCCAGAGGGCGCCCTCGAGCAGAAACTCAACATTTGCCTCAGAGAAGTAATCGTTCGTTTTCAGGAAATCCCTATGGGAAATCCCTAAAGTCTGAATAAAACAAAGATAGAAACGCTTTGACTGATTAAACACGAAGATAATACTTCTGCGTCAAGATATGGTGTATTTGAGTTCTTCAAGCCTTCTCGGGTATTTTCATAATAATAAAGTATGCAGTGCTAATTGACATCTGTGATAAGAAGCCACATCCGGTCGACTGACGATATGAAGTGAGTTAAAACCTGTTATTAAACACTGTATTTTGTTTATGAACGCTTCACATTACTAGTTTGTGAAGATGTTTGACACGTGTTGCTTTTTTAAACGCACGTTATAAGCGACTCAAACTCGCAGTGTTTCAGACGGAGCAGCGTTTATTACTGATCACAGAGCCGCCCTGCAGTGCCTGCACTGACACGCTGGCCATTTATTTATTTCATTAAAATCGCAGCCTTTGCGCTTTCATAATCGCACATAACCCAAATCGCGATCGTGGTTCGATTTCGATTAATCGTGCAGCCCTATCGTAGAATAAACCGTGCTCAAGGGTCTTGAGCTTGTGTTCACCACAGACCTTATTTCAGCCATTTAACCAAAACCCCATTCAAAAAACCCATTGACTTCGGGACAATGGAACCGGAAGTGCTAAAAGTCATACCTGCACCACTCTATTGCTGTGGACATTTTTTTTTACACTACTATTTGAAGCTTCCGCTTTTCAAAAGGTAAAGGCCTGTTGGCACATGGGCTTAGGTGAGTATCTGACACAGGGTGCCTTTCACTTTTTTCACTTAAAGTTTTTCTTCCTTATGTCATGTGTGGGTCTCTGTGTTTATCACTTTTCTCATGTGCATCTTTCAGTCACATCTTTATGGAAGCTTGTTTCTTTCTACCACAGAGTAAATAAATAAATAAGGTAATTGTGACTTTTTATCTCACAACTTTTTTTTCTCAGAATCGTAAATTTATATGTTAAAAAAAGTCTCAATATATTTAAACATCTTTATTCCGTAAAGCAAACAAGCTTCCATACATTTTAACTCTGTAACTAAAATGTTATATTTTTGTTTTCAAAGAGTACCTTTTACTTGAAGACGCTTGTAAAGAAAACATTATTTATTTGCTCCTTATTTTTCAGATGTTCATGTCATTATGCTGCTATTTGTCTTGACGCTGCATCTGTGAGAGCCTTTCCCCTCCACGTCATCAGTCATCTGTAGTGCTAGCTGTCACGGCTAATCTCCGCACAGTGGAAACTGATGATCGCTAAACCAGTATTTAACGCTCACTAATTGCTACTTAGCAGGTTTAGCTGACTCACTGTGGCTGGGCTGCTCAAGCTCAGTCAATATTTTAGCTGCTTGAAGAGGTCAAAAATAGTGTAGCTATTAAGTGTAGTGTGTAGCTACCATCCAAAAATAGTTTGGATTTGTTGTAACGAAAACATATACAAAATAATTACCGGGGTTACCATAGTTTCTGGAAAATACCAAAGTCTCAATTATTGTAACTGTAAAATAATAAATAATAAACAGATTAATATGGGATTTCCTTCTAGATGTTTAAGCAGGATTTCAAATCTTTCGTTAATTTTGTCCTTTCTTGTTTTTATGACAGTTATAGTTACCACAGTTTAATTGAAGTTTAACAGTTTAATTTTACTCAATCAACTATGGTATTTCGGCAGGAACTGTAGTAATCATGGTACAATTTTGTAACGGAGTAGGACATAAAATGTAAATGTCATACTAGTCCATATTTCTAAAATAAATTAAAAATAAATGTAGGGTCATTAAGATGTACCTTTTGCTCCATTGTGATTGCCCCAGTTATCCTTACTGTAAAGAAAGAATAGGCAATGTTTAAAAAAGTATTTACATAATTGTTTTAATGTAATACCATAATTAGATAAGTAATCAAATGTAATGATAATTTTAAAATTCTATGGTTGAAATTGATACATAAAACTAATACATAATGATGATGTACTACTATTCATTTATGCGAACTTAATTTTTTTAAAGAATCCAAAATTAAAGCACCAAACTGCATTAGTGTGATTTGCTTACTTGTCAAGAAAATATTGTCACAATGCATTTTTTTTGCAGAATTATCTTTAAAATCTTATTTAATCCTATAAAGAAAACACAATTTAATAACAATCTCACTCTCATTTAGTGGCCATTGAAACCCCTGTGGAAATTATTGGGGGGGCTGTTCACCACTATTTGGATGGGGGTCTTGAATCACATTTGGATCATATGGAGATTTTCCAGTTAACCTGCCAGATTTCCAAATCCCCTGGCTGTTGGTGCATAGAGGAGGAAGCAAGCCCATGTCCCGCTCCTCATTCAGGTACAGCCGCTGGAAGCACAGGGCAGCTCTGAGGGGGTTGAGCACAGTTTGGCCCGCGGCTCAGTCTCTCTCTCTCTCTCTCTCTCTCTCTCTCTCTCTCTCTCTCTCTCTCTCTCTCTCTCTCTCTCTCTCTCTCTCTCTCTCTCTCTCTCTCTCTCTCTCTCTCTCTCTCTCTCTCCATCCCCCATTTGCAGGCTATCCTGCTGAGCCCCATCAGGCTGAGGTCTGAGTACTAAATGGGGGGAGACTGTGGAGTGGCATTGTCTCTGCTCTGGGGAGGAGGACAGGTTGTGAACCATGGCTTGGTTGAATTAGCATTCGTCTCATTGGTGTCTTTGCATTGCCGCACTTTCGGCCTTGTTAGCAGCACAGTTTTTGACATTGTCACTTCAGATGGTGTGACAACAAAACCGACTGAGTACATTAAGTTCAGTAGTAATTATTAGGAGTATCTTCGGACTAATGGGTTGAACAAACGTGTCACTGTTCACATTATTCATTTAAATACTTTGGTTAGGCCTTAGAAAATC
This sequence comes from Gobio gobio, assembly GCF_949357685.1. NCBI lineage: Eukaryota > Metazoa > Chordata > Actinopteri > Cypriniformes > Gobionidae > Gobio > Gobio gobio. Next base: position 21,238,244 of record NC_137118.1, read on the forward strand.
AAACACATTTTTAGTAACACCAAATATAGTTACAATGTTTTGTCAGAAAATATGAATAATAAGTCTATTATGTGAATAGAGGAATCAAATGAATTTGAATTACATCTATTGTAGTTAGTTATTTTGTAATGTGTTTAGGCTTGTATTTTTTGGTATTGACCACAGTTAAACTCTTGTTACTATGTAAGATTTATTATAACACGATTTTAATAAGGATAATAATTTGCTCATTTGCTCCTTTATAATCATCCATATTTTTGACAAAAAAGGGTCATACAAAATTTCAAGCATGCAAAGTTGTTTTGAACCCTATACAACAAATATGGTACCATGCTCCATGCTCCATGACTTTTGTTTTGAATATAATAGGCCTACATAATAATTAATAATACATTCAAAGTTTCTCACAACACTATAAATTTAGTTTAAACTGTTTGTTGTTATTTTTGTTATTACACGTGCGTGTTAAATTTACAAAAGTAATTTCTATAAATTGTGCTTAATTACCTGCAACTATAGCCAACCCTAATCCTAACCCTATAGTAAATACATATAGCTAATTATTATTACTCAGTAATTAAATGTAGAATTACACTGTAACAAGGACACCTTAAAATAAAGTGTAACCATTTTTTTTATTTATAATAATTTAATTTTATTTATAACTTTGTACTCTTTTATAGATGTGAAACAGCCAAAATGAAAGTTTCCTCCATATCTGATTTTCAGCCAAGAGTGTATCAACAAACTTGAACTTTATACCTGACAAAAAATTAAACTTCCACACAAATGCTTGCTAATGTACACACTCAATTCAATCGAGGTGCTCAGACCACCTCCAGATTCACCAGTGTTAAAAAGTTGTCATTAGCCGGGTTTCCATTACAGATTTGCGCAAAACAAAAAGTATCGCAATTAACAGATGTTATGCAACTAAAACATCATTTTTTCCTCTTACGATAAGTCATTCCAAAAATCAAGGCAATGGATGTTGGTAGGCTTACATATATCACAGCCACCGCTCCTGCCATTATTTATAATCAAAAGAGACATAGGCATGTTATCCAAGCATTAAAAGTGCAGTGTGTAATATTTATGAGGATCTATTGACATAAATACAGTGGTTTTCATTGGTGTATAAAGACCTTACATAATGAACCTTACGTTATGTTTTTATTACCTTAGAATGAGCCATTTCTATCTACGTAAACAGCGGGTCCACTTACAGTGAAGTCGCCATTTTATGCCACCGTGTTTCTACAGTAGCCCTAAATGGACAAACTGCTCCACAGAGCACTAGCTATCCTGTGTCGGCCACCGTAGCTTCTCTATGTGCTTCTAAAGGGAGGGGTGAGCGGTGGGCGGTTGCAATTTGCAACCTCACTGCTAGATGTCGCTAAAATTTACACAGTGCACCTTTAATGGTAAGGAAAGCCACTTATACTTGGGAGTGGCCACGTACGAAGTGTTTCTGGGTGTTTCTCCCTCCTATCTGATTCGAGGTCTTGATAAGTTTTGGCATTTCTTTGTTGTTTAGAATCCAGTATTCCCATATTGTCTTTTATGAGTTTAATAAAGAACTCTGTCTAGTCTTCTGACCAAACATACCGCGTCATTTTTAAAGAATGATCAAATTTTACGTATGCCAGGTAACCTGTAAATGTGAAAAAACTGTTTCCATTACAGTTTTGCCAAATAATCATTTTTCAAATCGCCTGAAAAACCACCTAATACGAGCGTAAACATTTTTCGTTTTTGCGAAATTGACGTGTTTTCATTGGGCGTATTTTCAATTCAATTTCAATTTGTGCAATTTGAAGGGTAATGGAACCCAGCTATTGTTCCATTTCATTTCAAAAGTTTAACTGCTTTAACCTTAACAACGAAGTGATTAACCTTAACGTAAATATAATGCATTCCTCTTTTTTTTTGCACTGCTAAACTAAAACTTTAGGACTAGGACTAGTTTTGTTTGGCATTGCCGTGCGGTTCACTTGACTTGAGAATTACCCGTTTGCTCATCTCCTCTCTGTTCACTGGGCCTTTACTGCCCTGTATCGCCAATAAAACCTCCGCCAACAGTCTGAGAGTAATTAAGTGACTGATACACACAAGCAGCCTTCACAAAGACGGAGCAAATTGCCCATTCATTACCAGGGCGACATGGAAGGAGAATTCCAAATAGACAATAGAGCCCCTAGTAATTCAATCTAAGCTTACTTACTTACAGAAAACACTGAGATAATGAACTGCCAGATAACACGCGACGATTGAACTGGGATGAGAGGCCAAGAATTTGGGGGAAATATCCATTGGAGAATAGGCCACACACACAAACACACACACATGCTGTTAATATTGTCACTCACGCTATGAAAATATCCATCTGAACATCACACAAAATTGTAGTTTGCAGCGCCAGAGCCCCAGGGGACACTATTAAAGGTGTAGTTTGTGGTGGGTTGGGAGAGATACGAAGAAAAAGAGGGATTTGAGCTGCTGCGCAAAAAGGAAGGAGATGTAGTGAGGGAAAAAGTAATTTATAGGCGTCTGAGGAATAGAATTTATCATACGATCTGCTCTACGCCGCTCAATTGATATGTAGTTGATTTCAAACACCAGCCCTCAGGCTCCCACCGGGGACACTTTCAGATTTTACGCTTGGATATATCTGTTTAACTCCCCATTTACCAAAACAACGGCCCCTGACAGCACAAACAACACACTCTGGGGTGGGGATGGGGCTCTGACCTCCCTAGAGTCCACTGAGAATACAATAAAACCAGCCACATAATGCAAGAAATACACTTTTATGGGCCTGTGAAGCGAGTGTGTATACATTAGTGTGAATTTAATTAAGGTGGATGCAAATGTGTGTAATAACAGAAATGATGAGGCAAATATGTTCCACTTTAATGTCAACAGAGAGTTCATCATTCAGCCATCATGAATATGAGCTTACACATCCACTGTCATAAACTGCCTGGCTTCACATAAGAGCACCAAATGTTGTAGTTTTTAGTGCTGTATTCTAAGGTAAGCATCTGTATATATTGTGTGTATTACTTTTTTTTTTTTTCCCCTTCAAAATATAAATCTCTGCAGAGCAGTAATCAACCAACTAGGAACCACACAGAACACCCTAAAGCAATAAATATCAATGCACTAACAAGTCACTCAGAAGCATGCGTGGCTTTAGATACCACATAGACATAGCAACACCCTGGCAACCACCTAGAACACCTTAGCAACATCCAAGCCACAACCTTGAACACCTTAGCAACCACATTAGCTATGCAATGTGCTAACAACCACTTAGAATGTCATAGCAATGACATTGGAACTTTAAAAACTACCCTGAACACTCTAGCAACACCCTAGCAACCACCCAGAACACCTTATTGACACATAGCAATGTGCTAACAAATCACTCAGAAGCTTGTGTGGCTTTAGATACTACATAGACATAGCAACACCCCAGCAACCACCTAGAACACCTTAGCAACATCCAAGCCACAACCTTGAACACCTTAGCAACCACATTAGCGATGAAATGTGCTAACAACCACTTAAAACACCATAGCAATGCACTAGCAAATTTAATAACTACCCTGAATACCTTAGCAACACCCTAGCAACCACCCAGAACACCTTAGTGGCACATAGCAATATGCTAACAAATCACTCAGAAGCATGCATGGCTTTAGATACCATATAGACATAACAACACTCTGGCAACCATCCAGAGCACCTTAGCAACATCCAAGCCACAACCTTGAACACCTTAGCAACCACATTAGCGATGCAATATGCTAACAACCACTTAGAATGTCATAGCAATGACATTGGAACTTTAACAACTACCCGGAACACTCTAACAACACCCTAGCAACCACCCAGAACACCTTATTGACACATAGCAATGTGCTAACAAATCACTCAGAAGCCTGCGTGGCTTTAGATACATTTCACATTCATTGCACTGGCTTTACCACAGCCACAACCACTCAGAACACCTTTGCAATCCCCAAGACACAACTCTGTCTAAAAAGCAACCAAGTACACCTTGCGATGCAGAGCAATGCGCTAACGACAGCTCAGAACTCCATAGCAACACCCTGGAAACCACCCAGAACTCCGCAGCAATGTCCAAGACCCCTGAACACCTTAGCAACACCCAAGCCACAACTCTGTTTAAACAGCCATCAAGTACACCTTGCAATGCAGAGCAATGTGCTAACAACAACTTAGAACTCCATAGCAACACCCTGGAAACCACCCAGAACTCCGCAGCAATGTCCAAGACCCCTGAACACCTTAGCAACATCCAAGCCACAACTCTGTTTAAACAGCCATCAAGTACACCTTGCAATGCAGAGCAATGTGCAAACAACAACTTAGAACACCATAGCAACACCCAAGCAACAGCCCCCGACCAACATAGAAACTACCCAGAACACCATTGCAACACATAGCAATGTCTCAGAAGCATTATGTAATTTCACATTTATTGTAGTGACTTTACCACATAGCCACACCTTGGCAACCACTCAGAACACCACAGCAACACCCAGAATACCTTAGCAACACCAAATCAACAACCCCAAAAACCATATCAACCACCCTAAACACCTCAGTAACCAAACCAGAATGCCTTAGCAACACCCAAGCCACAACTCTGTCTAAACACTAGGGTTGGGAACCGAGAACCGGTTCTTATGCAGAACCGAAACTGATTTTTGAAAAATACCAGAACCGCGCGAAATTCCTAAGTTTCGGTTCCGAAAACGGTTCTGGTGCAATGTGTGTGCGAAGCGCTGGAAGCGTATCCTTTCATAGCGAGTGACAGCCAGTGTTGCAAAGTCCGTGGTTTTCCCGCTTTCTACTGTTGCCGCGGGCTGTGTTTCATGTCCGCGGGTTGAAGCGATTGTGCAATTGTGTGTTTTTTTTTGTAAAAACCTGGCAACCCTGGCTCACCTCATCATGAATATTAATTACGTTGCCTGCCGCTTCCAGGAGTGCAGCAGTTGTGCACTGAAAGCCCTCGCGCTACACATTTACGGTTTTGCATCAGATATTTTCTCGTTGACCACCAGCATGGCGAAGAGAAAGTCACAAGTATGGATTATCATTTCCAAAGAATGAATGATAATGAAGCAAAATGTAACACATGTGAAAAGTTAATAACATGCAAAGGAGGCTGCACTAGCAATTTGACAAAACATTTGCTACAGCACAGAGTGCCACAGGGCTTATATCAGATCTATAGTGAAAGGCCTATATTATATAATATATATATATATATTTGTCAACCGTTGAGTCACCATGGTTTAGGTAAGCGTTTAGGCACAATTACCTTTGCAATGCTGAATTGCAATGTATTATTTACAAGTTCACTGAATAACTGAATTACTATTAAATTAATATACAACTAATTAATAAATATAACTAATAAATATAATTTATAACTTGGTTTTATTCAGAGACAGAGAGATAAAATGTAATAAGACAATTTCAGAGGTGTTCATTTGAAAAAAATGTGTTGCAAGAATGGCTTAATTAATACTGTAATATATGTACAATACAGGACTTTTTTGACATTGCCAACCTGTAAATTAATTTTAGAGCAAGTATAAACACAAAATGGATTGTTTGAGTTGCGTATTGTGCCTTTTTCCTTTACCACTATTTGTTTAATAATTTTAATGGAACCGGAATCGGAACCGGAATCGTTAGGCGGAACCGGAACCGGAAAATTTCTCACGATTCCCAACCCTACTAAACACCCACCAAGTACACCTTACAATGCAGAGCATTGTGCTAACAATAACTAATTAGAACACTATAGCAACACTTTGGAAATCTTCCCAAATTTCCCTAGTAACGCATAGCAATGCACCAACTACAATGCATTTGTACATTCATGCTTGTTTTATTAAAAACAATTTAAATAAAAAGAGCATTGCATTTATAATCTGCAATGCAAGTAAATGTGTACTTAGTTTATTTGATTTGTTTTCCTTTTTGTACACATGTATGTGTAATTTACTGATGTTTCCATCATTTTTAAATATTGCCATATACTCACATTGGTTATGCAATGTTTCCTGAATTCAGAACATTTAAATTGAACCATCACCTCCTTCTCCTTCCATCCAAAAACTCTCTTTCTCTCCCCCTTCATATTTTCCTTTAGATTGACATTTCATTAGTCCGGCAGTGCATTCCAAGTGGAAGTTGAACGTGTCAAGCTTTAATACAAATAAATATATAATGTCTTTTTTTATACAAGGTGAAGTGACCCCAGCAGTGGCTATTGATTCCTGTTGACTACTGTGTGTCAGCTGGGCCCATGACACCGCAGATCAGAGGTCACTGGTGGAAATCGGATTGGTGACACCATGGCCTAGAAATCTCTCCAAGCGCTTTTGCTTAGAAGGCCAATGTGATTCTCATCTAGATTGATTGGTTTGCAGACGCAAAGCGAACCCCCACCCACTCCAACAACAATGCATTTGAAGAGCTGTAATGTGAAAGCTGCCAATACTTTTGATTCAATCAGAAATGATTTCTAGAGCACCTTGCTTTTGGGCAGCTGAAGCCAGGGAGGTGCAAACTGGGCCGATCTATAAGCAATCTCAGTGAGTTATGATTATTTTAGTCGTATTATTTCAGTCAAATACAGTATAATAATCTAATTGCCATTGATGCATGATCTCGGTTTAAGGTGAGTATTAAGCAAAAGCCTAGCATATGGAAATGAGCTTCTGCATTGACAGGACTTTCAATATTCATGTCAGCCTATGAAACCACGGGTGCCTTTTCCATTTATTTTTAGTAAACTTCTGAAATATTTAAAGAATGTCTTTAAACGGTAATAAAAGTGCATTGTGCATCATGTTTATGGTAAAGTTTTGGTGTTACTCCATTTTTTAAATGTATATTGTATATTGTATGACTGCTATAGTATGGAATAAAAAAATAAAGAGGTAATGGCGACTTTTTATCTCGCAATTGCGAGAAAAATCTTGTACATCTGGTTATATAAACTCGCAATTGCGAAGTTAAGATAAAAGTTATAAATTAAGAATTTAAAAATAAGAACACAATTTTGAATTATTAGTCCAATTCTGAGGAAAAAAGATTTACTCGCTATTCACCAATTGAGAAAAGAAGAGAAAAAGTTGCAATTACCTTTTTTATTCATTTCATGAAATATATAAGCAGACTAATTTGAACTCCTTCAGCATATATACATATACAAATTATAATTAATTTAAGTTTGTAAAACTCATATTTTATGATTTTTATCAGATTTAATTTTAATCAGATTTTTGTGTTCGGTGCAAACTTGTGTGGACACAAACATGAAAGCGTTTCACGGAATGACTTGTTTCATGTTTAGGTCAAACTCCCTGATATTAGCTTTCCTGCCTTGTGATGGATTCTCCTGGTCTGTTTTAAATATATCTGATTCCTTCATTGCATTAAATTAACAGCCATCTGTACTTAAGCACTTGACAATGATGGAATACTATATGCAACATCCCACAAATGTTATACAAAACTTTCAGTGGTTTATCATTTAATGACTCTGTTATACCCTCACCATGCTGAAGAAACCCACAATGAAACTGCATTGCAGAAATGCAGAGGACATTAGCTATAATGAATGAAAGTGAATTGTAGTGCTCTATCCATATGTTCTCATGCACCTCAATGCGTAAATGCATTTGTCGCAGTCAAATCCCTGAGGTCATTTGTAAATCTCTGGAAAATCCCCAACAAGTTTGATTTAACTGCAACTAGCCATTGGCTTTTATTTACTGTCTATTGCCGGCCAAATGACATCTTATAAAGATAGTTTATTCATAACCAGCAGGAGCTGAGCTTCTCTATTCAAGAGACGTTTTTACACTGTCTCCATAAACCTACTCGCCAACTCGCAGTTCAGAGAAATGTAAAAATCAATAAAGCCAGCCACAAGCACATCAAAAAAATTCCATTTAAAATGGGCCGCAGTATGAGAATTGCTGTATATTTTGCTAAATGACTGAACAGGTAGCGAGTCTCTTGAGTTCGGTTCCTCCGCTATGCAAAATGAATAATCAAAGGTTGGAAGTTAGCAAATTTAGCCCCACGAGTGACAACAGAATCTAACTACACCAGTATAATTTAAACTCCTTCAGCAAGCATTTTAAAATGTAAATTATTGCTTATTTTATAACGGAGAAACCATTGTATTGTACAGCATAATCATATCTGTCCTGGTAATATAGGGAATGTGAGCTTTGCTTGTTGACTCTTGATGATACAACAGAATATGAAATCCTTTTCATTTCATTGATATGCACTCATAACATGGAGCGAAGAAAATCAAATCCATGAATTTGCATTTTGGGTACACTTCTACAAATAATACATATCACCACTGATATGATTACAGCTAAATGCGAATGGGCCAGCCAAACTTCTCGGTATAGCTAGACTCATTAAATTAGAGTCGAAGGTACCAATTTTATGTTATTTTTTTCGCATCTTCTCTTTATTACTTTGCTATGATTATAGTCTCTGTTTGATTTTCACTCTTAGCTCTGCAATGCACCCAGAGACCAGTGCAAATTCAAGTCAATTGATGAATTTAAATATCACCAAGTGCCCCTTTCCAGAGACAAAGCAAATGAAGGCAAATCTCTGAAGCAGGCTTGTTCGTTTTCTGCTGATGTCTGCTGCTTTTCCAATGATGGATACAGTGTCAGAAGTTACTCGATTAAACGCCGCTTCACACTGCATAGATTCCTATTTAAAAGTCTCAAGACTCGTAATTATTTATTGATGTCTGCTTCAATCTACATTCTACCTTGAGAACGTGGCCGCGGCGCCTGGAGGAACCTGTTTGCCATGAGCATCCGTTCAGCCGCTCCTGTAATGGACTCTGTGGGAAGGGATGTGTGAGCTGATAGGCCATAGACGGGAAAATTGCATTGAGGCACAAATGTTACTTGCCGGTTTGTTTAGTCCCCAAAGAAAGGAGAAATGCGTATAAAACTCTCTGGAAAGAAAGTTAAGCATGGTATAGTAGTCATCTTAAAACAATTGTTGTTCACACAAGCAATGGATTTTCATGTTTTATACTGTATGTACTGCTACCAGTCACAAATCATCTGCCGGGAACCAGTTGACAGCCCCACTTGGATTCCAGTGGTTAAGAGAGCAAGAAATATGTCAATTACGTCAATTAAGTAAGGGCTAATGTACAGTCTAACTGCACATTATCCTGCTTATTACACAGCTACTTACCAAATAAATAAATGGACATGAAATATTGATTTGAGTTGATGAGGAGAAGAAACAGTGCAAAGTAGTTTTTGTTTTGAAGTAGTAATTCTATTACATGCATTCTGACTTATATTTACACTGTTAAAGAGTTGGATTCTCATGCTAAACATGGCCAAAATGTAAAAAACCCCAGAGTTGGACGTATGATGTAGCATTTCTGTGCCAAATACACTCCATTAGCATTTATTTAGAGTATGGCCCTGTATGATGTCATAAAGGGCAAAATTCCTTGTATGGGCAATTCTCCCATATGAGCGCGTGCACACATAAACCAGAGCGAGAGCAAGAGCGTGCTCATCAACGAGCTTCTTCGGTTACGGTAGCTGTCGGCAGCGCTGTCATTTTGTTTTAGACCATTACTGTAAATCAACAATGCGACTAAATACGTGTTTCTGGTTGTGAGGGAAAGATAACCTTGTTCAGATTCCCAAATAACCCACACTGCATGAAAAGTGGGATTTTCGACCCCGTAAACGCCTGTATACTCCCGGAAATCTCCCTAATTTTCGGCAGTTTTCGACAATTTAGAGGCAGTGAACGTCGACAGTCCACAGAGGGGCTTAATTTATCCCTATATTCTTCAACCTCATTGAGGTTTCAGACCACCAAGGAGCTCCAGAAAAACCTATTATATTTATTTTCACTTTATTTAAGTTAATGGGTGTGGCAAAAGTGCTTCAATTACATATAGGCATAACACCGTAACTTTTTATTTTGTGTGTATTTTTTTTTTTTTACATGGTTATTGCTAATGACATACAGAGTAATTAATCTACTCTGTTTGCCTGGACAAGTTGAATCTACTTAAAAAATTGGAGCAAACTGGTTGCCAAAAAAATGTTTTGGTAATGTGATTAATAATTATTAATAAACCTGAAATAAATGCGTTTGAGGGGCCATTTACATGATACCATTTTCAACTAAAAACTAGTGATCGATTACAAAAACAACAACTAATTAATCACATTTTTTCTGTAATTAATCATGATTAATCGCAATTAAAAAAACATCAGAGTTTTTAATATTTTGATATTTTAATAATTTCAGTTACTCTCCAAATGAATGAAGAAACAATTTAAAGGGGTGGTTGCATGCGATTTCCCTTTTTAAACTTTAGTTAGTGTGTAATGTTGCTGCTTTAGCATAAACAGTATCTGCAAAGTTACAGCGCTGAAAGTTCAATGCAAACGGAGATATTGTCTTTTAAAGTTATGGCAGTTTATTGCCTACAAAAATGGCCGGTTTGGACTACAACAAGCTTCTTCCCGGGTTGGGGACATCACAAACCCTTGCTATTAACATAAACACTGCCCCCCGCGAACACGCAACAAAGTGGGCGAGGCCACGTCGCAGTCATTACGAAAGAGAGAGAGCTGTTGCAGAACTACAAACTGCATTTGGCCATCTAACCAATCTAAGACCATTGCGTTTTTCGGAGGGATGGGCTTCATAGAAGCAGGAAGCAAATGAGGCGATCAAAGGACAGTGGAGACAGCGGTGTGGAATAAAGGTAAAATATAAAAAAAAAAAAAAAAAAGAAGTATTAAGAATGTTATACTGCGCCCCATAAACACAACCAAGCCTAGAAAAAAACCACAGAACCACCCCTTTAAAGACAGCATATTTTAAATATTTGGCATCTTTTTATGAATGAAGGCCAGTACCACTGATACTAATGTCTCTATGAAACATTCATGACGTTACACTACAGTATAACTGAAAGCTACCAACATTTATTAGGCTTTAAAAAACAACAACTTTTTATTTAATTGAACTTAAAACAATATTTACATAAACCCATTACAATAAATGTTATATTGACCCATGGCCTTCCTGTTTGACATAGTCTACAAAGAAATTGAATAAAGTTATCAACACCTTTCTTAACTGCATAAATAATAAATTAAATATAGATTAATCATAGTTAAAGCTAAAAAAAAATTCTGTTCACGTTGTTCTTTGATGAACATTAATGACAGACATCATCAGTGCTACTGTCACTTTAAGATCGGCCGCTGCCGAACATGACGCGGATCTGACGCGCTGTCACACGCATCTCATTTTCTCACAAGTTCATTTAAGATGTTATTTAACTCATTTAAGACTCCTATTATGAGAATACTTGACATTTAATAATATTTTTGGCAAAATTCTCTGTGTTGTTGTTGTTATTTTTTGTTCAAGAGCAAAAAAGAACTCAATGTGTGCACGACACTGGCGCACGTGTGTGTGTGTGTGCGTGTGCGTGTGTGTGTGTGTCAGGGTGTCCTTTGATTAGCTCCCTAGCTTCCTAGGTGGTGAATCAGTATATCGTGCACATGAATGTGGACAACTCCCTGATCAGTGCCCTGACTACTGCACTAGGGAGCGGATTGAGACGCACCCACACAGATAGGACATTGACTTACAGTGCATTCTCTTGTGTCTTGTCGCGCTTAGATTGTTTAAAAGCATTTACATGAATAAGAGCGTAATCATATAATGTAACGATGGGCAAAAATGGATATAAAAACGGATGCTGGGTTAAATATTTTTAATGCTTTAAAATGAAAAAATTAATTGCCCGCGTTAACACATTAATTTGCCCAGCACTACTAAAAACTGACCTTTTTGTGCTTTTTGGCCGTTTATTTACACGACAGCGGCATTTTGGGAACCTGAAAACACAAACTTTTGAAGACGTGATTCAAAGTGCAAGTGTTTTTTTTTAAAACGTGAATTTGCGAAAAGAGAATACAGCGTTTTTAGTCATTTACGTGGATCCGTGTGTGGGATGGGATCGTTTTGACAACTTTGTCGTCTGTACATGAAAAATACAAAGGAAAAACATTGTTGTTGTATAAACGTACCTTCAGGCACTGATAAGAAAAAAAGCGAGTCGATCGCGCCGGCGCCGGCCGTCTCGAGGGGGTTAATATAATGAAATTACTAAAACTAAAATTTTAATAAAAATAAAGCTAAATAGAATTTAGGTTTTTTTTTACAAAAGCACATACAATTAATTAAACAGAAAATATAAATATAATTTTAAATATTATTAAATACTATCCTCATTAAGCATTTTTAGTCGTATCTGACTCTTGGTGATTCTATGGCCATCTCTTGCCATACTTGAGAGACTGTATATGAATTTTCTTGCCGATGATTTTGCCAGGGTAGGTTGGCAGGTCTTTCCCCAACCCTCCTTATTACATGGCTTGGAACTCACACACACACGCATTCACACCCACGGACAGTTTAGGGTCTCCAGTTCACCTATATTCCATGTTTATGGATTGTGGGGGAAACCGGATCACCCGGAGGAAACCCACGCAGACACAGGGAGAACATGCAAACTCCACACTGAAAGGACTCCTGGCTATCAGAAACTCGAACCAGGGACCCTCTTGCTGTGAGGTGACACTGAACGATACTGTGCCGCCCTATTAAATACTATAATAGTATACAATACTAAAATATCACTGCCTGGTTAGTTATGACCAACTCAACTTCACACCAGCACATCAAAACAATGAATTCTATGCTAAATGTTATATTTTTTCTAGTGAAACTACTGATTTTGATTTGATGACAACTGTTGTCAATGTTGTGAAAAGTTTATTCTTAATGTTCATTTTAGGCACTACATTAAAACTATTCAATATTCAATGTAAAACCCCTACAAAATACCAACCTTCAAACAGATGATATTATGCCTATTATGCCTATATTATGATATTTCCATGTTAAATCTCCTTAAATGGGCAATTTGCCAGTGTTTTAAGAATGAGACAAGTTTCAATTGGACTCTTATTGAAAAAATATTGATAATTTTTTATGTTTTTGTGTATATTTTTCTGGACATACAAGCACATAATCTAAGTTTCTGAATGCTCAACTATTGGTCTTTGTCAATTTGCTCATTGCTTCATTCTGGTTCTTTGTTCTTGGATGGGAGTCAAGGTTGGAGTCAGATAGTGCTCAGTGCATTAACACAGATACAACAGGCCCTCAGGTGAGGCAGAGATGAATGGACCAGACCTGCTCACATTAACCCAATCCAATGCTTCGGATCCAGAATTGAGGAGAAAATGGGTTTTGAATAAATAGAAAATGTGTTTGGAATGAGAGGGAAGCAGAATTGAACAGAGGATGAATAAGTAATGTGTCTTGAGTAAAAACAAGTCTTTGGGCATAACTGCAAGATGCATGCATAGGTAAAGCAATGGATAGTCTGGAAGAACAACCAGGTACAGTTCAATGAAGAGTTGCTACGTGTTGCTAGGGTGTTCTGAGTGGTTGCTAGGACATTTCTAGGTGGTTCCAGGGGGTTGCTATACAGTTACTTGGGTATTCTGGGTGGTTGTTAAAGGGTTACTTCAGTGATTTAGCATTAAGCTTTGTATCAACCCGGTAGTATATTCAAATTATCGTACTTTCCCCCCTCATGTCCCCCTGAGACAAGAGAATTATGCATTTTATTTCTGGAAAAAATCCTCAGATGGTGCAAATATCGTCATTTTGTGTCATCAGAGGATTTTTTGGCCAAAGCCTAGAGACTACAGCCAGTAGAAAGAGCTAGTTCCGTATGTTATCAACCCGCCCACAGGGGAGGGATCTCACTCACAGAATGTAAATGCGCTCAGCTCGACCTCGGGCATTCATAACGGAGCGGTGCAGAGAAAAGTGAGTGCTTCAACTTTTCAATGAATTCCTATGAAAGTTTAGCTTCCATAGGCATGATCTGAAAACGCACCAGACTGGACATCCGTCGTGAATGTGAATGACTGCCACGCTTACCTCAGCTCTGCTCAGCTCTTCTCATGATGAATGAAATCTGACTCCTGCTGTGTCTGTTCCGTGCCTTTCATTCGGCTCACTCACACATTATTGAAAAGACATGTTCAGTTTTAAGTTGTAGCGTTTATTCTCTAACTGAACAAATTGATTGTATTATAATGAAGATCAAAACCACGGTGGGGTGGAGCCGCGGTAGGCAAGTGATAACCAGTAGCCGTGGCTTTGGGAGTGGCCTCGTTGGGCAACGAAGTAAGTGCATTCTGGGAGTTGTTGTCTTTCATCCACATTTTCTGGCTTTTCTCAGTCTAGAAGGCACCAAATTCAAAAATAATTTCACATTTCTACTACATAAATGACCCAGTTTAATTACACATTCATCATCCCAGCGCTGAAGTACCCCTTTAAGGCCCAGACACACCACACCGACATCAAAGAACTAGCACCTCATTTCGCCTGCGTCTGGGCCAAAATACCACATACGTGAGAGGAAATAACTCTCCATACTAGCAGGTGGCAGTAGTCTATTTCCATCATTCAAAATGGAAACCGGAAGAGCTAGGACTGTGAATACACACTATATTGCCAAAAGTATTGGGACACCAGTCCAAATCATTGAATTCAGGTGTTCCATTTACTTCCATGGCCATGGATGTATAAAATCAAGCCCCTAGGCATGCAGACTGCTTATACAAACATTTGTGAAAGAATGGGTCGCTCTCAGGAGCTCAGCGAATTCGAGCGTGGGACCGTGATAGGTTGCCACCTGTGCAATAAGTCCATTCGTGAAATTTCCTCACTACTGAATATTCCACGGTCAACTATTAGCGGTATTATAACAAAGTGGAAGCAATTGGGTCAGCACATGCTGAGGCGCACAGTGCGCAGAAGTCACCAAGTTGTAAAGTGGTGTAAAGTACTCCACCACTCCACCAGTGACGAATTATACTTCTCTGTCTGGCAATCCAATGGACGAGTCTGGGTTTGGCAGTTGCCAGGAGAACGGTACTTGCCTGACTGCATTGTGCCAAGTGTAAAGTTTGGTGGAGGGGAGATTATGGTGTGGGGTTGTTTTTCAGGGGTTGGGCTTGGCCCCTTAGTTCCAGTCAAAGGAACACTTAATGCTTCAGCATACCAAGACATTTTGGACAATTTCATGCTCCCAACTTTTTTTGGGAACAGTTTGGGAATGTGACTGTGCACCAGTGCACAAAGCAAGGTCCATAAAACTTGGCGACATGGATGAGCGAGTTTGGTGTGGAGGAACTTGACTGGCCTGCACAGAGTCCTGACCTCAATCCGATAGAACAACTTTGGGATGAATTAGAGTGGAGACTGCGAGCCAAGCCTTCTTGTCCAACATCAGTTCCTGACCTCACAAATGCGCTTCCAGAAGAATGGTCCAAAATCCCCATAAACACACTCCTAACCTTGGGGAAAGCGTTCCCAGAGGAATTCAAGCTGTAATAGCCGCAAAGGGTGGGTCAACCCCATATTAAACCCTACTGATTAAGAATGGGATGTCATTAAAGTCCATGTGCATATAAAGGCAGACGTCACAAAAATGTTGGCAACATAGTGTACAAGCCATAAATAAAGCCATCTGCGTTCTTTTTTACTGGTTTGCTTAGCCTAACAGCCAATCAGAATGAGTCCTAAACTTGCTCAATCAGCCAAAAAGCTGCTGATGGGGGTGTGACTGATTTTCAGGGTGTTGCTATGTGGTTGCTACTGTGTTCTAGGTTGTTGCAGTGTTTGCTAGGGTCTTCTAGGTTGTTGCTAAAATGCTGCTAGAGTGTTCAAAATGGTTAGGATGTTGCAGGGTGTTCTGAATGATTGTCAGGGTGTTGCTATGTGGTTGCTCGGTTTTTCTGATTAGTTGCTGGAATGTTGTTAGAGTGTTCTAAATGATTGTCAGGGTGTTGCTATGTGGTTGTTATGGTTTTATGATTATTTGCTATAGTGATCTGAATGATTGTCAGGGTGTGGCTATGAGGTTTCTCGGTTTTTCTGATTAGTTGCTAGGATGTTGCTAGGGTGCTCTGAATGATTGTCAGGGTGTCGCTATGGGGTTGCTATGGTTTTATGATTATTTGATATAGTGTTCTGACTGATTGTCAGGGTGTTGCTATGAGGTTGCTCCGTTTTTCTGATTAGTTGCTAGGATGTTGCTATAGGTGCTCTGAATGATTGTCAGTGTGTTGCTATGTGGTTACTTGGTTTTTATGATTAGTTGCAATAATGTTGCTAGAGTGTTCTGAATGATTGTCAGGGTGTTGCTATGTGGTTGCTAGGGTTTTCTGATTAGTTGTTAGGATGTTGCTTGAGTGTTCTGAATGATTGTCAGGGTGTTGCTATGAGGTTGCTGGTTGTTGCGTTGTGCTTGCTAGGGTGTTTTGAGTTGTTGCTAGAACATTGCTAAGGTCTTCTGACTAGCTGTTAGAGCATTGCTATGTGGTTGCTAGCGTGCTCTAAGTAGTTGCTAGAGCATTACTGTTTGGTTGCTAGGGTATTGATAAATGTATTACTAGGTTTGTACATTTCTGATCACTAAATAGGGCTTGGGCCCTTCCTTTAATGTGAGTTTATGTATTTGTTGTGCCTGTTTTTTTTTTTTTTTTTGTCCATCAGGTGAAATAAATGCTTAGAAAAGTAATAACATACCTCTCCTAAACAAGTTACAGGATACAGTCACATCCAAAGCTGGTTTGTTCAGATCAGTAACACCAAATATGATCTGAAACACTGCTAATATTACCTTTTCATATCCATCCATATTTTCACAATATTTCTAGGAGTCTTTTAAAAAAAAAATGGTTTTCATGGGTTTCTATGCCCTTGACGTTGTGATGGACTCAAGTCCTTTTCGCTACATTGCTTACGGAACTGCCATATTCATTGTCAGAACTGCATACCGAAAGAGTGAAATCATGTGTCAATCAACTGAAAGCTTGTTGAAATATAAAGCTACACTGAATAAAACCCAAATCCATAAAGTTCATAATTACTACTTTCATAGAACAAATGACCGCCATGGCTACGGATCAGATATTCTGCGCTCAGACTATGTAAACGCAGCTTTAAGCATTCTTTCTTTTCACTTTCTGACTAGATTGCTTTTGTATAAAGGGAGAGAGAGAGAGAGATTTCAATGCCAGCTTCCCATTCAGATAATGATTAAAATTCATAGGCTAGCGGCGAACAGCGATTGCAGAGGCAATTTTAGAGCAGTCATAGCTTTCTACCAACAAAATTAATTTGACAGGTTTGCATTAAGGTACCTGATCAATATCCACTTAGAGCGGTGAGTGCTAAACGGAGAAAAATAACTGACCCGTGTGTTATGAGATGAAAAAAAATGGATCTCGGACACTTTTTTTTTCTCTCTCTGCCTCTTTCGCTCTTAAGCTCGCACCTACATCAGGAGCCCCTGACCTCCAGTCATTGATCGACTGCAGTTAACATGACAAAAAGAGCTGCAAGTTATACACCCACTGTATCTACCAGGGAACAATCAACCTACCTGCACTAAATGTTTGATGGAGTGACCAGCATTACTTGGCCTGTGTACAAGAACAGGAGGCGAAAGGGGAAAAAAATGAATTTGCTCTCCTTACTGGAAAAGAAATACTGTGGCAGCATTTTGACAGGACATCTCTCTCCATGCATACAGGAAGGGACCGCAGCTAGTTGGCGGTAAACTATCGCTCAAAGGTGTGAAACTTTTTGTTGGACCACAGTGGTGTCACATCAACATAAATCAATAGCTGCTTCATAGCCTTGCCTGACAGAAAGGGCTCGACAAACATTTGACAAAAAAAGGTTGATGTACATCGAGCAATTACTGCTTTTTTACACAAAATTATTTCCACAGAAGCATAAATATTTGTAGGTTTATTGTAGTTAGGATTAGGGTTAGGTAATTTGCTGTTAAAGTGGTAGTTCACCCCAAAATGAACATTCTGTCATCATTTAATCACCTTCATGCCATTATAAACCTTTATGGCTTTCTTTCTTGGGTAGAACACAAAAGAAGATATGGTCACGTTAGTGAAATTTTGTAGGCAGAAAAGGCTTTTTGTAGTGATGTCAAATCGATTAAATTGTATCTAAAATAAAAGTTTACGCATATATATTATATATTTACAAACGTTTTATGTTAGATGCGATTTAATTGTTTAATCGATTTGACAGCGCTAGTTCATTTCCGATGTATTAAAGGCCCACTGAAGTGCTTTAAAATGTGCAGCGTTATTCAATGTGTTGATGTAGTTTCCACTGAAACAGGAAGACTGGGCAGGACATATCAAACAGCCTCTCCCATTTTAAAAATAGCCAAGAGAATTTACTTTATATATCATAGCTCTGCCAGAGTCGTTGAGCTTGGTAAAGCCGCAGTTTCCTCCTAATTAGGGCCAGAGCACCGATGGTGTGAGGACCCTATTGGAATTGCTCAGCCTATTATTCTTCTTCTCCAAAATGAATCGCATTTTTGAGGGCCTAAACACGCTCGAAAACTCATGAAACTTTGCACACACATCAGAAGTGGAGAAATGTATGCCTGATATGGGTTTCAGAATTAGGTGTGGCAAAATAGCTTGATAGCACCACCTACAAAATTTCAATTAAGCGCTGTTCGAGCTACGTTTCACGTACAGGTATGAAATTCGGTAGACACATGTAACAGCCCAATACCAACAAAAAACTCTCCTGGTACGAAATCTGAAAACCAACAGGTTTGAGATATTTTCAATTTTCTTTGCAAAATTGTTGCAAATTTTGCCATTTCCAGACGTCGTACATTAATGAACTGATGTTAAATTGTGAAGATCTTGAGTTTTCGCTGAAGGGCGTGTCCATGGCAGCCTCACAAAAATCGATGTTTCGCCATGAAAGAGGAAGCTGTTGTAAGTCAGGCATACAATGTCCGATCTGCCCCAAACTTCACATATTTAATAAGAGTCCTGACCTGAAGACATCTACATGCCAATATATAGTTATAGTCAAAGCGCCACCTGCTGGCAGAAGGCACATCAAAATGACTTTGCTGTATTTCTCCTATATTTACCCACTTAAATGCATGTTGCCCACTATTCACTGTTTTCCTGAGGCCACCGGGTTGCGGTGCATGTGCGAGGGGCTTTTCATCGCTGCTTGCAGCTTTAAGGCCTGTTCACACCGGGGCGATTTTCGCATGCGTTTATTGCCGACGTTTAACGCCTCGTGACTAAACAAAGGGCGCCGATGTGAGTGTGCACACCGACGCGTAAAACGTCAGGCGTAAAAGCGTCATTTAAAAAAAACGCATCAGGTTAGTTTTTTTATTTTGACGCGGCGCGTTAAAAACTGGCCGACCAATGATATCAGTGCTTTTGTTCACGTGCCTTGAGCTGCTGAAGTGACAGTAAAACATGACTTGGTGGCGCTCAAGCACAAAATGGTCTTGCCGAGCACACATTGATACGACGAAGAAGTAGTAAGTAGACAAAGAAGAAGATGAGCTGCTAATGCTGCTTGCCAGTTAACAAAAAGTGTGTGAATGGTTTTGGCCATAGACATAATATATGTGTGGTTTTGTCAAGCACGTAAATACTGTCTCTCTTCTTCTTCTGTGTGACAAGCGAGTGTCAGAAGCGTAAAGTGTGTACCGGGAGCGCATCTACTGAATGTGCACGTTCACTCAGCGCATCGCCAGTGAAAATCATTTCGGTGTGAACACTCAAGACGCGCCGAAAAACATCACGAAAAAACACTGGCGATAAGTGTGCGCGATATTCGTCCCGGTGTGTACAGGCCTTTAATCTCGAATTGTTTCTCCTCCTAATCTCGTCCATATTGCTTTGAAATAAAGCATTCTGTGTTGAATTCTGTATTCTGTGTTGGGCCCGATACGTTTTCTGGTCTGTGCCGACTCGTGTGTATGATGCACTCTGTGCTATCATGTCACCGGACCGGATCGCTGCGGTTGTTCATGTGAAACTGACGTGAAACCAGACTTCATTCGTTCCAATGGAAAGCATATTAAAGCAAATCGTTCCCTATCCCCTATATAGTGCACTATGTGCCATCCACCGAACAAGTGACCGATTTCAGCTGCAGCTTCAGCCTCTATTTATAATGTATGGGGCGGGTCTCTTCAGATTCTAGAGAGCATTTGATTGGACAGAAAATATAATGAGAAGCTGAAGTGCAGAATGATGTCATCAAAATCATTGATCCATATTGGCAGGAGAAGTGAGAGACAGCAATTCACACATAATTTTCAATTGCGTTAATTCCTATTGAAATGACTGAATTTTGTCAATGAAAATTTGACAAACTAAGGTAAATGTGGCCAGAGCTTTAGTGTTTTCATCAGAGAGACGCGGGTTCAGATCTGGCATAATTCCCTCTTACCTCCCTTTCTATCAATGAAAAGTTTGTGAGATTGAGAATCCAGTGAGATTTGTGTATGCACAAGGAAATCCGACATCTGAAAAAATCTCACCATCATCATGTCCGCCTGGAATTACATGAAGACACAGAAAAAAAAAAAAAAACTGAGACAGACTAAATCCAGAAGGAATTTGACAACATCTCCAAGACGTTTGGAGAAGTCAACCTGCAAAGCTACCTTAAAAACTTTGCAAGTGTATCTAGGACAAAAAGGCAAAGGTAAAGAGTGGTCATACCCAATAGTGATTTGATTTATAGAATTTCATTGATAATTAACATCTATTTATGACATTATTGTTTGAAAACATCATCACTGCACAGCATTAAAAACCTTTCACAGTACAGTAGCTTTGCAAGAATATTTCCATTTTTCCACCATTTTTTTAAGTCATAACATTTCAAAATCTGAATCTAAAATAAAAAACGTATATCCACTAACTATATAAACTATGTCTTAAAAAACCTATTGACATTAAATTACATTTTTATGTCTTCGTGGAAATTAACATCTTTAAAATGTTTATCAAAATCAAAGCACAATTGACCCTTTAAAAAATTCCAATATCACCACACAACAATCAGGGAACAGTAATTCCTGTTAATTACTTTAACAGCATAAATAAAGTTATCATAAAGCAAAACAATATTCCCAATAATCTGTAACATTTGTAGAATGTCAATCTGCAGGGCTGTCAATCAATATGAACATCTAATAACAGGCATAGTGGAATTAGCTGTATTAACCTATGGCATTAACTTGAACATTTTAATAGATATCATCAACAATTTAGTTTCAATATACACATCATTAATTATGAAACCATAATTTGTGTTGCAGAAATGCAAAGAAATTTAAAAACACTGACAAATGTCAACGAATTTGTTCCATATGTTTGTAAGACTAGCAGGCACATACATTAAAACCCTCAAGCATTACCAATATCATCTCAGAAAAATCACATATACAAACACACACACGCACACACACTGAAGGCGATGAGCCCCCTGTGGTGTTGCAGACAGATTCAATGTGCTGAGAAACAAAGTTCTGTATGCAGGCAGCGAGCTCTGTTCACCCACACCACAAACATAATGGAGCATTAATACACACACATACATATGAACACACACACACATACACACACACGCACGCACGCACGCACACATACACATATAAGTCTAAATCTTGTATAAGTCTATAGAAGCTTAAAGCGTTCTATCAGTCGCTTCAGTAGGTTCCATCATGGGATCATTTTATGGGTTTAGTTTTAATTAATATATTTTTATTTGTATTAAATTGTATGAATTAAACAGCTCGTAAACATACTTTATCAGTCGAAAAGGCTGAAATAACCCATTAAACATGAACGTATGCAATCAAGAACCCTAGTGTTCTATATAGAAACCCACTGCACCTTTTTTTCTGTATAAACTGTGCATAATATCATTGATTTCTCCTGATCAGAAGCAAAAATACTAGTTCAGTTCATATAGGAGTCAAATAAAAACACATGAATCCCCCTTTATTTTGTTATATTGCTACAAGATAAGTTTGTTTTAATATCATGAATCGTAAACCTTGAACTCTGAGCTGGTTTTATACTTTATTGCTTCTTCTCTGCCCATTTAATCTTTGAACTGTTGCTTTATTTTCTTAGTTAACTGAATTGGCAGGGGCGTCTTTTCTGTGGCGAATTAAAAGCGGCCATAAGTAACTTTTACGAGCTAATGCGTGTGGGCATTCGGTGTAAGTGAGACTGAGAGTGAAGCATTGTGGGTATTATGTTTTTTTATTGAGTGGAGCAGTCCCTCTCTTTCTGGATGAGAAGCTATTTTCTAGTGGCCGGGAAGTTTTATGTTGCAAGGCTATGGGAGATAGAAAAGCATCCCATCGACCCTGTTGTTTGCACCATTTTTATGATAAAGATATGATCCAGACGGTATTGACACAGACGCTCCATGCCTGGAATAAGTATCACAAGTGTATTAACAGGTCTTACATATCATAGATATGAGTTGAGACCTATTGCTGTGTGTAAATTTAAAGGTTTCGCATATTGTTTAATTAAACATTAAATCAAATCAGAAATATAAACATCTCTGCTAAGGCAAGCATCACTATTACTATTGCTCAGAGCTAGGAAACAAACTTTTCTAAGTGATCTTATTTGTGATTTTCATCTGGTGGATAATAAAACAGATGACAAAATAGAACTTGCCTAATTAAATTATTGACTTACTTTAGAAATAGGGACCCAAGTCATGTCTAGGGGCAGTAAGCAACAACATAGAAACCACATAGCAAGACACTAACAACCACTCAGAATACCTTAATAACCACATAGCAATGTCCCATCCAGAATGCTTCAGAAAATGTAAACATTTAGATTTTAGAATTAGGGTGTACACACACATGTAGTTCAGATTAAACATTTAGGGTGTGTTCACACTTGGCATGTTTGGTTTGATTAAAACAAACTCTGGTGCTCTGTTAGTGCAGTTCATTTGAATAAGTGTGAACGCTGCCATCTGAACCCTGGTGCGCACCAAACAAGCGGACCGAGACCCCTGAAAAGATGGGTCTCAATCCACTTCCAAACGAACTTTGGTGTGGTTTGAATGATATATGAATTGAACACGGACCAAAGACATGTAAACGAACCAAAAACAGGGCAAGATGCGATCCTAAAAAGGACAAAATGCTCAAGCATTCCTGTTTTTTCTCGCCATAGTCGCAATGTTGCCCATCACAGTTCGGTAAAGGCATCAGAACTGCGTCTCCCCACAGCAGATATTCATTTGTGTGTGTGTGACGGAGGGACATTTTATAAGCTCTTCACGAGTTTTCAGCTGGTCAGAATACGGTTTCTTTAGATTCGGTATATTTAGGTTTGGTGTTAAAAATGCCAATGTGAACACTAAACGGACCAGGACTGATGATTTGTTTTTTTTTGTGAACCGTACTACAAGCGTCCTCCTAAACACCCTTAATCCTGGTCCTTTTTAACACCGAACCTAAAGATAAAAAACAAAACAAAAAAAAGCTTTTATGACGTATTTTGAGACAAAACTTCCCAAACAATGGCTGGGTTTAATGTGCGTGTTGTATGTGCGTAGCTTACATATGATGGTATTTTAACCAGCTGAGAACTTGTGAAGAGGTTAGAAAATGTGTAAATTTTGACAGAATAATACGGTTTCTTTCTCTCAACACTTTATAGTTAGCCTGACAAGCCAGACCCACATCAAGATGTTGGGTCTGGGAACACACCATTGGCAGGAATCAATCCGAGGGGCGGGATAAACGGTTGTCTTTCAAATTCCCTCTGCACGCAATAGGAATACGCTACAACCAACCAGAGCAACGAAGAAGGTAAAGCGGAGCTGGTTGATAGATTAAACTTTTGCCGTATTCGGTCGGCAAAACTCTGAACACATCTTCCTTTCATTCTTTTTTCTTTCCTCAAAGAAAAGTTTAACTCCAAGTCTTCCAGAGTCGCGGCCAAAGCCGATTCGATAGACCGCTGTTCGGCAGCTTCTTTGTTTTCAAGCACGCGGAACCGCCGTGACTCTGCCGTCATTATGTTAAGCCCTCCCACCGACTCTATACACGATGTGATTGGCATGACTAGAGTTTGGTTTTTCCAGCTCACAAGCCAACGGAGAGTTGCTAGATGCCCTGGCTGCAAATTATATTTGCTGCCGCTAAGGTGCATCTAGATTTCTAGGCTACCTTATAGTATGCCTCCTTAACACTTTCCTTACATGGTGTACGTCTCACTGTATCATTGCGTGATACATTTGTATCATTTTTGTAATGTTTTAGCCTGTTCGCTATTCACTGCCATTATATGGAGGAGCGCGCGCAGGACTATTTCTGCTTTTGAGGTCCGAAAAAAATAGAAGGACATTGGGCATTGGAGCACCCGCAGGGTGAGTAAAAGATGACTTTGTTTTCATTTCAGGGTGAACTATCCCTTTAAACTATCTCATGACCAGCTAAGGACCATCATAAACCAGCTCAAACTAGTTCAAACCAGCTGCCATGCTTCAAAACATACCTAATCAGCATAATTATGCTGGCATTTTCAACAGGGCCTTGTGACATCATGTCCTGTTTTTGATTTGTTTCTTTGGTACGTGTTGCATTCATATTTCATTCTAACCACACCAGAGTTTGTTTTCAGTGGTCACGATCCGCTTGTTTGGTGCGCACCAGGGTTCAGATGGCAGCGTTCACACTTATTTAAATGAACCACACTAACAGAGCAATCGCACCAGAGTTTGTTTTACAGTTTTTCTCAGTCGCTTTGGTACATTTCTCGAATCATCCTCGACATTTGCAAAACAGCAAGTGCATTTCTCAAAACAATTCGTACAAATAGCAAAACACCATGGATTACCTGCAAAAGCCAGTCTCTTACTCAAAATCCTTAGTTCATCTCTCAAAAGTAAATATCTGTGTCAATGAACATGTCAGTGCCATCAGAATGACAAGTCCTTGTGTCATTGTGTATGAATAAGACAGTCAAATTGCTTAGTCATATTGTCAATATAACTGTACTCTGGAGGGATGTTCTGATGTAAATATGGCTAAAATTTTGATGACAATTATTGTAAATTGTAGGTTACACCTTAGTGTATGTGGGAGTTTGAATGCAAGAGACTGGACAAGATTCACATTTATGCTTTTACTGTTTGTACTGTAATTTGTTGACAGACCATGTCATTGCTATACAGAAAGGAAAAGACAGCACTGCATAGCACAAAGAAAAAACCCCCCAGAAAAACAAAAGTAGAAATGTGAACGTCTAACGGAAATGTATAGAAATATGCTTGACATTTTATGACAACTAGTTCTACCATTTTGCATGTAAAGACTTATACTATGAACTGATGCCTAAATGTTGTGGGGGGTGAGACTATTCAACAGAGACCCATTATAATACATTTTGATTAACATGACATAAGCAACTGATAATGTAGGAAACAGCAGAGAATTGTACATAATCATTTGCATGGATGTACACAAGCATTTGCAACTTGTTCAAAGAAATGAGAAACTGCTTTTTTTGATGTGCACAAGTGACACAATGATGTGAAGATTGAACAGGTAGCTTTGAGAATTTCAATTCTGATCTGAGAAATGTTCCAAAGCGACTGAGAAAAACTGTAATCAAACCAAACCTGCCAAGTGTGAACACTGCACCCTTAAAAGCACACTTCTTACAACCAAACAAAAAATATTTCTTAGTTTAACTTGATTGTGGATATTTCACATGTTGGACATGAGTTTTCTTACCATGCAGACTCGTGAACTGGAGTAACTGAATTGAATAAGCCGTCTCTGTCTCCCAACTAGTTATATTCTAGCAACCAGAATATAATACTGCAAAAGGAATGGATGTGCAGTCTATTAAATAAAATTTGCATAAAACTTGTTCTGTTTGGTCTGTTGGGCCGAACTTCTGCATTGTTCTTGGTCAACAAACCATGAATTCACTTGTAACCAATTTGCACTATGCTTTCAGCAGCAAAAATAATCAACAGTATTCCAGTGCGACACTGGGATTTGCTCCTGCTCCGACAGGAAAGGTCCACCATGGGAACCAGTTTATATTTGTTGCGTCCATGGCTGAGTAAAATCTCCAGCCTCAGAAGTGATTCTTGATTTAAGCTCTCCAAATTGAGCGTTCATTTTAGCGTAGATTTTCCTTGCAAGTCGTGGAGAATTTGCATACGTGCAGTCGGCCCCCGTCTCTATTGCTACATCTCAGGAGGGAGATTCAGTCCGCAGAGGCCCTCATTTCAATGTTAACATTTGCGGTGAGCAAATGGAAGTGTAGTTTTGAAGATTGCTTGCTTGTCAGATGAAGAATTCCATTACATTTCTGCCTGTTCATTTTCTCAACTCTGCGGCCATAAGGGGAAACTCTCTGCAACTTTGTGTCCCTCTCTACCCCACCACTGAACACAAAAAGCTCTGAGCAGATAAGATTTAAATTAATTTTACAACACTTCATTGCAACCCTGCCAAATACGTCTGTAAAGTGAACGCTGACAGAGTCAAAGCCAGTATTTTAAGCACAGCGCTCTTGTAATAAACTAAATATGTTGTATAAATGGCCTTTAAGTTTGTTTGTTGTTTTTTAGCATTTATTTATATTATGATTATGAATAGTCATGCA